>NC_138292.1:16917500-17402500 GCF_965601325.2 Salmo salar
CGAGGGGGAGGGAGAGAGAGACATCGAGGGGGTTGATCATTGCTGTGGCTTCCTGTCAGTAGATGATCTGATGAGAGAAACAAGAGGAAGGTTAAGATAGGATAGAGGGATGAGAGGAGGAGTAGTGAGGAGGAGAAGATCTCCCTCTCAGATCCTTAAATGTGTTCAAGGGATGCATCTGACCTGGTTGAGCCCCCAGAGCATTTCCCTGCACCTGAGATAACATCTGCAAATCTGTATACGCGACCAATAAACTTTGATTTGGGACACACACGTCCCTGTAGTCTTGATTCTGTCGAACATATTAGTATTCACAGACACCCCTTGGTCTGTGTGAGCATATACTCTGTGATAGATTACTTCAGTCTCGGTGATTGATTGCTCTGGTTTCATCTCCTTATGAAATGCTCAGTGATAGATTGCTCTTTCTTCAGAGTGTGCAGCAGTGTGTGTACAGTATGTGAAGTACGTGTATATGGTGTGGTCAGGACAATGACCCTGTACATAAAGAAAACAGGCACTCGTGTTGATGTGTAAGGAGTAGATATGTGTTTAAATTGATGGTAGTAGCTCCACCTTTCAACACATTGCTGACATCTTTGGTTGTTTCTGGCCAGGAGGTTGGATTGGCTCTAAAGTTACTGACAGTTGTGTTAATCTATCTCGCTCGCTCGCTCTCTCTCTCTCTCTCTCTCTCCTCTCTCTCTCTCTCTCCTCTCTCTCTCTCTCTCTCTCTCTCTCTCTCTCTCTCTCTCTCAGGGAGGAGAACATTGTTATTACCAGGGGATAGTGCGGGACATCCCTGAATCCTTCGTGGCCCTCTCCACCTGCCATGGCCTGCAGTGAGTATTCTGTCTGTGTGTGTGTGTGTGTGTGTTTTCCTCAGCTCAGTATTTCCTTCCCCCTGTGTCCCAGTCTCAGGCCTAAATAGCAATTATCCCATTTAGGCATTATGCCAGTATAATTATTGCAGACTAGCTGATCTCTCTCTCTCTGTTTATTGTGTGTGTGTGTGTGTGTGTGTGTGTGTGTGTGTGTGTGTGTGTGTGTGTGTGTGTGTGTGTGTGTGTGTGTGTGTGTGTGTGTTGTCCAGTCATGACACACAAAGGCCGCCACTCAAAGCCAGTTTCCTTTATGTTGTGTTGGTCCCACCTGGACCTTATCCCAAGGCTCTTACAGGGAGCTGAACTGAACACCAGGGAACACCATTTGGGTAGCTTGATGCTACCAACCACCTCAACATACACATACAGTCATACTTTATTTCTCTTTCTGTTCACACACAAACACATCTCTCTTCCTCTCTTTCTCTCTCCATCCTCTCTCTCCCTCCTCTCTCTCTTCATCTTCTCTCTGTCTCTCTCTTTCTCTCTCCATCCTCTCTCTCTCTCCCTCCTCTCTCTCTCTCTTCATCTTCTCTCTCTATCCTCTCTCTCTCTGTCTCTTTCTCTCTGTCTCTCTCTTTCTCTCTCCATCCTCTCTCTCTTTCCTCCCTGCAGCATTGTCCTGTGGGACATCTCTGTTTCTCAGGCTCGTATTTTTAGTTGTTTTCTAAAGCAGTGCTTTCTCTGAGAGAGAGAGATGGGTCAGCTGGAGAAAGCCCTGCAGGGAGGTGTGTGTGTTGTATGTATGTTTATGTGTGTGACTGTATTGGGATATATCCAACAGTATTGGGCATCTCGAATGCAGAGGTAACACACACACACACACTCAGAAGAAACACACACCTGCAGTGACACACACCTGTGTCAGTCAGAGAGACGCACCTCTTCTATATACATCTCTCAGCAAGATGAGAGAGAGAGAGAGCGAGAGAGAGCGAGAGAGAGAGAGAGAGAGAGAGAGAGAGAGAGAGAGAGAGAGATTCTCTTAAGCTGAGTCAGGTCTTTACCATAATGTACATCCTGCCTTGCCTTCACACACACACCCTGTCGTGCTGCAATATAATGTTAACAGCCGAAGTAGGATTGGGACTCAATTGAATATACCTGTCCCAGTGTATATCAGGCTCTAAACCATCCACAATGAGACTCAGAGAAAACTGTTCTTCTAAACCAGATGCTCCCAAACTGGGGTACGCTATGCCGTCGGGGGTACGCCAAATAAAAGTGTGCTTCACATTTAAATAAAAAAATGTCAAACAGTACATTTATATTTTTCAACGGGGTTATACATTTGAGTGAGGTTTTTTTCTCGCCTGAGTAGCCTTGTTTCACTGACAAAAATAAAATGAAACCATCAAGTGTTCAGCGAAATAACAACAAAATGTCAAATGCAGGTAGCCTAGTCAAATAATTAACATCCAATCACATTAAGCATTACTCTCTCGCAGAAAACCTTCTCTCTTGCGCAGACATTTTGAAACGAAACATGACAATTTGAGAAATAAGCCATGGGAGTTTTTGGAGCGAGAATAAAGACGACTTTAGAGTAATAAGACATGTATAAAAGCAACAGATAGCATTAATAAGAAGGGCTAGAAATTCCACATTTCAAGAATGCTTCGATCACGTGGACTGGGATATGTTCCGGATAGCCTCAGACAACAACATTGATGCATACGCTGACTCGGTGAGCGAGTTTATTAGCAAGTGCATCGGTGATGTTGTACCCACTGTGACTATTAAAACCTTCAATAACCAGAAACTGTGGATTGAAGGCAGCATTCACGCAAAACTGAAAGCACGAACCACTACTTTTAACCATGGCATGGCGACCGGAAAAATGACCGAATACAAACAGTGTAGCTATTCCCTCTGCAAGGCAGTCAAACAAGCTAAGCGCCAGTAGAGAGACAAAGTAGAGTCGCAATTCAACGGCTCAAACAAGAGACGTATGTGGCAGGGTCTACAGTCAATCACGGATTACAAAGATAAATCCAGCCCTGTCGCGGACACCGATGTCTTGCTCCCAGACAAATTAAACAACTTCTTTGCTCGCTTTGAGGACAATAACCTGTGGGATCTCCTTCACCGTGGCCAACGTGAGTAAAACATTTAAACGTGTTAACCCTCACAAGGCTGCCATCCCAGACCCACTCCAATTTGCTTACCGCCCCAATAGGTCCACAGACAACGCAATCTCAATCACACTGCACACTGCCCTAACCCATCTGGACAAGAGGAATACCTATGTTTCTGCCTGTAGGAGGGGAGGAGCAAGATGGAATCGTGGTCCGATTTACCAAATGGAGGGCGGGGGAGGGCCTTATATGCATTCTGGAAGGTAGTATAGCAATGGTAGAGGGTTTTAGCAGTGCAAGTACAGCAATCAATATGTTGATAGGATTTCGGGAGCCTTTTCCTCAAATTTGCTTTGTTAGAATCCCCAGCTACAATAAATGCAGCCTCAGGATATGTGGTTTCCAGTTTGCATAATGTCTAGTGAAGTTCTTTGAGGGCCGTCGTGGTATCTGCTTGGGGGGATATAGACCACTGTGGCTATTATTGACGAAAATTATCTCGGGAGATAGTACGGTCAGCATTTAATTGTGAGATATTCTAGGTTGGGTGAACAGAAGGACTTGAGTTCCTGTATGTTGTCATAGCTGCACCATAAGTCGCTAATCATAAAACATATACCTCCACCGCTCTGCATCCCGGAGAGATGTCTGTTCCTGTCGGCGCGATGTACTGAGGACCCAACTGGCTTTACAGAGTCAGACAGTATATCTCGCTATGTTTCCGTGAAGCAGAGTATGTTACAATCCCTGGGGTCCCTCTGAAAAGCAACTCTCACCTTGAGCTCATCAATTTTATTATCTAGAGATTGGACATTAGTGAGTAAAATATTTGGGAGCGGTGGGTGGTGTGCATGCTTCCTGAGTCGGACCAGAAGACTGCCTCGAGTACCTCTGCTTCGCCGGCGTTATTTTGGGTTGGCCTCTGGAAGAAGTTTGATTGCTCTGGGGAGAGTAAACAAAGGATCCGCTCTAGGGAAGTCGTAGTCCTGGTCATAATGCTGGAAGTTCTGGTGAGTTACCGCCGCTCTAATATCCAATAGTTCTTCCCGGCTGTATGTAATGACACAAAACAAATCCTGAGCTAATAACATAAAAAATAGTACATAAACAAACAAAATACTGCAGAGTTGCTTAACTTCTATGGGCTAGGTGGGACGTTAGCGTCCCACCTGCAGGACACAGCCAGTGAAATATCAGGGTGGCAAATTCAAAAACAACAAAATGTCATAATTCAACTTTCTCAAACATACAACTATTTTACACCATTTTAAAGATACACTTCTCCTTGATGTAACCACATTGTCCGATTTCAAAAAGGCTTTACAGCGAAAGCAAAACATTAGATTATGTTAGGAGAGTACATAGACAAAAATAATCACACAGTCATTTTCCAAGCAAGGACATGTGTCAATAAAACCCAAAACACAGCTAAATGAAGCACTAACCTTTGACAATCTTCATCAGATGACACTCCTAGGACATTATGTTACACAATACATGTATGTTTTGTTCGATAAAGTTCATATTTATATCCAAAAACAGCATTTTACATTGGCGCGTGATGTTCAGAAAATGTATTCCCACCTAAACGTTCGGTGAATGTGCACATCAATTTACAAAAATACTCATCATAAACGTTGACAAAATATATAACAATTATTTAAAGAATTATAGATAGACTACCCCTGTATGCAACCGCTGTCAGATTTTAAAATAGCTTTACGTAGAAAGCAAATTTTTCAATATTCTGAGTACCTAGCTCAGCCATCACGGCGAGCTGTTTCAGACACCCGCCAAGTTCGGGGCAACCTCTTACCTTTGCTGATCTTCGTCAGAATGCACTCACAGGACTGCTACTTCCACAAGAAATGTTGTTTTTGTTCGAAAGAATCCATATTTATGTACAAATACCTCCGTTTTGTTTGTGCGTATAGATCACTTATCCAAAGGCATAACGCGCGAGCGCAGAACGAGAGACGAAAAGTCAAAATGTTCCATTACCGTACTTAGAAGCATGTCAAACGCTGTTTAAAATCAATCTTTATGGTATTTTTAACGTAAAATTGCGATAATATTCCAACCGGACAATAGCATATTCATTCAAGAAGAAAAAGAAGGAACGACGTGCTCGCGTGACTGCGAATATCCAATCCCTTTGTTGCCAGGCAGTCCACTCAGAAACTGAGCTTCTATTATCTGCCCAGTGACAGGAAAATGCTCAAACCACTTTCTGAAGGCTGTTGACAGCCAATGGAAGCCTTAGGAAGTGCAACGTCACCCCACAGACAGTGTAGTTTTGATAGAGAATCAAAAGAAGAACTACAATTCTCAGACTTTTCACTTCCTGCTTGGATTTTTCTCAGGTTTTGCCTGCCATATGAGTTCTGTTATACTCACAGATACCATTCAAACAGTTTTAGAAACTTCAGAGTGTTTTCCATCCAAATCTACTAATAATATGCATATTCTAGTTTCTGGGCCAGAGTAGTAACCTGTTTAAATTGAGTACGTTTTTCATCCGGCCGTGAAATTACTGCCCCCTAGCCCAGACAGGTTAAGAGCTAGTCGTGATGCTGCCATCTCCATCGGCGCCATCATCAAGTAGGAAGCATCTTATCTGGTGAGCTACCGAGTGGCTAGGACAGGCAAGCCCCATACTATTGTGGAGGACTTAATTTGTCCTGCTGTCGCGGATATGGCTGGGACAATGCTGGGGGAAAAGGCCAAAAAACTATACAGACAAATACTTCATCAAACGACACTGTTTTACGACGCATCAGTGACATGGCATGAGATGCTTTGAAACAATTACTGCTTCGCATACAAGCCAGTGAATTCTATGCGTTAGAGCTGGATGAGTCAACAGACGCGGCGGGCCTGGCACAGCTCCTGGTATATGTTCATTACGTTTATGGGGGGTCAATTAAGGAAGAAATCCTCTTCTGCAAACCACTGGAAACCAGGACAACAGGAGAGGATATTTTTGAAGTACTGGACACCTTTGTAACATCAAATGGACTTTGGTGGTCAAGATGCGTTGGTATCTGTACTGATGGTGCAAAAGTCATGACAGGGAGACATAGTGGAGTGGTAACGCACGTGCAAGCAGTTGCTCCCGACACCACTTGGGTACACTGCAGCATCCACCGAGAGGCTCTTGCTGCCAAGGGAATGCCTGACAGCTTGAAAGACGTTTTGGACACTACAGTGAAAATTGTTAACTTTGTTAAAGCAAGGCCCCTGAACTCTCGTGTATTTTTCGCATTATGCAATGATATGGGCAGCGACCATGTAACGCTTTTACAACATACAGAAATGTGCTGGTTATCAAGGGTCAAAGTATTGACACGTTTTTTTTAATTGAGAGACGAGCTTAAAGTTTACTTTACTGACCATCATTTTCACTTGTTCGACCGCTTGCAAGATGACGAGTTTCTCACACGACTGGCCTATCTGGGTGATGTTTTTTCTCACCTGAATGATCTGAATCTAGGATTACAGGGACTCTCCGCAACTATATTCAATGTGCGGGACAAAATAGAGGCTATGATTAAGAAGTTGGAGCTCTTTTCTGTCTGCATTAACAAGGACAACACACAGGTCTTTCCATCATTGTATGATTTTTTGCGTGCAAATGAACTCAAGCTTACGGACAATATCAAATGTGAAATAGCGAAGCACTTGAGTGAGCGGGGGCACAATTACGCAGGTACTTTCCCAAAACGGAAGACACAAACAACTGGATTCATTATCCCTTTCATGCCCTGCCTCCAGTCCACTTACCGATATCTGAACAAGAGAGCCTCATTGAAATTGCAACAAGCGGTTCTGTGAAAATTTAATTTAATCAGAAGCCACTGCCAGATTTCTGGATAGGGCTGCGCTCAGAGTTTCTTGCCTTGGCAAATTGCGCTGTTAATACATCTAGACGTTCCGCTAGCGGAACACCTGCTCCAATATCCAATGATAGGCGTGGCGCGAATGACAAATTCCTCAAAAATACAAAAACTTCCATTTTTCAAACATATGACTATTTTACACCATTTTAAAGACAAGACTCTCCTTTATCTAACCACACTGTCCGATTTCAAAAAGGCTTTACAGCGAAAGCAAAACATTAGATTATGTCAGCAGAGTACCCAGCCAGAAATAATCAGACACCCATTTTTCAAGCTAGCATATAATGTCACAAAAAACAAAACCACAGCTAAATGCAGCACTAACCTTTGATGATCTTCATCAGATGACACACCTAGGACATTATGTTATACAATACATGCATGTTTTGTTCAATCAAGTTCATATTTAAATCAAAAACCAGCTTTTTACATTAGCATGTGACGTTCAGAACTAGCATACCCCCCGCAAACCTCCAGTGAATTTACTAAATTACTCACGATAAACGTTCACAAAAAACACAACAATTATTTAAAGAATTATAGATACAGAACTCCTTTGTGCAGGTGTCCGATTTTAAAATAGCTTTTCGGTGAAAGCACATTTTGCAATATTCTGAGTAGATAGCCCAGCCATCACGGCTAGCTATTTAGACACCCACCAAGTTTAGCCCTGACCAAACTCTGATTTACTATTAGAAAAGTTTGATTACCTTTGGTGTTCTTCGTCAGAATGCACTCCCAGGCCTGCTACTTCAATAACAAATGTTGGTTTGGTTCAAAATAATCTATTGTTATATCCAAATAGCGGCGTTTTGTTCGTGCGTTCAAGACCCTATCCAAAGTGTAAATAAGGGTCACGAGCACGACGCATTTCGTGACAAAACATTTCTAAATATTCCATTACCGTACTTCGAAGCATGTCAACCGCTGTTTAAAATCAATTTTTATGCCATTTTTCTAGTAAAAAAGCGATAATATTCCGACCGGGAAAGCGTGTATACGTACAAAGAGAGAGAAAATTAAAGCATGGGATCCCCTCGTGCACGAGCCTGAGTTTCATAGTACTGTGACCGGCCACTATCCAAACGCGCTACTTTTTTTCAGCCAGAGCCTGCAAAGCCACGATTCAGCTTTTTGCCGCCTTCTGAGAGCCCATGGGAGCCGTAGGAAGTGTCACGTAACAGCAGAGATCCCCTGTATTGGATAGAGATAATCAAGAAGGGCAAGAAATGGTCAGACAGGGCACTTCCTGTAAGGAATCTTCTCAGGTTTTGGCCTGCCAAATGAGTTCTGTTATACTCACAGACACCATTCAAACAGTTTTAGAAACTTTGGGGTGTTTTCTATCCAAAGCTAATAATTATATGCATATTCTAGTTTCTGGGCAGGAGTAATAATCAGATTAAATTGGGTACGTTTTTTATCCGGCCGTGAAAATACTGCCCCCTAGCCATAACAGGTTAAGATACTGATGCTCTTTGCAACCACGTACCTATGTGAGAGTGGATTCTCGGCCCTCACTAGCATGAAAACTAAATACAGGCACAGACTGTGTGTGGAAAATGATTTAAGACTGATACTCTCCAAACAAACCCTACATTGCAGAGTTATGTGCATCCTTTCAAGCACACCCTTCTCATTAACCTGTGGTGAGTTATTCACAATTTTTGATTAATAAATAAGGTTTTATATGTAGATGGCTAAATAAAGACCAAAATTATTGATTATTTGTCACGAGCGGAATGAACAGTTTAAGGAGTGAGTCAAACGCAGGAGACTGAGGTCCGTTGGAACAATCTTAATTTAATAAATCCACGGGTAAGTTTCATATACATATAAGTTCTCTCACGTCACCCCGCTCCTCCGCTCTCTCCACTGGCTTCCAGTTGAAGCTCGCATCCGCTACAAGACCATGGTGATTGCCTACGGAGCTGTGAAGGGAACGGCACCTCCATACCTTCAGGCTCTGATCAGGCCCTACACCCAAACAAGGGCACTGCGTTCATCCACCTCTGGCCTGCTGGCCCCCCTACCTCTGAGGAAGCACAGTTCCCGCTCAGCCCAGTCAAAACTGTTCGCTGCTCAGGCACCCCAATGGTGGAACAAGCTCCCTCACGACGCCAGGACAGCGGAGTCAATCACCACCTTCCGGAGACACCTGAAACCCCACCTCTTTAAGGAATACCTAGGATAGGATAAAGTAATCCTTCTAACCCCCCCCCCCCCCCCCCTTAAAAGATTTAGATGCACTATTGTAAAGTGGTTGTTCCACTGGATATCATAAGGTGAATGCACCAATTTGTAAGTCGCTCTGGATAAGAGCGTCTGCTAAATGACTTAAATGTAAATGTAAATGTAAAATATACGGCTGGGAGCATAACAGTCAGAAAAATTGACAAAAAGAACCTCCGTTCAAAAAGCAGACGGGGCGCAGCCCGGCAACCCTAATGCCTAGATAATATAAGTAACACCACACGTAACAACGAACAATCCCGCACAAAATCCTAGCTAAACACAGACAGACTAAATAACCCACCCACTAATGACAAAACACAAAACAGGTGCAAACAAAATCCAGACATAACTAATAGACACTGAAACACAGATCGGTGGCAGCTAGTAGGCCGGCGACGACGACCGCCGAGCGCCGCTCGACCGAGGAGAGGCGCCCCCTTCTGTGGATGTTGTGACATTATTATTATATTATTATTTGTGCCCTGGTCCTATAAGAGCTCATTGTCACATCCCACGAGCCGGGTTGTGACAAAAACTCACACTCATTATTATGTTTAATAAATGTATTGTATAGTGTGTGTGTGGCAGGCTTTCAAGCTTGGCAAAAAAACATTTGAGAGTGTGCTGACCCTGGTGCTAGAGGGGGTACGTAGCTGGAGGTTCAATGTTTGAAGGGGTACGGCACTATAAAAAGTTTGGGAACCACTGTTCTAAACTATCCACCATGAGACTCAGAGAAAACTGTTCTTCTTGTAGTACTTTATGGTGAAACAAAATGAAAAGCACATTGCGACAGTGTGACCAAAGGGTTACTGTTTCCAGACACACATTGTGACAGTGTGACTACTGTGTTACTGTTTACAGACACATTATGACAGTGTGGCCACTGTGTTACTGTTTCCAGACACACATTGTGACAGTGTGACCACTGTATTACTGTTTACAGTAATCCACCATCCTGATCCTCCATCCTGACCACCCTCTCTCTCCTAGCCTGATCCACCATTCTGACCGTTGCACTCTCATTGTGTGTAAGCTCGCGAGATCAGGATGGTGGATCAGACGATCTGTCTTCTGTCCTGGGTGACATTTAGTCTTCTGTGTGTGTGTGTGTGTGTGTGTGTGTGTGTGTGTGTGTGTGTGTGTGTGTGTGTGTGTGTGTGTGTGTGTGTGTGTGTGTGTGTGTGTGTGTGTGTGTGTGTGTGTGTGTGTGTGTGTGTGTGTGTGTGTGTGTGTGTGTGTGTGTGTGTGTGTGTGTGCGTGTATGTGTGTGTGCGTGTGCGTGCGTGTATGTGTGTGTGCTGACCCATCTGGGTTAGGCATACAGTCAGTGAACTCCCAATAAAGCTGTGACAGTCCTATCATAGCAGCCTGATATACAGAGCTATACGCTCAGAGATAGAGAGTGCATGTGTGCGTGTGTGTGCGCGTGCGTGTGCGGTCTGTCAGAGACATTTGGTGCTGAAGGTGAACTCTGTATGTGGAGCATCATCCCAGCCTGGATGTGAGGTGTGTGTGTGTGATGTTGACCCTCATTCCTATAGTACACACTTTGACCTAAGCAATCTCCTAAAAAGCTTCTGATAACGTTAATTGATGATGTCCGCTTCACAGTCGCATGTCAGCCTGCAAGCACGCACACACACACACACACACACACACACACACACACACACACACACACACACACACACACACACACACACACACCTCAGCCTAGTTTACAGGGACAAGGGGACCTTCACATATATGCTGGATGGGAAATTGTTTTGTGAGTGTTTAAGATGATTGCTGCCCATAAGGACACTACAGAGGACGTTTACCTATCCTCCCTGAGTGTGTGTGTGTGCGTGTGTGTGTGTGTGCGCGCGTAGTAACCCAGAGTTGCTGTTTTAGACATCCACCTTCTAGTTCACAGTAATACCGTATTGTAGATAGTGTTGAAGGCAGTGGAGAATACACTCTATATCGTATATCTATATCCAGTCATTGCAGATTGCACCATTTTATGGTCTATATTTCAACTGCCTGAACCAAGACAATATTAGACTGTTTTCCTTGATGGAGAAAGGCCTAAAGGTGGTGGTTAAGGCTAGTGTTGGTTAGTAGTGTTGGTTAATAGTGTTGGTTAGTAGTGTTGGTTAGAAGTGCTAGTTAGTAGTGTTGGTTAGTAGTGTTGGTTAGTAGTGTTGGTTAGAAGTGCTAGTTAGTAGTGTTGGTTTGTAGTGTTGGTTAGTAGTGTTGGTTAATTGTGTTGGTTAATAGTGTTAGTAGTGTTGGTTAGTAGTGTTGGTTAGAAGTGCTAGTTCGTAGTGTTGGTTAGTAGTGTTGGTTAATTGTATTGTTTAAGATTGTTAGTAGTGTTGGTTAGTAGTGTTAGTTAGTGAATGAAATTCATGAATTACATTTTATTTTCGTGTCAAATCGCCAATTGGCAACCCATCCCTTATGGGATTAATTGACACATAAACAAACATTACAATAATTTACTGTGGCAATTAAATGATAATACTTCTTCCGGTGTTCTCTGCATTACACATCGCATAAAGAGTGAAAAAATGTAAGGTAAAAATCAATACATAATAGTAAATAAGGTTATCCAAACAATAATTACATCCCTAGGGCAGTAAAAATAATATACATACCTACGTACATACGTACATATGTACATTCATACATACATACATACATGCATGCATGCATGCATACATACATACATACATACATACATACATACATACATACATGCATGCATGCATGCATGCATACATACATGCATGCATGCATGCATGCATACATACATAACATACATAACATACATACATAACATACATACATACATACATACATACATACATACAGACCACATACATAACATACATACATAACATACATAACATACATAACATACATACATACATACATACATACAGACCACATACATACATACATACAGACCACGCAGCCGTCATACCGCTCAGGAAGGAGACGCGTTCTGTCTCCTAGAGATGAACATACTTTGGTGCAAAAGTGAAAATCAATCCCAGAACAACAGCAAAGGACCTTGTGAAGATGCTGGAGGAAACAGGTACAAAAGTATCTATATCCACAGTAAAACGAGTCCTATATTAACAGAACCTGTAAGGCCGCTCAGCAAGGAAGAAACCACTGCTCCAAAACCGCCATAAAAAAGCCAGACTACGGTTTGCAACTGCACATAGGGACAAATATCGTACTTTTTGGAGAAATGTCCTCTGGTCTGATGAAACAAAAATAGAACTGTTTGGCCATAATGACCATCGTTATGTTTGGAGGAAAAAGGGGGAGGCTTGCAAGCCAAAGAACACCATCCCAACCGTGAAGCATGGGGTGGCAGCATTATGTTGTGGGGGTGCTTTGCTGCAGGAGGGACTGGTGCACTTCACAAAATAGATGGCATCATGAGGCAGGAAAATGATGTGGCTATATTGAAGCAACATCTCAAGACATCAGTCAGGAAGTTAAAGCTTGGTCGCAAATGGGTCTTCCAAATGGACATTGACCCCAAGCATACTTCCAAAGTTGTGGCAAATTGGCTTAAGGACAACAAAGGCAAGGTATTGGAGTGGCCATCACAAAGCCCTGACATCAATCCTATAGAACATTTGTGGGCAGAACTGAAAAAGCGAGTGCGAGCAAGGAGTCCTACAAACCTGACTCAGTTACACCAGCTCTGTCAGGAGGAATGGGCCAAAATTCACCCAACTTATTGTGGGAAGCTTGTGGAAGGCTACCCGACACGTTTGACCCAAGTTAAACAATTTAAAGGCAATGCTACCAAATACTAATTGAATGTATGTAAACTTCTGACCCACTGGGAATGTGATGAAAGAAATAAAAGCTAAAATAAATAATTCTCTCAACTATTATTCTGACATTTCACATTCTTAAAATAAAGTGGTGATCCTAACTGACCTAAGACAGGGAATTGTTACTTGGATTAAATGTCAGGAATTGTGAAAAACTGAGTTTAAATGTCTTTGGCTAAGGTGTATGTAAACTTCCGACTTCAACTGTATACAGATAAATAAATAAAGATTTAAAAAAAAAAAAAGTAAACAGAAGTCATTTGAACCCAGTCTGGCACAAAGAGAAGATTCATATGGGAGACAAACCTACAGTATAGACAATCTACAGTCGTGGCCAAAGGTTTTGAGAATGACACAAATATACATTTTCACAAAGTCTGCTGCCTCAGTTTGTATGATGGTAATTTGTATATACTACAGAATTTTATGAAGAGTGATCAGATGAATTGCAATTAATTGAAAAGTCCCTCTTTGCCATGCAAATGAACTGAATCCCCAAAAAACCTTTCCACTGCATTTCAGCCCTGCCACAAAAGGACCAGCTTACATCATGTCAGTGATTCTCTCGTTAACACAGGTGTGAGTGTTGACGAGGACAAGGCTGGAGATCACTCTGCCATGCTGATTGAGTTCGAATAACAGACTGGAAGCTTCAAAAGGATGGTGGTGCTTGGAATCATTGTTCTTCTACTGTCAGCCATGGTTACCTGCATGGAAACATGTGCCGTCATCATTGCTTTGCACAAAAAGGGCTTCACAGGCAAGGATATTGCTGCCAGTAAGATTGCACCTAAATCAACCATTTATCGGATCATTAAGAACTTCAAGGAGAGCGGTACAATTGTTGTGAAGAAGGCTTCTGGGCGCCCAAGAAAGTCCAGCAAGCGCCAGGACCGTCTCCTAAAGTTGATTCAGCTGCGGGATCGGGGCACCACCAGTACAGAGCTTGCTCAGGAATGGCAGCAGGCAGGTGTGAGTGCATCTGCATGCACAGTGAGGCGAAGACTTTTTGGAGGATGGCCTGGTGCCAAGGGCAGCAAAGAAGCCACTTCTCTCCAGGAAAAACATCAGGGACAGACTGATATTCTGCAAAAGGTACAGGGATTGGACTGCTGAGGACTGGGGTAAAGTCATTTTCTCTGATGAATCCCCTTTCCGATTGTTTGGGGCACCTGGAGAAGACAAGGTGAGTGCTACCATCAGTCCTGTGTCATGCCAACAGTAAAGAATTCTGAGACCATTCATGTGTGGGGTTGCTTCTCAGCCAAGGGAGTGGGCTCACTCACAATTTTGCCTAAGAACACAGCCATGAATTAAGAATGGTACCAACACATCCTCTGAGAGCAACTTCTCCCAACCATCCAGTAACAGTTTGGTGACGAACAATGCCTTTTCTAGCATGATGGAGCACCTTTCTATAAGGCAAAAGTGATAACTAAGTGGCTCGGGGAACAAAACATCGATATTTTGGGTCAATGGCTAGTTAACTCCCCAGACCTTAATCCGATTGAGAACTTGTGGTTAATCCTCAAGAGGCGGGTGGACAAACAAAAACCCACAAATTCTGACAAACTCCAAGCATTGATTATGCAAGAATGGGCTGCCATCAGTCAGGATGTGGCCCAGAAGTTAATTGACAGCATGCCAGGGCGGATTGCAGAGGTCTTGAAAAAGAAGGGTCAACACTGCAAATATTGACTCTTTGCATCAACTTCATGTAATTGTCAATAAAAGCCTATGACACTTATGAAATGCTTGTAATTATACTTCAGCATTCCATAGTAACATCTGACAAAAATATCTAAAGACACTGAAGCAGCAAACTTTGTGAAAATTAATATTTGTGTCATTCTCAAAACTTTTGGCCACGACTGTATATACACACACGCCATTTACCACATAGAAGCTAAATATTTGTACAATTTAATTATAGGTAGCCCTTTTTCTTTTATTCCAGGCTTTATCTAAATATTCCACAAACGGAAATACACGATGGACAGAATACTATTTCACTTTCTCCTCATCACTCAGCCACATAATGCCAGACAACACTACTAGCAGTGTTGGTTAGTAGTGTTGGTTATTAGTGTTGGTTACTAGTGTTAGTAGTGTTGGTTAGTTGTTTTGGTTAGTAGTGTTGGTTGCTAGTAGTACTGTTGGTTAGTAGTGTTAGTAGTGTTGGTTAGTAGTGTTAGTAGTAGTAGTGTTGGTTTGTAGTGTTAGTAGTGTTGGTTAGTATTGTTGGTTACTAGTGATAGTAGTTTTGGTTAGTAGTGTTGGTTACTAGTAGTAGTATTAGTTAGTAGTGTTGGTTAGTAGTGTTAGTTACTAGTAGTAGTGTTGGATAGTAGTGTTAGGAGTGTTGTTTAGTAGTGTTAGTTACTAGTAGTAGTGTTGGTTAGTAGTGTTAGTTACTAGTAGTAGTGTTGGTTAGTAGTGTTGGTTAGTAGTGTTGGTTAGTTGTTTTGGTTAGTAGTGTTGGTTACTAGTAGTACTGTTGGTTAGTAGTGTTAGTAGTGTTGGTTAGTAGTGTTAGTAGTAGTAGTAGTGTTGGTTAGTAGTGTTTGTTATTAGTGTTGGTTACTAGTGATAGTAGTGTTGGTTAGTAGTTTTAGTTAGTAGTGTTGGTTACTAGTAGTAGTGTTGGTTAGTAGAGTTAGTTACTAGTAGTAGTGTTGGTTAGTAGTGTTAGTACTGTTGTTTAGTCATGTTAGTTACTAGTAGTAGTGTTGGTTACTAGTGTTAGTAGTGTTGTTTAGTAGTGTTAGTTACTAGTAGTAGTGTTTGTTAGTAGTGTTAGTAGTGTTGGTTAGTTGTGTTAGTAGTGTTGTTTAGTAGTGTTAGTTATTAGTAGTAGTGTTGGTTAGTAGTGTTGGTTACTAGTGTTAGTAGTGTTTGTTACTAGTGTTAGTTACTAGTAGTAGTGTTGGTTAGTAGTGTTAGTAGTGTTGTTTAGTAATGTTAGTTACTAGTAGTGGTGTTGGTTAGTAGTGTAAGCAGTGTTGGTTAGTACTGTTAGTAGTGTTGTTTAGTAGTGTTAGTTACTAGTAGTAGTGTTTGTTAGTAGTGTTAGTAGTGTTGGTTAGTAGTGTTAGTAGTGTTGTTTAGTAGTGTTAGTTATTAGTAGTAGTGTTGGTTAGTAGTGTTGGTTACTAGTGTTAGTAGTGTTTGTTACTAGTGTTAGTTACTAGTAGTAGTGTTGGTTAGTAGTGTTAGTTAGTAGTGTTGGTTATTAGTGTTGGTTTCTAGTGTTAGTAGTGTTGGTTAGTTGTTTTGGTTAGTAGTGTTGGTTACTAGTAGTACTGTTGGTTAGTAGTGTTAGTAGTGTTGGTTAGTAGTGTTAGTAGTAGTAGTGTTGGTTTGTAGTGTTAGTTGTGTTGGTTAGTAGTGTTTGTTATTAGTGTTGGTTACTAGTGATAGTAGTGTTGGTTAGTAGTTTTGGTTAGTAATGTTGGTTACTAGTAGTAGTGTTAGTTAGTAGTGTTGGTTAGTAGTGTTAGTTACTAGTAGTAGTGTTGGTTAGTAGTGTTGGTTTTTAGTGTTGGTTACTAGTGTTAGTAGTGTTGGTTAGTTGTTTTGGTTACTAGTGTTGGTTACTGGTAGTACTGTTGGTTAGTAGTGTTAGTTAGTAGTAGTAGTGTTGGTTTGTAGTGTTAGTTACTAGTAGTAGTGTTGGTTAGTAGTGTTGGTTATAGTGTTAGTACTGTTGTTTAGTCATGTTAGTTACTAGTAGTAGTGTTGGTTATTAGTGTTAGTAGTGTTGTTTAGTAGTGTTAGTTACTAGTAGTGGTGTTGGTTAGTAGTGTTAGTAGTGTTGTTTAGTAGTGTTAGTTACTAGTAGTGTTGGTTAGTAGTGTTAGTAGTGTTGTTTAGTAGTGTTAGTTATTAGTAGTAGTGTTGGTTAGTATTGTTGGTTACTAGTGTTAGTAGTGTTTGTTACTAGTGTTAGTTACTAGTAGTAGTGTTGGTTAGTAGTGTTAGTAGTGTTGGTTATTAGTGTTGGTTACTAGTGTTAGTAGTGTTGGTTAGTAGTGTAAGTTACTAGGAGTAGTGTTGGTTAGTAGTGTTGGTTATTAATGTTGGTTACTAGTGTTAGTAGTGTTGGTTAGTAGATTTGGTTAGTAGTGTTGGTTACTAGTAGTAGTGTTGGTTGTTAGTGTTAGTTAGTAGTAGTATTGTTGGTTAGTAGTGTTAGTAGTGTTGTTTAGAAGTGTTAGTTACTAGTAGTAGTGTTGGTTAGAAGTGTTAGTTACTAGTAGTAGTGTTGGTTAGTAGTGTTAGTTACTAGTATTTTACATTTTACATTTACGTCATTTAGCAGACGATCTTATCCAGAACGACTTACAAATTGGTGCATTCACCTTATGATATCCTAGTAGTAGTGTTGGTTAGTAGTGTTAGTTACTAGTAGTAGTGTTGGTTTGTAGTGTTGGTTACTAGTAGTAGTGTTGGTTAGTAGTGTTAGTTAATAGTAGTAGTGTTGGTTTGTAGTGTTATTTAGTAGTGTTAATTACTAGTAGTAGTGTTGGTTACTAGTGTTGGTTAGTAGTTTTGGTTAGTAGTGTTTGTTACTAGTAGTAGTGTTGGCTAGTAGTGTTAGTTACTAGTAGTGGTGTTGGTTAGTAGTGTTAGTAGTGTTGGTTATTAGTGTTGGTTACTAGTGTTAGTAGTGTTGGTTAGTAGTGTTAGTTGCTAGTAGTTGTGTTGGTTAGTAGTGTTAGTTACTAGCAGTAGTGTTGGTTAGTAGTGTTAGTAGTGTTGGTTAGTAGTGTTGGTTATTAGTGTTGGTTAGTAGTGTTGGTTAGTAGTTTTGGTTCGTAGTGTTGGTTACTAGTAGTAGTGTTAGTTAGTAGTGTTGGTTAGTGGTGTTTGTTACTAGTAGTAGTGTTGGTTAGTAGTGTTAGTTACCAGTAGTGGTGTTGTTTAGTAGTGTTAGTAGTGTTGGATAGTAGTGTTAGTTACTAGTAGTGGTGTTGGTTAGTAGTGTTAGTAGTGTTGGTTAGTAGTGTTAGTAGTGTTGTTTAGTAGTGTTGGTTAGTAGTGTTAGTAGTGTTGGTTAGTAGTGTTGGTTATTAGTGTTGGTTACTAGTGTTAGTAGTGTTGGTTAGTAGTTTTGGTTCGTAGTGTTGGTTACTAGTAGTAGTGTTAGTTAGTAGTGTTGGTTAGTAGTGTTTGTTACTAGTAGTAGTGTTGGTTAGTAGTGTTAGTAGTGTTGTTTAGTATTGTTAGTTACCAGTAGTGGTGTTGGTTAGTAGTGTTATTAGTGTTTGTTAGTAGTGTTGTTTAGTAGTGTTAGTTACTAGTAGTGATGTTGGTTAGTTACTAGTAGTGATGTTGGTTAGTAGTGTTAGTAGTGTTGGTTAGTAGTGTTAGTTATTAGTGTTGGTTTCTAGTGTTAGTCAGTGTTCGTTAGTAGTGTTAGTTACTAGTAGTGGTGTTGTTTAGTAGTGTTAGTAGTGTTGGTTAGTAGTGTTGGTTATTAGTGTTGGTTACTAGTGTTAGTAGTGTTGGTTAGTAGTATTAGTAGTGTTGGTTAGTAGTGTTAGTTACTAGTAGTAGTGTTGGTTAGTAGTGTTTATTAGTAGTGTTAGTTACTAGTAGTAGTGTTGGTTAGTAGTGTTAGTAGTGTTGGTTAGTAGTGTTGTTTAGTAGTGTTAGTTACTGTAACGGTTGTCGTCGGGGATAGAGGACCAAAACGCAGCAGGAATGTGGATGCTCATCTTGTTTTTATTTATAAATAAAGCGAACACCAAAGTAACAAAAACGAAGAACTCACTAACAACAAAACAGTCTTGTCATGCTCACACAGGCAAAACAAGAAACAATCTCCCACAACACCAAACCGAACAATTACCCATATATAGGACTCTCAATCATAGGCAACGAGAAAGCACCTGCCTCCAATTGAGAGTCCAACCCCCATCAACCTAAACATAGAAATACAATAAACCAGAAAGAACATAGAAATACAAAACATAGAACATAGACCAAAACCCGGAAATATTAAATCAAACACCCTACTACATAAATCACCACCCCGAACCACATAAACAAAATACCCTCTGCCACGTCCTGACCAAACTACAATAACCAATAACCCTTATACTGGTCAGGACGTGACAGTTACTAGTAGTGGTGTTGGTTAGTAGTGTTGTTTAGTAGTGTTAGTTACGATTAGTAGTGTTGGTTAGTAGTGTTCGTTATTAGTGTTGGTTACTAGTGTTAGTAGTGTTGGTTAGTTGTTTTGGTTAGTAGTTGTGGTTACTAGTAGTAGTGTTGGTTAGTAGTGTAGTAGTGTTGGTTAGTAGTGTTAGTTACTAGTAGTAGTGTTGGTTTGTAGTGTTGGTTACTAGTAGTAGTGTTGGTTAGTAGTGTTAGTTAATAGTAGTAGTGTTGGTTTATAGTTTTGGTGAGTATTGTTGGTTATTAATGTTAGTTACTAGTAGTAGTGTTGGTTTATAGTTTTGGTGAGTATTGTTGGTTATTAGTGTTAGTTACTAGTAGTAGTGTTTGTTACTAGTGTTGGTTAGTAGTGTTGGTTTGTAGTGTTGGTTACTAGTAGTAGTGTTGGTTAGTAGTGTTAGTTAATAGTAGTAGTGTTTGTTACTAGTGTTGGTTAGTAGTTTTGGTTAGTAGTGTTGGTTACTAGTAGTAGTGCTGGTTAGTAGTGTTAGTAGTGTTGGTTAGTAGTGTTAGTTACTAGTAGTGGGGTTGGTTAGTAGTGTTGGTTATTAGTGTTGGTTACTAGTGTTAGTGGTGTTGGTTAGTAGTTTTGTTTGGTAGTGTTGGTTACTAGTTTTACTAGTGTTGGTTAGTAGTGTTGGTTAGTAGTGTTGGTTAGTAGTGTTACTTACTAGTGGTAGTGTTAGTTTGTGGTGTTGGTTAGTAGTGTTGGTTACTGGTGTTTGTAGTGTTGGTTAGCAGTGTTGGTTACTAGTGTTAGTAGTGTTGGTTAGTAATGTTGGTTACTGGTGTTGGCTAGTAGTTTTGGTAGTAGTGTTGGTTAATAGTGTTGGTTAGTAGTGTTGGCTAGTAGTGTTGGTTAGTAGTGTTGGTTAGTAGTGTTAGTAATGTTAGTTATTAGTGTTGTTTAGTGGTGTTATTTACTAGTGTAAGTAGTGTTGGTTATTAGTGTTGGTTAGTAGTCTTGGTTACTTGTGTTGGTTACTAGTGTTGCTTACTAGTGTAAGTTAGTAGTGTTAGTTTTGGAGAGGAGGCTCATTTACAACAGACCTGCAGTGTTTTTGTGTCCTGACATGTACCAGTATAAGTACCAGTATAAACCATCCATAGACATGTGCCAGTATAAACAATCCATAGACATGTACCATTATAAACCATCCATAGACATGTACCATTTTAAACCATCCATATACATGTACCTCTATAAACCATCCATAGACACCTGTCCCTCTTAGTGCCATTACAGACACACACAGTCCTCATCAGTTACTGTAGAGAGGAGAGAGAGTGCTGGCATCCATCTTGTTTACGTCTGCAATGGCTGGCGGTCATATTGATCTCTCTTTTTCTCTCTCTCTGTCAGTGGGATGTTCTTTGATGGGAATCACACCTATATGATCGAGCCTGGAGGAAAGGACCGCGTCAGCGTGAGTACCTCGGCTAAGCCTGGCCTTGGCCATCCATTCACTCATGCGCGCGTGCACGCATGTACGCACTCACACGCACGTACGCACTCACACACACTGTGTAATAGTAGTCGTCTGGACTGAATGGGACTAGAAGCTCTTGCAGACCGGACTGTGAATGCAGATCACAAAGCAGACTACCCTTAAGTTACACATCCCATAATTAACATTGACTTCAGAGTAGAGAGATTATCCACTAGGACAGAGCAGAGTTGACCAGCCAGTTAGTTCATGAGGAATAGAGAGTGATATAATTAAGCAATAAGGCACAAGGGGGTGTGGTATATGGCCAATATACCACGGCTAAGGGATGTTCTTAGGCACGACGCATCGCGGAGTACAGCCTGGATGCAGCCCTTAGCCGTGGTATATTGGTCATATACCACAAACCCCCGAGGTGCCTTATTGCTATTATAAACTGGTTATCAACGTAATTAGAGCAGTAAAAATAAATGTTTTGTCATACCCGTGGTATACGGTCTGATATACCACGGCTGTCAGCCAATCAGCATTCAGGACTCTGAACACCCAGTTTATAATACAGTATATGGTTGTATTTATGAGGGAGAGCTGATGGTTTAAAGCAGCATCTGTCACCCTGAGAGAAAAGACCAAGCTCTGATTCTGATGTGTTGATGTGAGAGACACTATCTTCTGCGTGTGTGTTTAGGGTGGAGGTAATCAGGAAGGGAAGAAAGGTATATTCGTTTGTGTGCAGTGAGTGTGCAGTGTTTCCCCTATGATTCTTTTTAGCAGTGGTGGCAAGGGTAGGGGGGATGAATTACTACTAGCGTTAGCGCAATGACATGCTAGCTGTTCCCATAGACATCCAGTCATTGAGCCAACGACTATCAATTTAAAAATGCATCTTGGCAGAAATATATAAATAATGTGTGTGCGTGCGTGCGTGCGTGCGTGTGTGTGCGTGTGTGTGTGAGTGTGTGTGTGCGTGCGTGTGTGCGTGTGTGTCTGTATGCATGAGTGTGTGGGTGCATGTCTGTATTTGTGTGTGTGTGAGCGAGCACAAATGCCCGTGCAGGTTTGTGTGTGTGTGTGTGTGTGTGTGTTTTTCAGGCATATAGAGCCGCCTTCTTAAAATGCATATCCATCTGACAGGTTTACCGCCTTATGGTGGAGAGAAGAGAGGAGAGGGGAGAGAGAGGAGAGGGGAGAGAGAGGAGAGGGGAGAGCGTAAAATGAGTCAGGGAGAAGGAGGGAAGAATAGAGAAAAAGGGAGAGAGGAATGGACAGAGACAGTGAGAGAGGAATGGACAGACAGTGGGAGTGAGGGAGAGAGGAATGGACAGAGACAGTGGGAGTGAGGGAGAGAGGAATGGACAGAGACAGTGAGAGAGGAATGGACAGACAGTGGGAGTGAGGGAGAGAGGAATGGACAGAGACAGTGGGAGTGAGGGAGAGAGGAATGGACAGAGACAGTGGGAGTGAGGGAGAGAGGAATGGACAGAGACAGTGGGAGTGAGGGAGAGGAATGGACAGAGAGTGGGATTGAGGGAGAGAGGAATGAACAGACAGTGGGAGTGAGGGAGAGAGGAATGGACTGAGACAGTGGGAGTGAGAGAGAGAGAGAGGAATGGACAGAGACTGGGAGTGAGGGAGAGAGGAATGGACAGAGACAGTGGGAGTGAGGGAGAGAGGAATGGACAGAGACAGTGGGAGTGAGGGAGAGAGGAATGGACAGAGACAGTGGGAGTGAGGGAGAGGAATGGACAGAGAGTGGGATTGAGGGAGAGAGGAATGAACAGACAGTGGGAGTGAGGGAGAGAGGAATGGACTGAGACAGTGGGAGTGAGAGAGAGAGGAATGGACAGAGACTGGGAGTGAGGGAGAGAGGAATGGACAGAGACAGTGGGAGTGAGGGAGAGGAATGGACAGAGAGTGGGAGTGAGGGAGAGAGGAATGAACAGACAGTGGGAGTGAGGGAGAGAGGAATGGACTAAGACAGTGGGAGTGAGAGAGAGAGGAATGGACAGAGACAGTGGGGGTGAGGGAGAGAGGAATGGACAGAGACAGTGGGGGTGAGGGAGAGAGGAATGGACAGAGACAGTGGGAGTGAGGGAGAGAGGAATGGACAGAGACAGTGGGAGTGAGGGAGAGAGGAATGGACAGAGACAGTGGGAGTGAGGGAGAGGAATGGACAGAGAGTGGGAGTGAGGGAGAGAGGAATGAACAGACAGTGGGAGTGAGGGAGAGAGGAATGGACTGAGACAGTGGGAGTGAGAGAGAGAGGAATGGACAGAGACTGGGATTGAGGGAGAGAGGAATGGACAGAGACAGTGGGAGTGAGGGAGAGAGGAATGTACAGAGACAGTGGGAGTGAGGGAAAATGAGGGGGTGAGAGAGAAACAAAAATGAACAACACTGGGACCCTGTGGTTTTGTGACATCTGTTTTAGCAGCCTCCATCATCCTTCCCTCCCTATCTTCCTCTCCTCCTCCACTCCTTCTCTCCCTCTGTCATTCCTCTGTAGTCTTCCTGGAGAGACGGAATTATTGAAGCAAGGGAGTGAGTGGGAGAACGAGGGAAAATTGCACTCCAAGATCTCTTAAATCTCTGCAGCGCTCTGCTAGACACACACACAGTGTGGCATCTATAAGTTGTTAGCCGTTAGCATCCTGGCTCCAGGAAAAGGCCATGCTGTGCTGCTCTCAAGCCCAGTGTCGGCTGTCAGTTAGTTTCTGGGCTTAGAGCTGCTGATACGCCTGCCTTCTTGGGGCTACTCTCTCTCTGACAGTCTGCTTGGTGTGCAGTTCATTCTAAGAGGCTTGTCACACATACACACAGATGCCTGCTGGAAAGATCAAGTAGTGGCCTCCCTGCCCTGCATGCCAAGTTTGATACTCACACACACTCACCCACACCCACAGACACACCCACAGACACACCCACAGACACACCCACACACACACAGACACACCCACAGACACACCCACAGACACACACACACACACACACAGACACACCCACAGACACACCCACAGACACACACAGACACACACACACAGACACACACCCACAGACACACACACACACACACACAGACACACCCACAGACACACACACACAGAACTGTACTTGCATCCTCTCTGCAGTGTTCTGTTTGTACACCCTCTGTCAGCAGACTTTTTTTTTTACGTTTATTTTTAGTGTTTTCCTTCACCCTGCTTCTGTGTGTGTGTGTGTGTGTGTGTGTGTGTGTGTGTGTGTGTGTGTGTGTGTGTGTGTGTGTGGTGTGTGTGTGTGTGTGTGTGTGTGTGTGTGTGTGTGTGTGTGTGTGTGTGTGTGTGTGTGTGTGTGTGTGTTCTCAGATGCTCTCAGGCAGTAGTGTTAGGTAAACATGCCCCACAGCTCTCTCTGTGTGCCTGTCTGTCAGCCAGTCTGTTTTAGAATAAAGTATTTACACAACTGTCAGTCAATCTAGTTTACAGAGCTCTTCACAAAATAATGGTAGACCCAGACACATCTAAAACCCAAGATGTGTTCACACAAACAGCAAGCGGAGCAAACAGGTTCCAAGCTGACGCCTGGCTGATCTGGTGATATGATCCGGTTGGATGTGACTTTTATAAGACCGAGACGGCATGACAGTTAGTGTGTGTGTGTGTGTGTGTGTGTGTGTGTGTGTGTGTGTGTGTGTGTGTGTGTGTGTGTGTGTGTGTGTGTGTGTGTGTGTGTGTGTGTGTGTGTGTGTGTGTGTGTGTGTGTGTGGCGGCATTACTCCTGTCTGCCATATGGCTAATCCATCTGCCCTCCTTCGACCTGGACAGAACCAGAACCACCAAGCCAGGCAGTAGGAAGGCAGCCAGGAGGAACCAGAACCAGGGAGCCAGGCAGTAGGAAGGCAGCCAGGAGGAACCAGAAGCAGGGAGCCAGGCAGTAGGAAGGCAGCCAAGAGGAACCAGAACCAGGGAGCCAGGCAGCAGGAAGGCAGCCAAGAGGAACCAGAACCAGGGAGCCAGGCAGTAGGAAGGCAGCCAAGAGGGACCAGAACCAGGGAGCCAGGCAGTAGGAAGGGAGCCAAGAGGGACCAGAACCAGGGAGCCAGGCAGCAGGAAGGCAGCCAAGAGGAACCAGAAGCAGGGAGCCAGGCAGTAGGAAGGCAGCCAAGAGGGACCAGAACCAGGGAGCCAGGCAGCAGGAAGGCAGCCAAGAGGAACCAGAACCAGGGAGCCAGGCAGTAGGAAGGCAGCCAGGAGGAACCAGAACCAGGGAGCCAGGCAGTAGGAAGGCAGCCAAGAGGAACCAGAACCAGGGAGCCAGGCAGTAGGAAGGCAGCCAAGAGGGACCAGAACCAGGGAGCCAGGCAGCAGGAAGGCAGCCAAGAGGGACCAGAACCAGGGAGCCAGGCAGTAGGAAGGCAGCCAAGAGGAGCCAGGACCAGGGAGCCAGGCAGCAGGAAGGGAGCCAAGAGAAACCAGAACCAGGGAGCCAGGCAGCAGGAAGGGAGCCAAGAGGAACCAGAACCAGGGAGCCAGGCAGCAGGAAGGGAGCCAAGAGAAACCAGAACCAGGGAGCCAGGCAGCAGGAAGGGAGCCAAGATGAACCAGAACCAGGGAGCCAGGCAGCAGGAAGGGAGCCAAGAGAAACCAGAACCAGGGAGCCAGGCAGCAGGAAGGGAGCCAAGAGAAACCAGAACCAGGGAGCCAGGCAGCAGGAAGGGAGCCAAGATGAACCAGAACCAGGGAGCCAGGCAGCAGGAAGGGAGCCAAGAGAAACCAGAACCAGGGAGCCAGGCAGCAGGAAGGGAGCCAAGAGGAACCAGAACCAGGGAGCCAGGCAGCAGGAAGGGAGCCAAGAGGAACCAGAACCAGGGAGCCAGGCAGCAGGAAGGCAGCCAAGAGAAACCAGAACCAGGGAGCCAGGCAGCAGGAAGGGAGCCAAGAGGAACCAGAACCAGGGAGCCAGGCAGCAGGAAGGGAGCCAAGAGAAACCAGAACCAGGGAGCCAGGCAGCAGGAAGGGAGCCAAGAGGAACCAGAACCAGGGAGCCAGGCAGCAGGAAGGGAGCCAAGAGGCTGACTAACATGGCTCTATGTGGGCAGGATGTTGGGACTGGGATTCTGGGATCGGTTCTCTGCAAGATGCTCCTGCTGTAGCAAAATCGGTGTGTGTGCGTGTTTGCGTGTGTGTGTGTTTGTTTGTGTGTGTGTATGTGTAGGAGGGAGATTATGCTGAGTTGTCTTTGTACAGAAGACCATATGTCTGGCTCTCACGGTTGTGCCACCCCCTGCCCTGCACCACCCTGCACTTCCTGTCTCAATAAAAGATGGATGTTAATATAGGGAATGGGAATTAAAGCTTCCATGTTTGGGCACTCCTCTCCTTTGCATAGAAATATGATTAACAGAATGTATAGACATGGTTGTTTCTCCCTTGTGATACTTCATGGGTGCACCGTAATGGTGTCTGTCTGGATTGTGTACATCTGTGGGCTGTTAGTACTCAGAGCACATAGAAAGGTTGTGGTGATCAGCATCACAGAATGTAACATTCCAAAAACAGCCCTGGATGGTGGATTGGCTGGCTTACAAAGAACCAGTCATCTCATGGGGATGCTCAGTGGATTCCCTCTCTGTACCCAGGACTTCCCAGACTACCCAGTTCCTCAGACTGTGCTGGGGCCAGGGCTAGTTGGGAAGGTGTGGGGGATGGGGCTTGATGGAGACGCGGTGGTGAGGGTGGAGGGTGTGAAGACGGGGGGGGGTGGAGCTGATAGCCTATGAATGTGCAGGTTTGGAGGGGAGGGTAGTGGTGGTGAAGGGGGTTGAGGACTAGGGGGATCCTTTGTGGCCTTTCGCCAACCCCCTTCATGCACTCTAATGCAACACACACACGAACACAGGATGAATCCTTGGAACTCCTAAGCCTGAATGAAAGGGGTGCTGCTGCCCCCCCCCCCCCCCCCCACACTTTATATTAATTCATCAGAGATACGGTCTCCCCCAGCAACCCAGGCCACGGCCTGTTTTTTTGTCCAAGGACATCTGAGCCCATCTGTGTGAGACCCTAATCCTACTCACGACACACACCCCGTGGAGTGTGTGTGTGTGTGTGTGTTTGTAGGCGGTTGTCCCCCCAAACTGCTATCCTACCTCACCAAAAAGGGATTCATCAGGAAACAAAGACAATTGGACAAGAGAACATTATACAGCATTCATTTGAGATTACTGTTTCTTAACAAAGTCCAAACATTAACAGGCATATTCATGTGTACAAAACATTATTCTACATAGCTCACATATTCTGAAATTAAACTGCATATTAATATATACATAGATATCATGAAACAGAATAATAAAGAACAGACATGATACAGATTGATCTGTCAGTTCTGTTCTGTATAGAAATCTACCATCACATTGACATGAACTGCAGCATTTAGGTTTGCGATCCACCACTAATCACATTGGCAACATGAAAGAGTGAGATTAAACAGAGCACTGCTTGGTGTGAAGAGTGTCTGTGGGATGATGAGAGATGGTGTCTGTCCTTAGGGGGTTGTGACACACATCAAAGACTGTAACACAATGGAGAGAGCTCACTCATCGAAGACTGTATATGATGATAGAGATAGCTCACTGCCTGGTTGTTTCTGCCTGCACTGATGTGGAGGAAGCTGTTCTCTATGGACAAAGGCTGAGTGGGTTTAGGCCTCCCTGCGTGTAAGTGCTCCCAAGAGGTCTGGACCTTAATGGCAGACCTTCAGAGCATGGTTGCTGGTTCAAGCCCATTCCCAAGGCACATGTTAGCACTGGTTTTAAATAGTACTGGTGTAGTTTGTTCATACTGTTATTACAGTGTTCTATTCAGGCCAAGTCCCTAAAGGAAACACCATGTTATCAGTGGCAGGGACTAACTCCCTCAGGTTGGAAGAAACCTACTCTCAACTCCTCATTGTCTTTGCTACCAGAATGTTAACTATAGTCTTGTCTCTGCTCTTCATGCTGCTTCAGTCCTTACCAGAACAATATGTCTGTCTTGGTTCAGAGTGTAGCCAGGGTTACCAGAACAATATGTCTGTCTTGGTTCAGAGTGTAGCCAGGGTTACCAGAACAATATGTCTGTCTTGGTTCAGAGTGTAGCCAGGGTTAACAGAACAATATGTCTGTCTTGGTACAGAGTGTAGCCAGTGTTATCAGAACAATATGTCTGTCTTGGTTCAGAGTTTAGCCAGGGTTAACAGAACAATATGTCTGTCTTGGTACAGAGTGTAGCCAGTGTTATCAGAACAATATGTCTGTCTTGGTTCAGAGTGTAGCCAGGGTTACCAGAACAATATGTCTGTCTTGGTTCAGAGTGTAGCCAGGGTTAACAGAACAATATGTCTGTCTTGGTACAGAGTGTAGCCAGTGTTATCAGAACAATATGTCTGTCTTGGTTCAGAGTTTAGCCAGGGTTAACAGAACAATATGTCTGTCTTGGTACAGAGTGTAGCCAGTGTTATCAGAACAATATGTCTGTCTTGGTTCAGAGTGTAGCCAGGATTACCAGAACAATATGTCTGTCTTGGTACACAGTGTAGCCAGGGAACAGTTCTTAGTGGACCTTGCAGTGTCAGAAATCCTTTGGTGTCCTCAGCCTTCAGTGACAGCTAGCCTCTCAGCGGGTTGCTAACGCTCACGGTTCACTGTCTGTCGCGTCTGTCACTCCAAGATGTGACAGCGGACTTCATGGGGTCAGACAAGGCTGTGTATGTGTGTGTGTGTGTGTGTGTGCGTGCGTGCGTGCGTGCGTGTGTCTCTCAGTCAGAGACGAGGCAGCATGCTGTCATCACCGTCTCTGAATCAAACAATAATAACAAACTGACCTGGTGAGAAAAACTGAAATTAAAAAGTGCTGTCAGGTTTTTCTAGGCCCTATATTTCCATGTACTGTGCCACTATGTGTCGCTGACTGTGTAAATAGGATGGGCCAGCAACCAACACTGCTCCCTAGAATATGTACGAATCATAGCCTATTAGCCCGTAAAGGATTTTTTAAATAAATGCTTTAAAATGCACTTTCTATTCCCGAAGGCCACAAAATGTCTCATTTCCATCCGTCTTTCAAATAGCAACTCATTGGGTGAGTTACAGGGACCAATCCAGCCCTACTTATCAGTGCAGATCAAGGCGAGGATACTATTGGGATGTCCTGCTGGGAAGCCAGGTGAACAGACCTTACAGCCCATTAATCACTACTCTGACTGATCAATAAAGTGCCAAAGTGGAGCAATAACCAGCTGACACAGCACTAACCCTGAGGACCGGAAACAACCCATTACCCTGCTGCTTGTAATCCAATCTGCCTGCCAGATAAACCCAGCTCCATCTCAACCAGCCCTCTCTGTCTCTCAGCCGTTTGGCTGAACAGTTTCACCCAGTTCAAATCACAGCACGCCCGGCTAAATGACTCCAACTAATACATTCACTCAGAATCACTGCAAACAGGTGACTCATTTTAGTGTGGCCTTTCTCTGGCCCTGTTAATCATGTTAAGTACGGTAAATACATCTCTGGTGGTACTGTGACACCAGTATTAGTCATCATCGGCCGTGACGAGGAACACTGATAGTTTTAGATAAACATTTTTAGAAAAAAGTCTGGTGAACAAAGATATTTTCCATAGAGATAAGAACATTAGACTGTACATGCAGTACTGCAACAGAGAGAGCATGTCGGATATGTTATGACTGATACAATGGGTATTTAAGATTAAGTCAACACACGAGTTAGAGGACAGTTTGGTCAAAACTAGTGTTTAGGGATAGAATGCAACATAAATCACAGAATCCTTTCTCTAGATTGTAGAATCATAAGAAGCCCAGTGCATTCAGTCAGTGTTCTACCATTTTAGAACCAGCACAGCCAATGGAATGTGATGTTACAGTGTAGTGAGCCCCCCTCCCCTTCATGTGAAATCAATGACAGTTTATTTTTATTTAACTAGGCAAGTCAGTGAAGAACACATTCTTATTTACAATGACGGCCTACCCCGGACAACGCTGGGCCAATTGTGCGCCGCCCTATGGACTCCCAATCATGGAGATACAGCCTGGAATCGAACCAGGGTCTGTAGTGACACCTCTAGCACTGAGATGCATTGCCTTAGACCGCTGCGCCACTCGGGAGCCCAGTAGTGGATGAATGAAGTGGAAACAAGAGTAGCTCAACGTTTGCTGACACAGCTCAGTGTAGACTCTTACAATTTGACAAAAAGAACAGGCGACAGATGATGGCAGTGTACCGGAGCTAAAATAAGATGGTCATTTTGACGTTCCTTTGGTCTGAGTAGCAGACAGAGCCACAGAGGAGCAGTATGTGTTCTGCTTCAATCATATCTCCCAGGCACCTTAACAAAGGAGACAGATCAACAACTACCTTCATGATATAGCACTGTGACATCTGCTGATGTCATCTATACATTTGATTGATATACGGTGGCATCATGATGTGAATTAGATACAAAATGATCTAATTTATGTCTACATATAAAAAGTAATGGCCTTAGAGCCACTGCTGTACTGTTGATGGGTAAATAGTATGAGAGTCATTTCGACATTCCCACGTCATCTCACGTTACAGCATATTATAACATCTCCAACGCCCAAAAACAGCATGTGTATAAAACTAGCACAACAAAAGAAACATGTTACAGTATTAATACAACACACACAGGATAACTAAGCAATGTAATATGGCTGTTCTGAACAAGGCACAGCAGTAGTGTTTCTTCACAGACCAACACATTAAAACAACAGGCACATCAAAGCAATCACAGTCAATGTCACTCCCTTTTACCTCACTACATCAAGTTACCTCACGGTTAAAGTACAGTTTAGTTCATTTCTTAGCAGTTGAAACATTAGTGAACACAATATACACAATGTAGAAATGCTATGAGGTTTCAAGCAGATTTACATTAAGAAGAGATGTACAAATAGGTGCGATTAGAAAATATTGTTTTCAATCAAAACGTAACAGTGAATTCAGACATCATTATGGGGCATCTCTGGTGTCCTTTCACCAGATGTGGAGCCAGCATATTAAACTGTGTCTAACAGTGCAGTGCTTGGTCGAGTGATGCAGAGTTGTATTTCTAGTGCAGACTGACCAACAGTCATATCCTTCATTTATATTGCACTAACAGTACACACCCTTTACAGGAGACAGGACAGCTAAATGGAACCAGGACTCAGTGTTCTTGCAGCAGCCCTCCCTCCCTCAGAGGCCTTGTGTTAGAACAGGGATGTCTATCTCTATGCCAGACATGCGTGAGCGTGTGGAGTAGCGGTGGCCTACGCTCTGAGGGTAGCCCTGGGAGGGAGCGTAGGGCTGGGCATCCATCACAGTGGGGACGTACCCCTGTGGAGGGAAGGTCTGAGGGGGGCCGTAGACGGGGGAGGGGGGGTACCCATTGGCTGTGAGGGGCTGGGTGGAGAGGGAGTTAGGGAGTGTGGGTAGAGGCAGCCAGAAGGGAGAGGGTAGCTTCTTACACATGCAGTACCACATGAACATCAGCAGGGCGGCGAGCATGAGGCCGCCGGAACAGCCGATGGCCCCGTAGACCGCGAACCCGTCTGAGAAGATGCGGTCGTACTTGATGTTCATCTCCTTGGTCCGGAACAGGAACCACACGGAGGGCGCCAGGGCGATAGCACCGCCCAGGAACAGGAACATCCCAGCCACTAGGTGGCAGCCTGCGCTGTTGACCAGACAGCGGGTACTCTTGATGTCTGTCTCAGCCTTATCAGAGCAGCAGCAGGTCTTAGACATGCCTGCCATACACAGCACCAGGGCCAGGGAGCCAAACAGTAGCCCAGTCGGCAGGCAGAACTGGAGCAGTCTCAGGTCCAACTGGTCCACTTTAGAATACCACTGTGGGGAGAAGGAATAAATGAGAAATGATTTATGCAAATCTCAAATGGCACCCTGTTTCCTGTATAGTGCACTACTTTAGAGCCCTATTTGGCAGTGCACCATATGGGGGGAATATGGGATGCTGTATGTCCTTATGATTGTGCGATCATCAGACCCGTACCTCTGAGTCATAGTAGTAGCAGCCAGAGTAGCCATCTTGTTTCACACACTTGGCCCACAGGCCGTCATAGACGCTGATGTTCTTGGCGTTTTTGTTGAAGGTGACAAGTCGTGTCACTCGCCACTGTGGGATCAGCGCCGCCACAGCGATGCCGCCCACGGAGATGAAGGCGATGATGAAGGAGAAGGCATTGGTGGCGTGGATGTCCCGGCACGACATGGCCGCCGCAGACAGGAAGTGATGTCAACAGGACTTCCTGTTCTTTTGGATAAAGAGAAAAAGGGAAAACGAGAGAGGGAGAACAGTACTCAGTCAGATGAACTGGTCATCCAGATTTAGAGGCCTGTTTACTTCTGAATATAAATATGTGACAGAGCATTTCCTATCCTGCATGGCAGGGAGACCTTTCTGCTTGACAACAATCCATAGCATTACACTGTACTCTTGAAAACAGCATCAAAGTTTACGCCACTGAGGGAGGTGACCCAGCTACAGGCAAACCCCTTATATGTTCCTATTCACTAACACAGTTGACCTAGAATCTGCATGACTGAAAACAATGCTCTCATTTCATTGGAACTCAGACACTTACAAACTAAGCCTATTAGGCAAGTACTGCAGTACTACTCCACAACAGGGGCTGTCCAGAAAAACAATGGACAATAGACTGGTCTACCCTTTACTACCGTTGACAATGGTTGTTGCGCCGTAATGCAGTAAACTCAATTGTCTCAAAGTAGAACCAGTTATTTACCAATGTGTAACTTGCTCACTATGTTTACAGCGCTAGAATATAACGTTAACTTACTGTGTGGATGTTCTACTGAGCAGACTGGCATAACATGACAGACACGTAATAAGAATTCAGTAGTGAATGTGTGTAGTCAGTTAGCTAATTAGATAGCTATCATTCAATTAGCTAGTTAGCCTACTAACTTACTTTAGTTGTTCTCCCCGTATGCTTGTGAAGTTGTGGATATGTAATTTAGCTGTGATGTCTTCTACATGCAGTTGTTCAAACTATGTTGATACAACCTAGCAATCATTAACCAGCTGACAAGCTAGCTAATAATAAGTTAGCATCAGCTAGCTAACGTTAGCTAGAAACCTGTTGCGCCCTGGATTGTCAAAAAGATGGGACTAGCTAGCTAAACGCTAGAGCTCACAGAAGCTCAGCTGACTCTGAAAAAGAGAGGTCGAACTTCATACCTTTGATTTTTGTAACGTTAACGCGTTTATTAGGGAGAAATCGCAGCCATTCCAAATTGTTGTTGAGTTTTTCAGTTCCAAGGAGCGGTTTCCCGTCCGTAGCGCACTCGCTTCTTGCGCGTCCCCGTGGTTGTCAAGAGAATGTAACTTCACCCGCGCGTTCATATTCACATTGTACTGGCCTGGGTCTGTGTGGTTGCTGATGACAGACAGCGCACTTTATTCAATTTATATGAATATACATGGTTGGATGATTAAAAAAAATATATACAAAAAAAGGAGAGAAAATAATGAATAATGACCCTCCACCTTTCTTTCTAATGTCTTGCAGGGTGATGTCCAGATCCACATGATCTATAAATCAGCAGGACAAGAGGCAGCAGCTTACTTCCTTCCTAATGGTAAGGTATCTGCTGTAAGAGTTATGAGGGGTGGATTCAATTAAACAAACTATTGGAAAACTAATAAATGAAATAAATATTGCAAAACTGTTAGTTTTGGCCACAAAATCTGATTGCTTACCATGAGTTGCAGCTGAACTAATATCCAGTATCAGAGCCTTAGGCCTACAGAAACACATAAGCCTGAGTAAACATAATATTTTTTTTAATGAAATGTATGCATTCACTACTGTAAGTCGCTCTGGATAAGAGCGTCTGCTAAATGACTAAAATGTAATGTAAATGTAATGTAAATGCATAGCTTGGTTACTGTTAGATGTGGAGAATGTTATAGTGAATGTTATCGCCCTATACGCTAACAAACAATAATACACTAACCCTCCTTTGTTTTTGTTTTTCCCCAGTTGACCTCCCAGAGCCTCCTTTCCCCAGCCCTCCATTTCCTGGGTCAAAGGTCATCCACCGGAGGAAGAAGAGACAGGTGAGTGAAAACTGTGGAATGCCCCAGGTTTTCCTCCTACCATCCTTATGGTCACAGTTATGGATGAGTCATAATTTACTGTAACTGGGGAAGGAATGCTGAGAAAGGACTCATCTTGAGTTCTCTGTGTGTGTGTGTGTGTGTGTGTGTGTGTGTGTGTGTGTGTGTGTGTGTGTGTGTGTGTGTGTGTGTGTGTGTGTGTGTGTGTGTGTGTGTGTGTGTGTGTCTGTGTGTTAGATCCATTGAAGCTTACAGTCTGCTCTGTGTTGCTCTCGTAGGCCCCACGGGTTGGAGGCAGTGTGGCCGAGGAGACCAAGTACATCGAGCTGATGGTGATCAATGACCATCTGATGGTGAGAGCAGTCTGTCTGTGTGTGTTTGTGTGTGTGTGCTCTTTCTTTCACTGATGTTACCCCCATTAAAGAAGCTAGGGGTTCAGGTATAAGGCTGAATATCTCTCTCTCTCTCTCTCTCTCTCTCTCTCTCTCTCTCTCTCTCTCTCTCTAGTATAAAAAGCATCGTCTCTCTGTTGGTCAGACGAATAACTACGCTAAGTCTGTGGTCAATATGGCTGATATGGTAAGTTACCTAAACATAATATTTTTGGTATTGGATATTTTGTCAGCTAGCAGTGGCTATCTGGCCTCCATGAGCTACATGAGCCTAGAGACAGTAGACTCATCTGGTCTTTAGAATCTCGACCGATCAAGGGCGGAATCTTCAGTGTCACCGTCTGCAACGATAACTGGTCTCCTCAGCCCCATCTGTCTGCTGTGCTGCTGAAATCTGATAGGCCCGTTGCAGAGGAACAGGGTCACATTTGAAAGCTGATAGGCTGGTCATATCTGTTTGCATACCCTTGAGATTTAGTGATGACACAAAAAGGATGCTATATAGGGAATGGTGTGTGTTTGATAGATTTTTTGTTTTAAGAATAGAACTGAAAGCGTCCCTGTCCACTGTGCATTGTTGATTTAATGCAATGTTCTTGGCTTACTGTGCAACCACAAACAGACAAACAGACAGGCCTAAATACAGACAACAGTGACCCTTCCTGTACCCTCCCTCTCCTCAGTCCATCCCTCGCTCCTCTCTGTGCACCTGAGCCTAAAAACAAACAACAATCATCCCCTCCCTTCCTCTCCTCCATCAATCCTCTCCTTTCTCCCCTCTCCATCTCTGTCCATGTGAGACTACTGCTGGAATTCAGCTAAATCAATCCGTCTTTACAGGTGTCCTTTCCTCCCTCCCCTCACCGTCTCCACTGTTTATCTGGGCAGTCAAACAGGTTGTTTAATAGATTTTCATCCTATTCAGGCAAACATGTTCTCTCACTGTGCCACTCGTCCACATTGTGTCCTTTGAAGAGACTATTAGCCTCTGTTGATTCTGTCTGGCCACGGAGCAGTGTTCTCATAAGCTGCTCAGATTAGAATCACAAACACTAGCATTATTTGTTGTTATCCCCCCAGACATAAGTCTGTTTGGAATGGATGTTTTCATTAGATCTCAGTCAGCTTTCAAAGTCATTTAGGTCATTGAAGTAGTTTGAGGAAATGTTTTGATGTCAGTCAACTCTCAAGAGACAGACAGCACCGTATTTCCTGCAGCTGTTCTGTTGGTCTGATGTTTGGTGTTCTGATGTTACCCTCCCTTCCCAGATCTTCAAGGAGCAGCTCAACACCCGCATCGTGCTGGTTGCCATGGAGACGTGGGCGGCTGACAACCGGTTCAACATCGACGACGACCCCATGGTGACCTTGAGGGAGTTCATGAAGTACAGACGAGACTTCATCAAGGAGAAGTGTGACTCCGTGCATCTTTTCTCGTAAGCCTGTCTGTCTCTGTGTGGGGTGGGGGAGAGGGGGTGGTATGGGTTCTGTCTGTCTCTGTGTGGGGTGGGGGAGAGGGGTTGGTATGGGTTCTGTCTGTCTCTGTGTGGGGTGGGGGAGAGGGGGTGGTATGGGTTCTGTCTGTCTCTGTGTGGGGTGGAGGAGAGGGGGTGGTATGGGTTCTGTCTGTCTCTGTGTGGGGTGGGGTAGAGGGGGTGGTATGGGTTCTGTCTGTCTCTGTGTGGGGGGGGGGTATGGGTTCTGTCTGTCTCTGTGTTGGGGGGGGGTATGGGTTCTGTCTGTCTCTGTGTGGGGTGGGGGAGAGGGGGTGGTATGGGTTCTGTCTGTCTCTGTGTGGGGTGGGGGAGAGGGGGTGGTATGGGTTCTGTCTGTCTCTGTGTGGGGTGGGGAAGAGGGGGTGGTATGGGTTCTGTCTGTCTCTGTGTGGGGTGGGGGAGAGGGGGTGGTATGGGTTCTGTCTGTCTCTGTGTGGGGTGGGGGAGAGGGGGTGGTATGGGTTCTGTCAGTCTCTGTGTGGGGTGGAGGAGAGGGGGTGGTATGGTTTCTGTCTGTCTCTGTGTGGGGTGGGGGAGAGGGGGTTAGGGGTTCTGTCTGTCTCTATGTGGGGTGGGGGAGAGGGGGTTGGGGGTTCTGTCTGTCTCTGTGTGGGGTGGGGGAGAGGGGGTGGTATGGGTTCTGTCTGTCTCTGTGTGGGGTGGGGGAGAGGGGGTGGTATGGGTTCTGTCTGTCTCTGTGTGTGGTGGGGGAGAGGGGGTGGTATGGGTTCTGTCTGTCTCTGTGTGGGGTGGGGGAGAGGGGGTGGTATGGGTTCTGTCTGTCTCTGTGTGGGGTGGGGGAGAGGTAGTGGTATGGGTTCTGTCTGTCTCTGTTTGGGGTGGGGGAGAGGGGGTGGTATGGGTTCTGTCTGTCTCTGTGTGGGGTGGAGGAGAGGGGGTGGTATGGGTTCTGTCTGTCTCTGTGTGGGGTGGGGGAGAGGGGGTGGTATGGGTTCTGTCTGTCTCTGTGTGGGGTGGAGGAGAGGGGGTGGTATGGGTTCTGTCTGTCTCTGTGTGGGGTGGAGGAGAGGGGGTGGTATGGGTTCTGTCTGTCTCTGTGTGGGATGGGGAGAGGGGGTGGTATGGGTTCTGTCTGTCTCTGTGTGGGGTGGAGGAGAGGGAGTGGTATGGGTTCTGTCTGTCTCTGTGTGGGGGGGAGAGGGGGTGGTATGGGTTCTGTCTGTCTCTGTGTGGGGTGGGGGAGAGGGGGTGGTATGGGTTCTGTCTGTCTCTGTGTGGGGTGGGGGAGAGGGGGTGGTATGGGTTCTGTCTGTCTCTGTGTGGGGTGGGGGAGAGGGGGTAGTGTGGGTTCTGTCTGTCTCTGTGTGGGGTGGAGGAGAGGGAGTGGTATGGGTTCTGTCTGTCTCTGTGTGGGGGGGAGAGGGGGTGGTATGGGTTCTGTCTGTCTCTGTGTGGGGTGGGGGAGAGGGGGTGGTATGGGTTCTGTCTGTCTCTGTGTGGGGTGGGGGAGAGGGGGTGGTATGGGTTCTGTCTGTCTCTGTGTGGGGTGGGGGAGAGGGGGTAGTGTGGGTTCTGTCTGTCTCTGTGTGGGGTGGAGGAGAGGGGGTGGTATGGGTTCTGTCTGTCTCTGTGTGGGGTGGAGGAGAGGGGGTGGTATGGGTTCTGTCTGTCTCTGTGTGGGGTGGAGGAGAGGGGGTGGTATGGGTTCTGTCTGTCTCTGTGTGGGGTGGAGGAGAGGGGGTGGTATGGGTTATGTCTGTCTCTGTGTGGGGTGGGGGAGAGGGGGTTAGGGGTTCTGTCTGTCTGTCTCTGTGTGGGGTGGGGGAGAGAGGGTGGTATGGGTTCTGTCTGTCTCTTGGTTGGGGGGGAGAGGGGGTTAGGGGTTCTGTCTGTCTCTGTGTGGGGGGGGAGAGGGGGTGGTATGGGTTCTGTCTGTCTCTGTGTGGGGTGGGGGAGAGGGGGTGGTATGGGTTCTGTCTGTCTCTGTGTGGGGTGGGGGAGAGGGGGTAGTGTGGGTTCTGTCTGTCTCTGTGTGGGGTGGAGGAGAGGGGGTGGTATGGGTTCTGTCTGTCTCTGTGTGGGGTGGGGGAGAGGGGGTGGTGTGGGTTCTGTCTGTCTCTGTGTGGGGTGGGGGAGAGGGGGTAGTGTGGGTTCTGTCTGTCTCTGTGTGGGGTGGGGGAGAGGGGGTGGTATGGGTTCTGTCTGTCTCTGTGTGGGGTGGGGGAGAGGGGGTGGTATGGGTTCTGTCTGTCTCTGTGTGGGGTGGGGGAGAGGGGGTGGTATGGGTTCTGTGTGTCTCTGTGTGGGGTGGAGGAGAGGGGGTGGTATGGGTTCTGTCTGTCTCTGTGTGGGGTGGAGGAGAGGGGGTGGTATGGGTTCTGTCTGTCTCTGTGTGGGGTGGAGGAGAGGGGGTGGTATGGGTTATGTCTGTCTCTGTGTGGGGTGGGGGAGAGAGGGTGGTATGGGTTCTGTCTGTCTCTGTGTGGGGTGGGGGAGAGGGGGTGGTATGGGTTCTGTCTGTCTCTGTGTGGGGTGGGGGAGAGGGGGTGGTATGGGTTCTGTGTGTCTCTGTGTGGGGTGGAGGAGAGGGGGTGGTATGGGTTCTGTCTGTCTCTGTGTGGGGTGGAGGAGAGGGGGTGGTATGGGTTCTGTCTGTCTCTGTGTGGGGTGGAGGAGAGGGGGTGGTATGGGTTATGTCTGTCTCTGTGTGGGGTGGGGGAGAGGGGGTTAGGGGTTCTGTCTGTCTCTGTGTGGGGTGGGGGAGAGAGGGTGGTATGGGTTCTGTCTGTCTCTTGGTTGGGGGGGAGAGGGGGTTAGGGGTTCTGTCTGTCTCTGTGTGGGGGGGAGAGGGGGTGGTATGGGTTCTGTCTGTCTCTGTGTGGGGTGGGGGAGAGGGGGTGGTATGGGTTCTGTCTGTCTCTGTGTGGGGTGGAGGAGAGGGGGTGGTATGGGTTCTGTCTGTCTCTGTGTGGGGTGGGAGGGTGGGTAGTGTGGGTTCTGTCTGTCTCTGTGTGGGGTGGAGGAGAGGGGGTGGTATGGGTTCTGTCTGTCTCTGTGTGGGGTGGAGGAGAGGGGGTGGTATGGGTTCTGTCTGTCTCTGTGTGGGGTGGGGGAGAGGGGGTGGTGTGGGTTCTGTCTGTCTCTGTGTGGGGTGGGGGAGAGGGGGTGGTATGGGTTCTGTCTGTCTCTGTGGGGTGGGGGAGAGGGGGTGGTATGGGTTCTGTCTGTCTCTGTGTGGGGTGGGGGAGAGGGGGTGGTATGGGTTCTGTCTGTCTCTGTGTGGGGTGGAGGAGAGGGGGTTAGGGGTTCTGTCTGTCTCTGTGTGGGGTGGGGTAGAGGGGGTGGTATGGGTTCTGTCTGTCTCTGTGTGGGGGGGGGGGGGGTATGGGTTCTGTCTGTCTCTGTGTGGGGTGGGGGAGAGGGGGTGGTATGGGTTCTGTCTGTCTCTGTGTGGGGTGGGGGAGAGGGGTTGGGGGTTCTGTCTGTCTCTATGTGGGGTGGGGGAGAGGGGGTGGTATGGGTTCTGTCTGTCTCTGTGTGGGGTGGGGAAGAGGGGGTGGTATGGGTTCTGTCTGTCTCTGTGTGGGGTGGGGGAGAGGGGGTGGTATGGGTTCTGTCTGTCTCTGTGTGGGGTGGGGGAGAGGGGGTGGTATGGGTTCTGTCAGTCTCTGTGTGGGGTGGAGGAGAGGGGGTGGTATGGTTTCTGTCTGTCTCTGTGTGGGGTGGGGGAGAGGGGGTTAGGGGTTCTGTCTGTCTCTATGTGGGGTGGGGGAGAGGGGGTTGGGGGTTCTGTCTGTCTCTGTGTGGGGCGGGGGAGAGGGGGTGGTATGGGTTCTGTCTGTCTCTGTGTGGGGTGGGGGAGAGGGGGTGGTATGGGTTCTGTCTGTCTCTGTGTGTGGTGGGGGAGAGGGGGTGGTATGGGTTCTGTCTGTCTCTGTGTGGGGTGGGGGAGAGGGGGTGGTATGGGTTCTGTCTGTCTCTGTGTGGGGTGGGGGAGAGGTAGTGGTATGGGTTCTGTCTGTCTCTGTTTGGGGTGGGGGAGAGGGGGTGGTATGGGTTCTGTCTGTCTCTGTGTGGGGTGGAGGAGGGGGGGTGGTATGGGTTCTGTCTGTCTCTGTGTGGGATGGGGAGAGGGGGTGGTATGGGTTCTGTCTGTCTCTGTGTGGGGTGGAGGAGAGGGAGTGGTATGGGTTCTGTCTGTCTCTGTGTGGGGTGGGGGAGAGGGGGTGGTATGGGTTCTGTCTGTCTCTGTGTGGGGTGGGGGAGAGGGGGTGGTATGGGTTCTGTCTGTCTCTGTGTGGGGTGGGGGAGAGGGGGTAGTGTGGGTTCTGTCTGTCTCTGTGTGGGGTGGAGGAGAGGGGGTGGTATGGGTTCTGTCTGTCTCTGTGTGGGGTGGAGGAGAGGGGGTGGTATGGGTTCTGTCTGTCTCTGTGTGGGGTGGAGGAGAGGGGGTGGTATGGGTTATGTCTGTCTCTGTGTGGGGTGGGGGAGAGGGGGTGGTATGGGTTCTGTCTGTCTCTTGGTTGGGGGGGAGAGGGGGTTAGGGGTTCTGTCTGTCTCTGTGTGGGGGGGGGAGAGGGGGTGGTATGGGTTCTGTCTGTCTCTGTGTGGGGTGGGGGAGAGAGGGTGGTATGGGTTCTGTCTGTCTCTTGGTTGGGGGGGAGAGGGGGTTAGGGGTTCTGTCTGTCTCTGTGTGGGGGGGGAGAGGGGGTGGTATGGGTTCTGTCTGTCTCTGTGTGGGGTGGGGGAGAGGGGGTGGTATGGGTTCTGTCTGTCTCTGTGTGGGGTGGGGGAGAGGGGGTAGTGTGGGTTCTGTCTGTCTCTGTGTGGGGTGGAGGAGAGGGGGTGGTATGGGTTCTGTCTGTCTCTGTGTGGGGTGGGGGAGAGGGGGTGGTGTGGGTTCTGTCTGTCTCTGTGTGGGGTGGGGGAGAGGGGGTGGTATGGGTTCTGTCTGTCTCTGTGTGGGGTGGGGGAGAGGGGGTGGTATGGGTTCTGTGTGTCTCTGTGTGGGGTGGAGGAGAGGGGGTGGTATGGGTTCTGTCTGTCTCTGTGTGGGGTGGAGGAGAGGGGGTGGTATGGGTTCTGTCTGTCTCTGTGTGGGGTGGAGGAGAGGGGGTGGTATGGGTTATGTCTGTCTCTGTGTGGGGTGGGGGAGAGGGGGTTAGGGGTTCTGTCTGTCTCTGTGTGGGGTGGGGGAGAGGGGGTGGTATGGGTTCTGTCTGTCTCTGTGTGGGGTGGAGGAGAGGGGGTTAGGGGTTCTGTCTGTCTCTGTGTGGGGGGGAGAGGGGGTGGTATGGGTTCTGTCTGTCTCTGTGTGGGGTGGGGGAGAGGGGGTGGTATGGGTTCTGTCTGTCTCTGTGTGGGGTGGGAGGGGGGGTAGTGTGGGTTCTGTCTGTCTCTGTGTGGGGTGGAGGAGAGGGGGTGGTATGGGTTCTGTCTGTCTCTGTGTGGGGTGGAGGAGAGGGGGTGGTATGGGTTCTGTCTGTCTCTGTGTGGGGTGGGGGAGAGGGGGTGGTGTGGGTTCTGTCTGTCTCTGTGTGGGGTGGGGGAGAGGGGGTGGTATGGGTTCTGTCTGTCTCTGTGTGGGGTGGAGGAGAGGGGGTGGTATGGGTTCTGTCTGTCTCTGTGTGGGGTGGAGGAGAGGGGGTGGTATGGGTTCTGTCTGTCTCTGTGTGGGGTGGGGGAGAGGGGCTTAAGGGTTCTGTCTGTCTCTGTGTGGGGTTGGGAGAGAGGGTGGTATGGGTTCTGTCTGTCTCTTGGTTGGGGGGGAGAGGGGGTTAGGGGTTCTGTCTGTCTCTGTGTGGGGTGGGGGAGAGGGGGTGGTATGGGTTCAGCCTGTCTCTGTGTGGAGAGGGGGTGATATGGGTTCTGTCTGTCTGTCTGGGTGGGGTGGGGGAGAGGGGTTGGTATGGGTTCAGTCTGTTTCTGTGTGGAGAGGGGGTGATATGGGTTCTGTCTGTCTGTGTGGGGTGGGGGAGAGGGGGTGGTATGGGTTCAGTCTGTTTCTGTGTGGAGAGGGGGTGATATGGGTTCTGTCTGTCTGTGTGGGGTGGGGGAGAGGGGTTGGTATATGGGTTCAGTCTAGAGGTCGACCGATTAATCGGAATGGCCGATTAATAAGGGCCGATTTCAAGTTTTCATAACAATTTCATAACAATATTTTTGTTATTTGGCCAAATAGTTTTTTAAATGTATTATTATTTGTTTTTTTACACCTTTATTTAACTAGGCAAGTCAGTTAAGAACACATTCTTATTTTCAATGACGGCCTAGGAACGGTGGGTTAACTGCCTTGTTCAGGGGCAGAACGACAGATTTTTACCTTGTCAGCTCGGGGATTCAATCTTGCAACCTTACGGTTAACTAGTCCAACGCTCTAACCACCTGCTTTACATTGCACTCCACAAGGAGCCTGCCTGTTATGCAAATGCCGTAAGAAGCCAAGGTAAGTTGCTAGCTAGCATTAAACTTATCTTATAAAAAAACAATCAATCAATCAATCAATCATAATCACTAGTTAACTACACATGGTTGATGATATTACTAGTTTATCTAGCCTGTCCTGCGTTGCATATAATCGATGCGGTGCACATTTGCGAAAAAGGACTGTCGTTGCTCCAACATGTACCTAACCATAAACATCAATGCCTTTCTTAAAATCAATACACAGAAGTATATATTTTTAAACCTGCATATTTGGCTAAAAGAAATCCAGGTTAGCAGGCAATATTAACCAGGAACACATCGACAACAGCCACCCTCGAAGCAGCGTTACCCATGCAGAGCAAGGGGAACAACTACTCCAAGTCTCAGAGCGAGTGATGTTTGAAATGTTTGAAATTGTGTCACTTCTCTTGCGTTCGTTGCACGCAGAGTCAGGGTATATGCAACAGTTTGGGCCGCCTGGCTCGTTGCGAACTAATTTGCCAGAATTTTACGTAATTATAACATAACATTGAAGGTTGTGCAATGTAACAGCAATATTTAGACTTAGAGATGCCACCAGTTAGATAAAATACGGAACGGTTCCGTATTTCACTGAAAGAATAAACGTTTTGTTTTCGAGATGATAGTTTCCGGAATCGACCATATTAATGACCTAAGGCTCGTATTTCTGTGTGTTTATTATATTATAATTAAGTCTATGATTTAATATTTGATAGAGCAGTCTGACTGAGCGGTGGTAGGCACCAGCAGGCTCGTAAGTATTTATTCAAATAGCACTTTTGTGCGTTTTGCCAGCAGCTCTTCCATTGCGCCATTTATGACTTCAAGCCTATCAACTCCCGAGATTAGGCTGCTGTAACCGATGTGAAATGGCTAGTTAGTTAGCGGGGTGCGCGCTAATAGTGTTTCAAACATCACTCGCTCTGAGACTTGGAGTAGCTATTCCCCTTGCTCTACATGGGTAACGCTGCTTCGAGGGTGGCTGTTGTCGATGTGTTCCTGGTTCGAGCCCAGGTAGGAGCGAGGAGAGGGACGGAAGCTATACTGTTACACTGGCAATACTAAAGTGCCTATAAGAACATCTAATAGTCAAAGGTATATGAAATACAAATCGTATAGAGAGAAATAGTCCTATAATTCCTATAATAACTATAACCTAAAACTTCTTACCTGGGAATATTGAAGACTCATGTTAAAAGGAACCACCAGCTTTCATATGATCTCATGTTCTGAGCAAGGAGCTTAAACGTTAGCTTTCTTACATGGCACATATTGCACTTTTACATTCTTCTCCAACACTTTGTTTTTGCATTATTTAAACCAAATTGAACATGTTTCATTATTTATTTGAGGCTAAATTGATTTTATTGATGTATTATATTAAGTTAAAATAAGTGTTCGTTCAGAATAGTTGTAATTGTCATTATTCCAAATACATTTTTTTATATCGGCCGATTAATCGGCATCAGTTTTTTGGCCCTCCAATAATCGGTATTGGTATCGGCATTGAAAAATCATAATCGGCCGACCTCTAGTCAGTCTGTGTCTGAATGTGTGTATGGGGGGTCTGATGCATTTTAGTCACTTCAAACCATGCTTCCTGTCAGACTGATTTGTAATAGACTGTCATAGTCCCAAATTAAAAAGTTAACATTGGCTGTTGGTGACATCCTTATTTGACGGGACTAAAAAGTCTGGGAACCCCTGGTTTAGAGATTTAATCACTTCCTCTCTTTTTACCAGAGGGAACCGGTTCCATAGCAGCTGGGGAGGAGCTTCCTATATGGGAGGAGTCTGTTCTCTAACTAAAGGAGGAGGAGTCAATGAGGTAGGCCCCGCTTCAGGATGAAAATGGACCTTGATCAGCATCTCTTTTAGGCACAGTTTAAGAACTAATTCTCTCTCTCTATTCTGTCTCTTTCTTTCTTTTCTCCTCCCTTCCTCTGTCAGTATGGCAAGACAGATGAGATGGCTATAACCCTGGCCCAGTCTCTGGGACAAAACATTGGCATCTTCTCTGACAAGAAGAGGATCCTCAACGGTACAATCCTGTACACACACACACATACACACACACACCACACACACACTGGCCACACACACACTGGCCACACACACACTGGCCACACAGAGACATGTATGTTGTGTGTCCACAGGCGAGTGCAAGTGTGATGACCGTTGGTCTGGCTGCATCATGGATGATGTTGGGTAAGTTTCCTCTAAAGTACTTTGTTTCCCAAACAACCCGTCGCACACTGCCACGGCAACAGATCCCATCTCCCGCGGCAATGCCGACATTCCAAACGTGTGTTCCCTCTGTGCGCCTCTGTGTCGCTGTGATGTCATAGTGCGTTAGTCTCTTAGAGAAGAGGGTTGTCACTATCTGACCATGTTAGAAAGGATGGAAGTACTGCACTTTTAACCACTAACCCTAACTCACCATAACCTTACCCCTAACTTTCACCCTTAAACCTAACCCTCAACCTTAAACCTAACCCTAACCCTGAACCTAACCTTAACTCCGACTAAGAACTAATATCTCATATACTTATTCATAAGTTCTGATGATAATGCCCCCTTTGTCCATCTTAGCCTGGCCAGAAAGTGACTACCGAGAAACATAGTCAGTCTCACTTAGTTGGACATTTAGACAGAGGAGATCATCTGAATTAGGACAAATAATACATTCACAGTGATTATCTTGTTAGTGTTGACTCTCGGTTAACAATGTCTGGAGCATTAGAAAATACTTTAGACTGCGTTGTAGTTCAGGACATATTCCACTAGATGGCAGTAGAGGCTGTTGTTTACTCCAGACATCAATAACTTCAGGCACTGGACTGTTTGGCCAGGGATTCATATTAGTAATGCTATCTGTGAGTGATTGGTCATTTCCTGAACTGCCACGTGGAGTTCCACCAATCACATTCTATATTCTGAATAATATCTAAATGTAAATATGTTATACCTCTCTCAGTTAACTGTGGAGCTCTTGTACTGTCCTTGTCAGCCAAATGTTTACCGTTCATTGTGTGTTTCTGTGTGTACACGCTTGCTGCTTTGCAGCTTGTGTGTGTATCTATATGGATGCAACTGTGTGTGAGCGCTGTGTGTTTGTGTGTGTGTTAGTATGGAGGATGTGTGTCTTTACCCCTCTTCTTTAATACCTCTTGCGTTTCCCCTCAATCCCAAATGGGACAGCAGGTGAGCAGAAGCTTGGCTGTAACGCTGCTCGTGCAGTTTGAACCAATCGTCTGCCTGGAAGGGTTGTCAGTCATCTCAACCTTTCCCATTCCATCCAATAGCATTACGGCCTCTGTGGCTCGACGTCCCGCCGTAGCTTCGTCTTCTTCTTCAGATGATGATGATGCAGTGTAAAGAAATACAGCTCTGTGGTCTGATCTCAGCTGTATTTATTTATGTTCATTATGTACATATATTTTTCAGATTTATTTTCATATATATTTTCAGTTTTTGGCTGATGTCACTCGCTGAGCACTTTTGGAGCAACGGATTGTACTACAATTATACTCATAAGGGATCCCTTTTCCCCTTAAAGCTTTGACAATGAGCCCTACCCATCATGTCTTGTCCATCTAACCGATTGATACAGTCTGCAATGTCATTCCCGTACGAGACCAATATGATGTATCTCCATTAATACTGTACTCAACAGCACTGACCCCTCTTCGGATTCTATCATTGATATTGTTACCTGACTTTAGCAACCTCTCCGTGAGGTCAGCATGTCACATGTCAAAGGTCAGAAGTTATTGTTTACCCTTTCCCCAGCACATGGCTCTTACCCAGACTCCCTCTCTCTAAGCAGAGGTCAATGGTATTTCAGACACTCGTATTCAATGAGCAAGTATCAGTCACGCCCATTGATGGACTTTTTATTTTCTCTTCTCAGCGCCTGCATGTCTGTTCCTATGAACTAATACTGACCGTTTACTGTGTGGTGGTTCTCTCCTTCAAAAGGGTTGGGGTTCTATCTGGGTTCCTTAATTAGTGCGTGTGTGTGTGTGTGTGTGTGTGTGTGTGTGTGTGTGTGTGTGTGTGTGTGTGTGTGTGTGTGTGTGTGTGTGTGTGTGTGTGTGTGTGTGTGTGTGTGTGTGTGTGTGTGTGTGTGTGTGTGTGAGAACAATTGGGTTGTTATCCAGCCTGGGGGAGCCATAATGCACTGGATGAATGAGAGACTTGTGTTTGTATCACACTGGGTTCTGCTGTGTTAGGTTCTTCATTACTGAGGGTTTTACTATGTTGAGGCTATGTTGGGGCCACCGCCCCACAAATGGGAAATGTTCTTTATCAGTCATCATACACTATCCCCTCTTCATTTAGAGTGTTTAGCGAGAGAGAAGAAGAGAGCGAGAGAAACATAGAAATAAGTAAGGGAGGATTGATGTATATTGCCAGTGATTCATTGGAGGTCTCTCTCTCTCTCTATCCCTCTCTCTGTTATTGTGAGCCTTTGTTTGATTCCTAATCAGTATGACTCTCACTACTATTGTAAATGCTACAATAATCCACACTCAACTCAGCCCCTTGACGTCCACCATTTCCTTTCTCCGGGAATGCTCCTGTTGGGCCCAAGATTTGCTGCATTGTGTTTACAGCACTAGCTCCCATTAGCCACTCACTAGCATTACTACTCAAAGCGGATACATATTTGCTGTATAATTTAGCAACAGTGCTATGGGGAGACAGGACAATAGCATCTGAGGCTAAGCCCTGATTGCAGGAATGCAGAGCAGCAAGGGGTCAACACTAACAATGACAGACTAACAACAGAAAGACCCCTGATTGAGTGTCAATTGCTTACTAGCAAACCAGGTGCTATTGATTGCTTCAGGGCAAAGGTGGTCTCCAGAAATGTATTAATTTCAAGTCAATCAATTTCTGCAACAAAAGACACCTTTGTCCTTAAGCTATCAATGGGACCTGATTTCTGCCACCACACATAACTGATTGTGCATAGGTTATGATTCACAACCAGAAGCAACAACAAGGACAATAACAATAACAACAACAATAATGTGACAAATATTATTTCCTCTACACACCATCAGTCAATACTAATCTTGTATGCCAATGCCATACCACTACAATCCCTATTCTTTGACCCTGACTTTGACTGTGGTCATCAACAGATAAAAGGTGTGGGTGTGTTTGTGTTATTCTATAGATGGTGGGCTGTAAGGGATTGGATTGAGCTGAAATGGAACCAACTCTTAGAATCAGTCAGAAATGTTAGTCAGTCTGGTTGAACACGTTTTGTGGTGAATGTTTCCTTCCTGTTCATATACGGAAGTTTGTAAGTATATACCACACTACTGGCCTTCTCTCTGTTAGGACAAGGCTAAAGCAACACGAGTGGCACAGTGTGTCTCAGAGGGATGTGTGTTGTTGTTGACGTGCTGTAGTTGTTTCCAGTGTAACTGCGTGACTCTGTGGTTGTGTTGAACAGCTTCTACCTGCCCAAGAGGTTCTCCAACTGCAACGTAGAGGAGTACCACACCTTCCTCAACAGTGGTGGTGGAGCCTGTCTCTTCAACAAACCCCTAAAGGTACACACGCACAACACACACGCACAACACACACACACCCCTGGAGGGGATAATGAAGAAAATAACTTCAAAGCTTATAAAGCACTTTTCTTAAATTTCACCCAATGCACTTAGATAAACCTAACCACTCTCTTTCTCTCTCTCCTCTCTACTCTCTTTCACTCTCCCCCCCTCGCTTTCTGTGACTCCAGCTGGTTGACCCTCCAGAGTGTGGGAATGGTTTGGTGGAACCAGGGGAGGAGTGTGACTGTGGCAGCCCAGCGGTGAGTAGCTGAGAGTGGACAGACATCGGCCCTAGTCCTCTGGTCCTGGAGAATCTACAGGGAACCTTGATTCATAAGCGTTTGTTTATATGTGTTTGTGTTCCGTCACTAGGAGTGCGAGAGGGAGGGAGAGAAGTGCTGTCAGAAGTGTACACTCACACAAGGCTCAAAGTGTAGCGACGGACTCTGCTGTAACAACTGTCAGGTACAGGACACTATGCATTGTCACAACACGCATATATGCACATATGCATAATCAATCAATCAAATGTATTTATAAAGCCCTTTTTACATCAGCAAATGTCATGAAATGTTATACAGAAACCCAGCCTAAAACCCCAAACAGCAAGCAATGCAGTTGTAGAAGAACGGTGGCTTGGAAAAACTCCCTAGAAAGGCAGGAACCTAGAGAGGAACCAGGCTCTGAGGGGGTGCCAGTCCTCTTCTGGCTGTGCTGGGTGGAGAGGAACCAGGCTCTGAGGGGGTGCCAGTCCTCTTCTGGCTGTGCTGGGTGGAGAGGAACCAGGCTCTGAGGGGGTGCCAGTCCTCTTCTGGCTGTGCTGGGTGGAGAGGAACCAGGCTCTGAGGGGGTGCCAGTCCTCTTCTGGCTGTGCTGGGTGGAGAGGAACCAGGCTCTGAGGGGGTGCCAGTCCTCTTCTGGCTGTGCTGGGTGGAGAGGAACCAGGCTCTGAGGGGGTGCCAGTCCTCTTCTGGCTGTGCTGGGTGGAGAGGAACCAGGCTCTGAGGGGGTGCCAGTCCTCTTCTGGCTGTGCCAGGTGGAGAGGAACCAGGCTCTGAGGGGGTGCCACTCCTCTTCTGGCTGTGCCAGGTGGAGAGGAACCAGGCTCTGAGGGGGTGCCAGTCCTCTTCTGGCTGTACCCGGTGGAGAGGAACCAGGCTCTGAGGGGGTGCCAGGAACCAGGCTCTGAAGGGGTGCCAGTCCTCTTCTGGCTGTGCCGGGTGGAGAGGAACCAGGCTCTGAGGGGGTGCCAGGAACCAGGCTCTGAGGGGGTGCCAGTCCTCTTCTGGCTGTGCCGGGTGGAGAGGAACCAGGCTCTGAGGGGGTGCCAGGAACCAGGCTCTGAGGGGGTGCCAGGAACCAGGCTCTGAAGGGGTGCCAGGAACCAGGCTCTGAAGGGGTGCCAGTCCTCTTCTGGCTGTGCCGGGTGGAGAGGAACCAGGCTCTGAGGGGGTGCCAGGAACCAGGCTCTGAGGGGGTGCCAGGAACCAGGCTCTGAAGGGGTGCCAGTCCTCTTCTGGCTGTGCCGGGTGGAGAGGAACCAGGCTCTGAGGGGTGGCCAGTCCTCTTCTGGCTGTGCCGGATGGAGATTATAAGAGTGCATGGCCATTAAGACCAGATTGTTCTTCAAGATGTTTAAATGTTCATAGATGACCAGCAGGGTCAAATAATAATTACAGTGGTTAGTCTGTGCAACAGGTCAGTACCTCAGGAGTAAATGTCATACACCCACTGACATGCTTTGACCTGTGTTGTGTTGTGTGTGGGCAGATGGAGTTTATGGGCGTGGTGTGTAGGGAGGCAGTGAATGACTGTGATATTCCAGAGAACTGCACTGGTAACTCCAGCCAGTGTCCCCCGAACGTACACAAGATGGACGGCTACTCATGTGAAAAGGAACAGGTAAGAGATATGAAGAATAATCAGAGTGGACCAGTTGGTGTGTACAGGTGTGTGTTTGTGTTTGAAGTGTACCATTCCTCTGTGTCCAGGGTCGTTGCTTTAACGGGAGGTGCAAGACCAAAGACAGACAGTGCAAGTACCTGTGGGGAGAGAGTGAGTAACATAACTGTTTTTGATTCAATCACTGATGAAAAGGTTTTTATGTCAACCTCAATGACATTCAATGCAGGGTTATTTATGTAGGTTGTGACATCATCCCTGTTCATTGTTTGATTTTTCAGAGGCGACCGCTGCTGACAAGTTCTGTTATGAGAAGTTGAATATCGAGGGGACAGAGAAGGGGAACTGTGGGAAGGACAAAGACACATGGGTCCAATGCAACAAGCAGTAAGGACACTTGTTTGTGTCACAGTTCTGTTGTGCTTGAATACAATGACATGCCATCGCACTGTACTTTTATCCTTGAACATAACATGTGTCCAGCAAAGTTTAGGTAAGTAATGGAACCTGAACTTAGAGAGAAGGTTCATCACTACTTCCTGTGTGTTTCAGAGACGTGCATTGTGGGTACCTGCTATGTTCCAACATATCGCCGGCCCCCCGACTAGGAGAGTTGCAGGGGGGACTGACGTCCTTCTCTGTTGCACAGCACAGCGCCTCGCTGGACTGCAGGTATACACACACACACACACACACACACACACACACACACACACACACACACACACACACACACACACACACACACACACACACACACACACACACACACACACACACACACACCACTCAGCCCAGTGTGACTCAGTCAGAGGTCATCAGACTCTGATTCATTCAGCGCATTATGGTTCTCCTTGGGTTGCTAAGGAATTACAGTCCATTCATAGATATTTACACACGCTGATTGATAAAGCGACCTCCTTATATTGACGTCACTAAACACAATTGCTATTTAGCGGAACAAAATTCCTATTATGTGGACCCATTTATCTATAAATGTACTGTAATTATCATGAACACACAACACCACCAACCCACATATGCACCTTTAGTCAGACTCTCTCTGGGGATGCAATTTGTCTCAACTGATGATTGATTTATTTTATTTATTTAATTAATCATCTGACGATGCAGGCCTCCAGAGCACATACAGAATAATGCCTCTAGCTCTCTCTCTGATGATGCAGGCCTGCAGATCACATACAGAATAATGCCTCTAGCTCTCTCTCTGATGATGCAGGCCTCCAGAGCACATACAGAATAATGCCTCTAGCTCTCTCTCTGACGATGCAGGCCTCCAGAGCACATACAGAATAATGCCTCTAGCTCTCTCTCTGACGATGCAGGCCTCCAGAGCACATACAGAATAATGCCTCTAGCTCTCTCTCTGATGATGCAGGCCTCCAGAGCACATACAGAATAATGCCTCTAGCTCTCTCTCTGATGATGCAGGCCTCCAGAGCACATACAGAATAATGCCTCTAGCTCTCTCTCTGACGATGCAGGCCTCCAGAGCACATACAGAATAATGCCTCTAGCTCTCTCTCTGATGATGCAGGCCTCCAGAGCACATACAGAATAATGCCTCTAGCTCTCTCTCTGACGATGCAGGCCTCCAGAGCACATACAGAATAATGCCTCTAGCTCTCTCTCTGATGATGCAGGCCTCCAGAGCACATACAGAATAATGCCTCTAGCTCTCTCTCTGACGATGCAGGCCTCCAGAGCACATGCAGAATAATGCCTTTAGCTCTCTCTCTGATGATGCAGGCCTCCAGAGCACATACAGAATAATGCCTCTAGCTCTCTCTCTGACGATGCAGGCCTCCAGAGCACATACAGAATAATGCCTCTAGCTCTCTCTCTGACGATGCAGGCCTGCAGATCACATACAGAATAATGCCTCTAGCTCTCTCTCTGATGATGCAGGCCTGCAGATCACATACAGAATAATGCCTCTAGCTCTCTCTCTGATGATGCAGGCCTCCAGAGCACATACAGAATAATGCCTCTAGCTCTCTCTCTGATGATGCAGGCCTCCAGAGCACATACAGAATAATGCCTCTAGCTCTCTCTCTGATGATGCAGGCCTCCAGAGCACATACAGAATAATGCCTCTAGCTGTCTCTCTGTGAATTCAATTCTATACTTTTATGTCCCTGTGTAACTTCTATATGAATGGATCCTCTGTGACTGTGTTGTGTTGTGTGCTGTATGTCAGTGGGGGTCACGTGATGATAGACGGGGACAGTGACCTGGGCTATGTGGAGGATGGGACAGCCTGTGGGACAGAGAGGGTCTGCTTCAACCACAAGTGTCTGCCCCTTCAGGAGTTCAACTTCAGCACCTGCCCTGGAACCACCGAGAAGACCATCTGTTCTGGACACGGGGTACGGATACACACACACAAACGCACAAACACACACATGCATGCACACCCACTTTCTCTCTCCTCCAACCTTTCAGCTCCTAATAACATATTGTTTGGTGGGTGTGCCTGCATGCTTGTGTATGTGTGTGTTGCAGATTTGCAGTAACGAGCTGAAGTGTGTGTGTCACTTGGGTTGGACTGGAGACAATTGTAACTCTACGTCTCCTCTCAGCTACCTGGTGGTTGGACCCACCACCTCTGTATCAGGTACAAACAACTCCACACGTCTCCCTATCTCTCTCTCTAACTCTTTCCCTCTCCCCCTATTTACATAAGCTTATAAATGGCTCTCTCTTCCTATCTTTCTCTTCCTCTTGTTCTTCCCCTCTCCCTATCTCTCTCTCTCTCTCTCTCTTTCCCTCTCCCCCTATTTACATAAGCCCTGCTTATCAATGGCTCTCTCTTCCTCTTGTTCTTCCCCTCTCTCTCTCTCTGTCTCTCTGACTCGCTCTTGCTCTTTCCCTCACACTCTCTCTCCCATTCTCTCACTCTCTCGCTTCCTCTTGTTCTTCCCCTCTCTCTCTCTCTGTCTCTCTGACTCGCTCTTGCTCTTTCCCTCACACTCTCTCTCCCATTCTCTCACTCTCTCGCTTCCTCTTGCTATCTCTCTCACTCTCTCTAACTCTCTAACTCTTTCCCTCTCCTCCTATTTACACAAAGACTCTGTAAGAGGTTTTGGTTCGACATACGTATTTAAGCCTTTATTTTCATCATAAATCATTGGTTCATTCATTGTTTAGTTGAGTTATTTTGCATATAATCGTTATTGTTGGCCTTTCCGTTTGCATCAGTATCTGTTAAAAAAATCAACCAGGCACGTCTTTCTTTCTGTTTGTTGTTTATCTTCACACACATTCTTTGTCGACAGGCTCATGTCATTGATGGAGTGACGCTGAGGTCAGATCTGAGTTCCTCTTCATTGTGTTTGCCCCTTCTGTGATGTCACTTCCTCCTCTTTCTCCTCCTCTCACCCCTTCCCAGTCTCTCCAGCCTGTAGTCAGTCATGTTTCTGAATCCTTCTACGTTCTCCCTCAAAAACATACACATCAATGTTTGCAATCTGTTTCCTCCCCCCTCTTTCCTTTCAGATCTTTTCCCTCTGAGTGTGCTGTGTTTTAGTGTACTATTGAAGTGAGGTGTATCACTTGATCACTTCAAAGTGTGTTTCTCCTCCAGATTAACCTGGAAACAATTATAATACAGTTTGTTATTAAAGTGCTCTCTCTCTCTCTCTCTCTCTCTCTCTCTCTCTCTCTCTCTCTCTCTCTCTCTCTCCTCTCTCTCTCTCTATCTCTCTCTCTCTCTCCCCTCTCTCTTTCTCTCTCCCCCCCTCTCAGGTATCACCAGTACTAACATCATCATCGGGGCCATCGCTGGCTCCATTCTGTTCCTGGCTCTCATCCTGGCCATCACCGCCTGGGGATACAAGTGAGTACAGCTGGACCTCAGCTCTAGACCTGGGATAACTGACTAGTTAGGATTAGGAACTGGTTTGGGATCCTGTCATTGGTCAGTGTGTCTGACGTGACTGTCCTTCTTCGCTAACAGGAGCTACAGACAGCGGTGCTACGTTGAGTCAGAGGTTCACAGAAGATTCTGCAGGTTTGTCATCCTTATTCTTTCCCATTTACATTTTTGTCATTTAGCAGCGCGACTTACAATTCCACATTTTCTATAACATTCATCAGTTGTTGATCTATTTATGTGTTGGTCAATTTGTTGATGTGTTTGTGAAATCACATCTATGTCAGGACAGTGTTCCGATGTCTAATGTTTGTTGGCGTTTCTCAGGCAAATGCCTCCGGGTGACTATGTGAAGAAACCCGGGGATGCAGACTCGTTCTACAGTGACCTGGCCCCTGGGGTCAGCACCAACTCAGGCTGTAGCTCCAAGAAGAGGTCTGGCTGTCTGTCTAACCTGCAGATATACACGCTCTCTTTCCCCCCCTCCATCGCCTCCATCTCACAAAACATCTCTCTGTTTGCATTCAGGTGTGACATCATCTCACTGCTCAATGCCATCGCAAACGTCTCTGTGTGTGTGTGTGTGTGTGTGTGTGTGTGTGTGTGTGTGTGTGTGTGTGTGTGTGTGTGTGTGTGTGTGTGTGTGTGTGTGTGTGTGTGTGTGTGTGTGTGTGTGTGGTGAGGGGGTTTCTTATTTTGTGTGTGTCGAGGGTATCTTGTCTTGTTCGCAATATGTGTAGTTGGTTGTGTAGTGTTGGTTGCAATATGCCTCTTTCTGCACATTCTTCTCATCATGTTGTCATGGTATCACTCCCTGTTGTCATGGTATCGCTCTCTGTCATCATGCTATCGTTCACCGTCGTCATGGTGTGGTAGTCTGTTCTCATGGAATGTAGCATCAGTCTCCTTCCTCTCCTCCTCCTACTTTGAGCTGTCTGTCCGTTCTCTACTGTAGACAAAGGAAAATAATATTATAATAATATTATACAGTCGTGCGTGCATACATTTTACGTATGGGTGGTCCCAGAAATCAAACCGACTAAACAGATGTTGTAAATCTGGGCTCCCAAGTGGCACAGCGGTCTAAGGCACTGCATCTCAGTGCTTGAGGCGTCACTACAGACACCCTGGTTTGATTCCAGGCTGTATCACAACCGACCGTGATTGGGAGTCCCATAGGGCGGAGCACAATTGGCCCAGCGTCGTCCGGGTTTGGCCGGTGTAGGCCGTCATTGTAAATAAGAATTTGTTCTTAACTGACTTGCCTAGTTAAATAAAGGCAAAAAAAAAAAATATGTAAGTCTGGGGATTAGGTTGTCAGTAATGATGATGGTGATGATAATGGTTATCACTGTTTCACAAGGAAATATAACTCTGTGTGTGAAGGTCTAACGGTCTGTCCCACTCGTGGAGCGAGCGAATCCCTGACGCCAAACACATCTCTGACATTTGTGAGAACGGACGACCCAGGAGCAACTCATGGCAAGGTAAATACACACACACACACACACACACACACACACAGAGTTATATTTCCCTGTGCTAACCGTGTATTACTGTGTCCTTCCTCTGTAGGAAATCTGAGTGGAAATCGCAAGAAGTCGAAAGGGAAGAAGTTCCGTCCTCGCTCCAACTCCACAGAGTAAGTCACCATGTTCCTGGATGGGCTTCCACATGGCTCAGGGATTGTATTTACACCTATCCAGTCACTATAGAAATCAGCTGAAATAGCAGCAAGCCAAGAGGTTCTGTATGGTGAAATAGCCTAATATAAATTGTGGGGTACTTGTAGAATGTGTGAATCCAGCATTTCCAGAACTTTATAAGAAAGTGTATTAATGAGTTACATTGACTATTACCAGATTTTGTTACCTCAGAGATGCCATGGTTCTAGAATGTTGTACTACACTGTTCTATAAAGATAAATGGCATTGTAGAGTGCATGTGGGGCTTAATGGCAGTCACTATGGCCATGCTTGAACGGACAAAGCTGTTTGTTTTTATCTAGGGGTTAGTGTTATGGGTGAGGGTAAAGGTTAAATGTTAAGGTCAGGGCTATTGCTTATAAAGATGACATTTGTGAAACCATACTTCTGTCCTTTCTAGCATGGCCACTCAAAAACAACTGCACACGCTCCCCGTGAATGAACACAATTAACGCCTTGTTGACCTTTCAGCCTTGTTGATATCCCAGCCTGTTGTTTGTTTGTTTGTTTGTTTGTTTGTTTGTTTCTTGGTTTTGGCACCTGAGGTCATTTGCAGAGCAACTGTTCTTGTTTGAAAGCATGGGAGTGAATGAGGAGAATTTAACTGCTTGGACCGATTTGTGACACCTGGCCAAAATGCAAATGACCATCTTACTAAAACACACATTCATCTAGTCATCTTGTCTTCCACTCACTTGCATCTTGGTGGTGTGTGTTCAGAATGTCTTTGGTCTGCTCTGCTCTCCTAAAATATCTCCTCTTCCTCCCTCGTCCTCTTTCTCCTTCTTCCTCATCTCCATCCTCCTCCCTCTCATCCTCTTTTTCCTTCTGTTTCCTCTTCTCCTTTCCTCCTCCCTTCTCGGTGTGTCTATCAATCCCCACTCCTCAGGTATTTAACCCCTCGCTTCCAAACAGAGCATTATGATGTAACTAAGTGGGTAGAAGATGTGAATAAAAACACTGAAGGACCCTACCTTAGGTATTACCTCAGATCATCTCCTATTCCTCAACAACCCCCACCCCCCTCTTTTAACTCCCCTTTGGCTTGGTCCATTGATTTGGGTTCAATTTGGCCAGGGGAGGTAGGGAAGGGTTATACCAGTGGTTCCCAATGGGGGTCAGTTCCTTTTATCACAGATAAAGAGCAGATTGATTGGTAGTTCTGGTGGTGATGTTAGAGCTTTGATTGACAGCTCTTGGTCCTCTTGTGTCTTTGGACTCCCATGAATCATTGCTTTTAGCGTACGATGGTTCCATCTAGGATGTAGGATGGTTGGATGTATCAATAGCTGCTGAACTTTTACAACAGTTTTACATTTTGTTGAGTATTGAGTAACATAATTGTTTTGTTTTATTTGTAATGACACCAAAAAGGAAGTCATTAGAAATAATCTCTATTACTAGTCTATTTCTTTATTTCCCTCCGTTGCTCTTGCCATCTTCTCTCTCTTTATCTCTGCATGTTCAGTGTTGTGTTTGCTCTGATGTCATCATTGTGCTACACACATGTCTGAGTCCCCTACTGAGTGTCTCTGTGCTCACCGACCTGGTCGGTTCACATTTACCCACCATGACACCATCTCCACTACACCTTCTGGTCCTGGACCAGCCCAGATACGCTCCAACACAGGCACAGGTCTAGTCAAATGAACTGTACTCAGTGGGTGACTGACTGACCTGCCCACTCCCACTCCAGCCACAGCACAGCTGGCCCTGTTGCATTGCTGATGATGGTGCAGCGGTTGATGTCATAGGCAGGTCGATGAGAGGTAGAGGTGACTGTTCCCAGACCAGGCCTGTTCAGGCTGGTCTACTCTGGCACAGGCAGATGCTTCCCCTAACCACAGCTCTAGGGTCAAATTATCGTACCCCCAATCTGAACCTTAACCGTTAGGGTCATGAAAAAATGTCTGCCTCTGTGTTTAGGGGCAACTTCTGCCTGTTCCGGGCAGATCAGTAAGAATGATGATGTCACCGTCTATAGTGAGGTAATTTCCTGTCTCTTTCAGGACGCTCTCCCCGGCGAAGTCGCCCACCTCCTCCACGGGGTCCATTGCGTCCAGCCGGAGGTACCCTTACCCCATGCCCCCCCTCCCCGACGACCAGAGGAAGGCCAACAGGCAGAGTGCCAGGGTAAACTACTATAACAACACAGTACATAGCACATACTGCACATAACATCTCATATGTAACATATACTGCACATAACATCTCATACGTAACATATACTGTACATAACATCTGATACGTTACATATACTGTACATAACATCTCATACGTAACATATACTGTACATAACATCTGATACGTTACATATACTGTACATAACATCTCATACGTAACATATACTGTACATAACATCTGATACGTTACATATACTGTACATAACATCTCATACGTAACATATACTGCACATAACATCTCATACGTAACATATACTGTACATAACGTCTCATACGTAACATATACTGTACATAACATCTGATACGTTACATATACTGTACATAACGTCTCATACGTAACATATACTGCACATAACATCTCATACGTAACATATACTGTACATAACGTCTCATACGTAACATATACTGCACATAACATCTCATACGTAACATATACTGTACATAACATCTCATACGTAACATACTGTACATAACATCTCATACGTAATATATACTGTACATAACGTCTCATACGTAATATATACTGTACATAACGTCTCATACGTAACATATACTGCACATAACATCTCATACGTAACATACTGTACATAACATCTCATACGTAACATACTGTACATAACATCTCATACGTAACATATACTGTACATAACGTCTCATACGTTACATATACTGTACATAACATCTCATACGTAACATACTGTACATAACGTCTCATACGTAACATATACTGTACATAACATCTCATACGTAACATATACTGTACATAACATCTCATACGTAACATACTGTACATAACGTCTCATACGTAACATATACTGTACATAACATCTCATACGTAACATATACTGTACATAACGTCTCATACGTAACATACTGTACATAACATCTCATACGTAACATATACTGTACATAACGTCTCATACGTAACACATACTCTACATAACATCTCATACGTAACATACTGTACATAACGTCTCATACGTAATATATACTGTACATAACGTCTCATACGTAACATATACTGTACATAACATCTCATACGTAACATACTATACATAACATCTCATACGTAACATAAAGGTAAATACAGTAGTAGTTCATGACGTGTGTACTATAAATACCCCTATTGCATTGTGGGGTTAACTACAGTTAAGGTACTGAAGCCATTATCTAATTATAGTCTTTGTCTCTTCATCTCGTTTCTCTCCCTGCAGCTGTGGGAGACTTCAATATAACACTCCTGTTATCTACTCTGCAAAACTACTTAAGAACTACATTTTCGTCCACTTTTCTATGAATTCAAAAATACAAAGCAAAACAAAATTGAAACAAAATGACGAAAAATGTGAGCGGAAAAGAGAAGCGGAGGAAGATGAAGAGGAGGGTGTGAGAGTGTGTGAGAATGTGTGCGAGGTCCGTCAGACCTGACCTGCTCAGTAGGGGACGCTACAGGGGCCAGCTGTCATTCCTACACTGACAAGCCAAGACAGAACGAGGCAAGACAAGATCCCTTTCAGATCGAGATCCACCAGAGATCAGCCCTTCACTCATTGGTGAGGAAAAAGCAAAGCTGTTGTGATGGTAACGGTGCAAACAGAGAGGAGAGGCCTCGTTGGGATGTCTCCCCCACTCCCAACACCCCAACATCCCCCCAGCTTCCACCACACTCTTCTAGCTCCTCCCTCAAACTGTCCCATCTTACCTTACTCACCTCTCCCCCCAACCTCCCTCTAGCCCTGCCCCCATGTAAACTCTCTCCTCTGATTGGTGCTCCTCTCTGTTGAGGGGTGCGGACAGCTATCATATCGGCAGATTTCTTTACCATTTTGAAGCACGCTGTTAAATTACTGTAGAAAACTCCAACACTGTATGCATGAGAACCCCCTGTTAATCAACTCTTCCTAGTGTCATAAAGAAGAAGAAGTCTGGGACGGACAGCATGTGGGGGATGGTGATGTCATACGTACTCTAGGCCTTTAAGCTTTCTTTACATTATAGGCTTCTTCTATCTCTGTGATCAGCGACTCATTATGTACTGTATCACAGATTATACTAGCCAACTGCCCCTGACATGGACCCTAGACCCTAGCCACTCCCTGTTCTCTTTCTTTCGCCCTGTCAGGTTTTCCTGAAGGATTTGGTTATCGTTGTAAATATGTACAGCTTAAAGGCAGAGTAATCTGTGCTTTTCTTTTTTACTTTCTGAGAGGTGAAAGATGAAGGGATGCTCCCCCTCTTCTCTACTCCTCCTGCTGTGGTTCGTGTTATAGACAGACGGGTTCTCCGTAGGTCTTTGTAGAGACCCCGTACTTGTTTTTCCTGTCTGTTTCTCTCTTTTCATTTCTGGCTGAACTCTCTCTCTTCTCTCTCGTGTGGCTGTGTGAACACTCCAGCTTTCTTTTTCTTCCACAGCAGAATGTACAGTGTTCTATATTTCCCCTTTGTGTCATCCCTTTCTCTGAGTAATGGACACTGTCACAGCCCGTCATAATTAAGACAGTAAACTTAAGAATGTCATTGATTTATAACATTAACTGAGCATTTTATCCATTTGGATATTGATAATGATGAATATGATTTGAACTAAGATAGTCCCATGAGCCCTTCCTCGCTACAGAGGGGAGAGAACAAGTGTTTTTTGTAGTTTTAGATGTGATATAAATGTTCATTTGGCCATGGTGGTTTAGAGAAGTTGGAGAAATGTCCTGTGACTATAATCATTCCACACTATGGTCTGTATGTACAGCAGGGACAGACTGGCCATCTGGCATTTTGGGCAAATGCAAGATGGGCTGGTCTATTTTTAACACAGTGGGCCTGTCTTACTTGTTTTTTGGGGGGGCAAAATGATAATTATCTTGCTAATAATGGGGGCCTCGAGGAAAGAAATGGGCCGTTGTGTTTAAAATGCCAGAGCCGATTTCTGGTCCCAGTCCGCCCCTGGTGTACAGTGTGAGAACAGACATAACAGATAGATACAACTGGAACCGACAACCCACTGAGATCCAACTGGACGATGTGGGAATAACAATGTGGAAACTGAACATTGTGTCAGATGAACTTGGATTTGGGATTTGTTTGGATAAAATGATTAAAATCTGCATTTTTGCTTTTGTTTTGTTTCCTACTGTAAGTTTGCCCTGCTGTCTGTAAATGATGAAGCGTCCTGTACAGTGCTTGCTGTTTGAGATGTATAAGACCAACAGAATGACAATGGATCTACTAGCTAGCACACTATCGCTGTTCTCTAGTAATCTGTCTGTGAGGCTGTAATATGAAATAAGCATGTCATTGAAATACTTTTTCCTTGATTGCCAATTGCTGTTATCTTCTTGGAATTTCATACCATAAACCCCATTCCAGTAGTGAACAGGTTTTCAACATAATCAACCAGGTCTCAAACATTTTCATGAATGGCCCGAGGAATCTAGTGGCTTAAGATTCAGGTTCTTACCTACTCAAGAGTAGGATAAAGTGTTCTTAGTTACTGATCCAAGGTCAGTTTTGTATCTTACCCCCCTGATGGTAAATGTTGTGAATTGGGGAGTGGAAAGCTGATCTTAGATCTGTGGCTAAAGGGAAACTTATTTGTACAGAAGTCACAACCCCCATCCTGTAGTTACTGTACTGTCCATATCAGTTAGGCCTGCTGTATGTTAACTGCGTATGCTTAAGTTTAAGATGTGGGCACTGATCGTTTTGATTTTCTACTGTATGCACTATGACTGCATAGATATTAAGATCACCACAATATCACATTAATATTGCTACTGTATGACAAGTCTCAAGTATTCTTTTTTTACTCTTAAGTACCTTTATATGTTCTCTTCTCAGTGTTGTGTACAGCTGTTATTCAGACAGACCAACTGCATTATTGTTCTTCTGTGCGTTGAGTGGAATGGAGATATGATGCGGCCACATTCGTTTTTTAAAGCACACACTCCTCTCGGACCGCTCTGGCATGTGAAGATCTATACGTGTCTTCTATGGTATGAGGATGGGACGCAGCTATGGCAACATGGGGTGCATTATGCTATAGAGATCTGTGCAGGCGAGCTCATGTTGACTAAAGCTCTCGTCACTCGTCTTATTTCAATTACGATATGATTGGCTGGTGCTTAGTAACTTGAGTTTTGACCAAGGATTCCCTAGGCCGTGGTAATATGAAAATAAAGGATCATACTTCTCAAGCAATATTTTAAATATCATACTGTCTTAATTCTGACATCTATGATAATTTACCTGCAGGTCATAGGATTGAGGTATATTAGACGTTAGGATGGTGGCAGGTGGAACCTGTCCAGGTAACAAGATGTAACTTGTCTGATGTGTGTTATCTGTATTAGTGGCTTGACTGACGTAACCCAACCGGACCGCACAGAGAAACGTCCAAACGTATGGACAGATTCTTGAATGTATCAATACAACCAAGCACCAACCACCCAGCCGTAGCCTGTGGAGAAGTAGGTTATATCAGGCCTCTGAACGCACCATGCAGTCTACTGAAAAGTAGGTTATATCAGGCCTCTGCATGCACCATGCAGTCTACTGAAAAGTAGGTTATATCAGGCCTCTGAACGCACCATGCAGTCTACTGAAAAGTAGGTTATATCAGGCCTCTGAACACACCATGCAGTCTACTGAAAAGTAGGTTATATCAGGCCTCTGAACGCACCATGCAGTCTACTGAAAAGTAGGTTATATCAGGCCTCTGAACGCACCATGCAGTCTACTGAAAAGTAGGTTATATCAGGCCTCTGAACGCACCATGCAGTCTACTGAAAAGTAGGTTATATCAGGCCTCTGAACGCACCATGCAGTCTACTGAAAAGTAGGTTATATCAGGCCTCTGAACGCACCATGCAGTCTACTGAAAAGTAGGTTATATCAGGCCTCTGCATGCACCATGCAGTCTACTGAAAAGTAGGTTATATCAGGCCTCTGCATGCACCATGCAGTCTACTGAAAAGTAGGTTATATCAGGCCTCTGCATGCACCATGCAGTCTACTGAAAAGTAGGTTATATCAGGCCTCTGAACGCACCATGCAGTCTACTGAAAAGTAGGTTATATCAGGCCTCTGCATGCACCATGCAGTCCCATCCTGCTGCAGTATGCTCCTACTGCGACCTACAAAATCTATATACATTGGGTTCCCAAATGTTTGACACACTGCATAAAGATGAGCAATAATGACTGTAAAATAAATAATTCAAATACTGAACTAAATTGTATGTAACAAAACAATAAAGGGAAATTATATTATTTGATAATACTTTTGCTCAGAGAAAGATCTACCTCAAAAAGGTAGGGGTCAAAATGATTGAAACGCCAAAGGGTTCTTATAAAGTAGTCAAAAGTTTCATATTCGATCCCATATTCCTAGCACACAATGACTACACCAATGACTACAATGACTCTAAAAACTTGTTGGATGCAACAACAACAACAAAACATGTCATTGCATGCTGGGAATATGGGACCAAATAAACTTTTGACTGACTTTATTTCTAAGAATCTTTAGGGGTGTCAATTTTGGCATTCCTTTTTGAGAAAAATACATATTACTTGTTAAACAATCTCTCACTGTATTAGTATAAATCAATAATTTCCCCCTTTAAAAAAAAAAAACAATATAGCTCAATATTTGAATTACTTCATACAATCATTATTGCTCATCTTTATGGAGGGTGTCAATCATTAAGACCCCACTATAATTACTGCACTTTTATTTTACTATATGCTGTACATAGACTGACAATGCAAAATCAATGCCCATATTTTTTTTTCTTTTCTTACAATATCATTCAGTATTGTAATATATTTAATATAAAATAAAACTTTCATCGATATTTTCTGTGTATGTATGTTTAGTTTCCCTTAAGGTTATTGCTAAAGGAGGCAGCATTAATGAACATGTATTACTACATGGTGGAAAAGCAACATATTACATCAAGCAAACAGTCAGAGACAACATCCAGCAGAAAAACACAAGCGTACTTCCCCCCCTTTTTGTCAGCCCTCTTTCTCGACCTCTAACTCTGTCCAGGGGTGCAGAGCCAGGATGAATGTCGAGGAGTCATCCTACCTAGGGTATGATAGGTAGGAACATCACCCTGACTTCCACAATATTGAAAACATTCCAGGCTGAGTGAACATGAATCAAGTTCAAACCCTTTTTCAAAACTGCAGAACATATTAACCCTGAATGTTCCACAGTTCAGCTCAAACTGAGGCGGTGGGGCCCCATGTGAGTGTGTTCTTGGCTGGGACCGCCCCTCTCAGCGCCTGTAGCCTATCACAGTGCTGGGACTCCGTTGCCATAGAGGCATCCTTGTCTAATGATTGGCGGATACAGGTCTTGAGGTGTGCGATGCCAAAACCGGTGGCAGCTGAGATAGGAACCACGTGTCTGAAATCCATGTTGTTCTTAGGAACCATATCGTCAGGTAACAGGTGGGAGAACTCTGAAAGGGAGGAGAACACCAGGGGGGCACTATGAGTAGTCTAATGTCACAGATCATACACCTTAATTACCTAAGTATTACCTTAGTTTATAATCTATGTATATCATTAGATTACCATGTGGGTTTAGGAGTTGCTCCTGCAGCTCTGTGAGTTTGTCCTCTGCATCAGGCAGGTCCATCTTATTGACCACCAACACAGCAGGCTTACACGGGAGATCCTCCTTATACAGCTCCAACTCCTATAGGAGGGGTTGAGAGAGAGCAGGGGACGGGCGGCAGAGAGTGGGATAAGGAGAGAGAGAGAGAACATATTGTGATACTGGTGCTCGGAGGGAGTGGGTGGTTTCTGTGTACCGTAATTTCCGGACTATTAAGCGCACCTGAATATAAGCCGCACCCACTTTTTTTTTTACATAAATAAGCCGTACATGTCTATAAGCCGCAGGTGCCTACCGGTACATTGAAACAAATGAACTTTACACAGGCTTTAACGAAACACGGCTTGTAACAAAAATAAATAGGCTTTAACGAAACACGGCTTGTAACAAAAAAATAAAAATTAGCAGTAAGCTTTAGGTTGTCTTTTTGCACTGAGTCAATTCCTCACGCTGCTGTTTCCAACGTCTTATCATCGACTCATTAAGACCAAGCTCCCGTGCAGCAGCTCTATTTCCTTTTCCAACAGCCAGATCAATCGCCTTCAACTTGAAAGCTGAATCATATGCATTTCTCTGTATCTTTTCCATGATGAGGGTGACAAAATGACTACCGCAATCAGAATGATGGGAAGTTTGAGAGCGCTCGATTTAATCTAAACAGTAAACAAAAAAATTGTTTGACCTTAACCCGTTCGGCAATTTCATTGGTCTAATGAAAGCTTCATGCCGCCAAACAACTGAGCACGTCACAGAATGAAAGCGGGAAAAATCCATATATTAGCCGCGTCATTGTTTAAGCCGCGAGGTTCAAAGCCTGGGAAAAAAGTTGAGGCTTATAGTCCGGAATTTACGGTAGATGTGTCCTGCTAGCCTCACTTTAATTAAAAGTTGAACAGCCTCAAAAGCAGACCTAAAGGGCGTTTTGCTTGCCAGCTGGAAACCACAAACGTCCACCTATGACCAGAGAGAGAAGATAGACTTCATCAGTATTACAGCTAGAGGCTTTCTCGCCACAAATCTCCTTGAGACTTTGACCATAAATTGTGTTTGTGTTTAGGTCGAACCACAAAGAGCAGCTGTCTGGTCCTCTCCACGTGTTTGAGGAACTGGTGGCCCATGCCTCTATTCATGTGGGCCCCCTCTATCAGCCCTGGGAGGTCTGCCACTGAGATCTACACCAATCCCAGAAGAGAACACAGAATGGACCAATCAGAGGAGAGAGAACACCGAGTATTGACAAACCAGAAGAAAGACAATCTTGAGAATGAACCAATCAGGTGAAGGAAAACATTGAGTCACACAAAAGGGAGGAAGTGACCTCATTTGCTTCTCTTACCTGTTTATGGTCTTCATACATGACCTTGCCAATCTCCGGTCTCAGAGTGGTGACTGCAGAACAACAACACAAACATTTACCATTCATAAATAACTCAAACATCATGGTGTCATCCTCCATTCAAATATTTGACAAAAAACTGGGTAATATATGGAACATTCACTTCAACGGGATGTGTGTGTAAATGTGCACTCAATACTCACAGGCATAGCTGGCAATCTGGGGTTTGGCGTGAGACAGGGCGGTCAGTAGAGAGGACTTTCCTGCATTGGGGAACCTGGTAATGATGGAGGGGGAAATCATGAAGTCAATGTGTTCCTGTATGATTGTGTGTGTGTGAATGTGTGTCCCCTGTCTCACCCCACCAGGCCGAGGTCAGCGATGAGTTTGAGGTCCAGTCGTATCTGTCTAGTCTGGCCCTTACTGGGCAGGAACTCTGAGTGGTAGGAGCCTCCTTGACCCCCTCTGGCCACCAGCACACGATCCCCCTCAGTGTTCAGCTCACCTATGGAGGGGATTGATGAACTATAGTCAGTTGAATTTACACCCAACACTCTCATCCTGAGTGCAGACATCAACATCATCTTCAACCAGTACACAGTGCCTTGTGTCAGTGAAGGAGGTGTATCGTGTGTTAAGACTTACTGAGGACCTTTCCATCATCGTTGGTGACAGTAATGCCAGGAGGAGCCAGGACTTCTTGGTCCTCTCCTTTCTGCCCCCTCAGAGCACGGACACTACACTACACTACACTACACTACACTACACTACACACGCACACACACACACGGGACTAGATTGCTGGTAGTTCATGTCATGACGCTTCCAAAAAGGACATTAGAAATAATTGTTGTCAAATTATTTCATGGGTTATCCAATATGTGTGCCGTCTACATATATAAGTGATCGACCGATGAGCTCATCGAGTTGTGGTCCAGACATACCTGCTGTTGGTTCCTACTCCAGCGATGAAGCGTTTCTGGGGGTACTTATCCTTGACCCTCTTCAGCGTCATCTCCTTCTGAGCCACCACCCACACGTCTCCCCCTTTCCCTCCCTGACCCCCCAGACGGGGAAGCCCCATCCCCCCACTTCCCCCTCGCACATACAAACGCAGGTTGTCCACAAAGTTACCATACTGGAGGAAAGAGTAGCGATGACATCACTCAACACTTTGCGTCAGACAACTGAAATATCTACAGCAATTAATATATTGTACTGTCTTCTACAATGACGTGGACAGTAACGTTGGGCTACACAGTGAAACTATTTCCATTTCCATAGCTAGCAAGTTCATTGTAGAAACGACCATGTAAAACTGATAGAACAGCACAATCAACTAGCTACGAAACTGACCGTGAAGGGCAACAGAAGACCACCTACGACTAGCAAACTAAGCTAGCTAGCATGGCTACCTGGATAGTAGAGCCACACAGACAGGAGGGGTTAGTTATAAATATATTTGGTATAGCTAGCTATCTTGTTAGCGAATTATGATGCAACTGTATTTGTAACACTGGGTTGCTAACCTTCCGGTAACAAATCCTACTGATCCAAACCATTTTGACTGAATATTTAGAAGTTACAGTTGACCGTTTGTGGCATTTTTGCCTGAAGACGTCAGATTAGCCGTTCACATGTGTTGTTATAGGTTGTTTGGTGTTGGAACAGGAAACAGCAAACGGGGCGGTGATTCGATGATGTCAGCGTCAGTCAAGGTAGCTAGTCCCGCCTCCCTCTCCTCCCCAGCTAAACTATGCACACAAAATATTAGTTTATGTTGTGGGATTTTACCTGTAGTCTTAGTCTACAAAGAAATCAGTGTTTTGAACAATAATTTGGTTACATCTCTTTGATAGCCTATACTAGTGGTGTTTTTGAAAGGTTAACTAATTTTAGGTTAGGCCCTATTTGTTTGTAATGTTACAGCATACTCTACCCAAATTAATTAATTCATCCCATTCAGTCAGTCAGTCTGTTGGTCAATCAGTCAGACATAGCCTATAGAGGCTATGGACGTTTTTCTTTGAGAGGGAGATCATTACGTACACCTCTGATTTCACTACTCACATTTTCTGTTGATAGGAACATAATGGGATGAATTAATTAATTTGGGTAGCGATAGGAGAGAGAGCCCTGAGTGGCCAAGAGCTGGGAATGCAGAGACAAATAGCCTAAGAGAAAGAAGGCTAAAGTAAAATATAGGCTACCTGTCACAGTAGGCAGGTAGCCTATATTTTACTTTAGCCTTCTTTCTCTTAGGCTATTTGTCTGCATTCCCAGCTCTTGGCCACTCAGGGCTCTCTCTCCTATCGCTCCCCACCGCCTCTTCCAACACCATGCCCAACCTTTTGATCGGGACCGGGGGAGTGGGGCTCGGTGGCTTCAGTGCTCCTGGTAACCTGGACGAGATCGACTCTGGCTGCTGGGACTCGTCTTCCCTCGCGGGGATCCAGACACGGCGGTTGCGCCTGGCGGACAGCTGGGGCGCACTGGGGATTTCATGACATACTTGCGCGCGTCGCAGAGGCAGAAGCACAACGAGCTGTTCCTAGAGCTCGCACAGCACTTCTGGGCCATGTACGTGGACTGCATGCTGTCCCGCGCGCACGGACTGGGGAAGCGTGGCTTCACGACAACGCTGTCCGAGCTGCTTGTCATGGAAGTATCCCCAAATTACGCACAGAGTTAAACACAGAGCGAGTGTTGTCTTTGGGCACAATACTATGCGTAGGGCTACTGCAAGTGTGACAAGTGTTTCAGATGAACCATTCTAATCTACCACCCTCCCGATATAGTGTTTTATTATTTAGAGTTCTGCAATAGGTGGCTAAAAACGATTGGATGTCTATGAACAGTTCTTAGCACCACGAGTAGCCTATACCGAGGACATAGCCTTCGATACGGCGCTTTGAATAGATGTTTAAGCAGCTTGTCAGACATATTCAAACCTGAAAAGTTGTCTGAAGTCAAGTGTATACCCTAAATTCATATCCCATCTGTTGTGTGATATGCATTATGAGAGTTTATCCCAAAACAGATTTGGATGTTGCCTTATTTCAGGATTTAGGTTTGCAACTTTCTATTGCTGATGTTGGTGAAGACTTTGGTGTAGATCAGTTGGGTCTCCGTATTGAAAGGTCCTACTTTTCCTGAGTTAGTCAAACCAGCAGAGAAGGCCAGCTTGGGTCTATATGTGAGCACAGGGGAGTACACAGGACACATACATAATGATAATGGAGAAACAAGTAAAAATTAACAATGCAAGATGTCTTTGGAAATATCTTAGTCAGCAGACAAGAAGAAAGGCAACAATTTAAACTTTGAAAATAAATGATAAAGTGGTGGCTGACGCATTTTAGCACTAACGTTTTTATCAGAGCAAACTTGAGATAAAGTTGTTAGTCTGTGTACCTGTATTCTGTCTCTTCAGCTATTCCACCTGGCTCCCCAAGGCTGACAGTTCTGCTGACATAAAGACAGCACATCCGTTACCTTAACTTATCTGTAATTATTTGTAAGCCATATATTCATATTACCTGCGTTGTCTGTCTTCAGCACCTCTACCTGGCTGTCACTCTTGCCCCCATGGCTGACAGTGCTGCTGCTTGTGCTGGAGTTGTAGAATAAAATAAAAAAATATGTTCAAGCATGTCATCTTCAAGCTATTGTTGATTGCTACTAAATTGTATCAATACTGTAGTAATAATTCCCTACTGATTGCTTATGATCATACCCGCATACCTGCATTCTCTCTCTTCAGCTCCTCTCCCTAACCCCTCCACTCTCCCCCTGAGCCCATGTCCCAGACAGACAGAACAGCAACACCAGCAGAGCTGGTATTTCCTACTCAGAAGTAAAATGAGCGTTAAGGATAAAAAAAAAAGTGAAATCATTGAAACTTGTTGAGCTTAAAATGTATTTTCAAAATAATGTTTCAATGATTACATTTTTTTTGTCCTTATTCCCCATTCTACTTCTGAGGAAGGGCAGATAAATCTTTCAAAGTTGAAGAGAGATTTAATATTTAACCACAAGAGGGAATAATTGTCACATTTTGACAGGCTATTGTATTGTACACTGGTGTGCACCTGTATTTGTGTACTTTTTACCCATGACTTTACTTGTCCTTGGTGATATTTTAACGTTCCACTGAGTTGCAACATGTGTTGGTTTCTCATGCATCAGATTACCAAGACCAGTGTGTATAAAGAAGAGGACTGAGCCCAGTAGACTACATTAGTTCTGAAGAGGTATTGTTTCAGAATGAGGGGTGCTGGAGCTCTGCTGGTGTTGTTGTTCTGTCTGTCTGGGACATGGGCTCAGGGCCAGAGTGGAGGGGTTAGGGAGAATGACATCACTCTACAGAGGCCAACACTTTACATGTTGCGTTTATATTTTTGTTCAGTATAATTTTTTTGAACAATTTTGTTCCGTTTGATTTTCAAGCTAATGTGTTACAAACAACAACAAAAATATAAACGCAACATGTAAAGTGTTGGTCCCCTTGCTCAAGAGCTGAAATAAAAGATCTCATTCATTTTCCATGCGCACAAAAAGCTTATTTCTCTCAAATTGAGCACAAATTTGTTTACATTTCTCCTTTGCCAAGATAATCCATCCACCTTACAGGTGTGGCATATCAAGAAGCTGATTAAACAGCATTACACAGGTACACCTTGTGCTGGGGACAATAAAAGGCCACTAAAATATGCAGTTTTGTCACACATCACAATGCCACAGATGTGTCAAGTTTTGAGGGAGCGTGCAATTGGCATGCTAACTGCAGGAATGGTTTCTCTACCATAAGCCACCTCCAATGTCATTTTAGAGAATTTAGCAGCATGTTCAATCGGCCTCACAACTGCAGACCATGAGTAACCACGCCAGCCCAGGACCTCCACAACAAGTTTCCTCTCTTGCGGGATCGTCTGAGACCAGTCACCCTTTTGTGGGGAAAAACTCATTCTGATTGGCTGGGCCTGGCTCCCCAGTGGGTGGGCCTGGCTCCCCAGTGGGTGGGCCTATGCCCCCCCCCGGCTGCGCCCCTGCCCAGTCATGTGAAATCCAAAGATTAGGGGCCTAATTGATTTATTTCAATTTTGACAGATTTTCTTATATGAACTGTAACTCAGTCAAATGATTGTATGTTGCATTTATACTTTTGTTCAGTATAGATTTTATTGGGTCTATTGGTATGTCAAAGAAACATTTTGTGTTCTTGGGGACCAATGGGGCCTAGATGATTGTGACAAATTTCACAAGTTTGGCTTCTCACCATCTGACGAACACGTTGGAAGGGGTAGCATTGATATAGTTTGTCATGATGGTTGATGTGGATGGTGGTCGGGGAGGCCAGCCCCGGTCATGGATTGGGGTTGGTAGCTGTCCTCCAGGCTGGGTCAGCCTCCATTCATGAACAAGTGGTTGTGCTGAGCCTGTTGGCATGGCCAGCCTCCAGCCGTAGGCCATGGTTGTGCTGGCACCTCCCGGTTGTGAACAGAGGTTGAGCTGGCTGCTGCCATTGTGCAAGAAGCCTGAGGAGTCAAGGTTGTGCTGAGCCTGCTGCGGCGCTAACCCCTGAGCGTAGCCGGTCATGGACCAGGGTTGAGCTGGCCCGCCTTAGGGCAGGGTGCATATAGGATGAGCAGAATCAAGAAACAGCATGCACTTGCCGTACAGACTGTTTGTAAGACAGATGTACAAAGGCGTGAAGGATGCCGTTTATATACTATGAGGGTGGTTGATTATTGAGATTGAGGCTGACTTGTAGCTAATGAAGATTGGACGTAGGTGAGCAAATTAGCGTGGTCTATGACCATTTAAGGAGTTCCTTGCTAGTAGCCCGCGGGTTCCAATTAATTTTACCTTTATTTAACTAGGCAAATCAGTTAAGAACAAATTCTTATTTTCAATTACAGCCTAGGAACAGTGGGTTAACTGCATTGTTCAGGGGCAGAACGACAGATTGTTACCTTGTCAGCTTGGGGATTCGATATTGCAACCTTTCGGTTACTAGTCCCAACGCTCTAACCACTATTCTACCTGCCGCCCCAAGATGGGTGTCTGGGCCCATATATGGATTTCCTGCCGCGTTCCAATATGGACGTTAACTACAATATAGCGTCATCAAATTGGTCAATTTTGGTTTCCTCGTCGGGTTCTTGAACCAGAAGAAGCCGCGCGATGGTCTGAGCGCGCGCTCTTTGCCGAGACTACGAATCTGCCCTACCGGTGCAGCGCGACTGAACGAGAGTGAGTGAGGGAGGTGGTATGTGTGTCATCTCATGAGCTCGATAGAGCCTCCCACCGGCGACTGCATATATACAGCGAGAGCGGCGGCCGTTGGCCGTACAGAGGAGCGATTGGGAGATATAGAGATACATCGTACCGAGGTAAGTAGCCTACAGAGCTGCCGCCTCAGAGCTGAGGGATGGTGTTGCTGCTTTCTCTTGGAGGGATGCGGAGAGCTAGAGGATGCCCGGGAGTGTCTGACCTAAATTATAGGAGGTACCCTACAAGGATGATGAAATTGTCGCTATTCGCATGTGCGCCCGCGTACGATGGAATCACTCTCAAGATCACGGAGGGGAGAGACTGAGTAGCATACCCTATAGCAGCCTAATATAGGATGCTGTATAGATTGTGTAACGGGTCAAAATCGCAGTGCCTTTCAAACTAGACAAGTCCTGTGATGGGCGGTAATTGTGCAATCCACAAGCCTATTTGTAGAGAATGTAACATTGATTACAGTAACAATCATACATTTTTGTCTCAGAAATATGACAAATTTGCTAAATTCTTATTGTGGTATAGGCATAGTTAGCCAAATGGAGGGGTTGAATTAAGCCCTGTTTATACCTGGTGCACACTTTGTCCTCATTCTGATTGTGCCCACATTTGTAGACAGGTATAGACGATTAACAGCCACATTGTGATCCGATCTTCCTGACCACCTTCGGAGGTAGTCAGGCACACAAGCCAAACCATTTAAATCATCAATATACCTGCCTCTAAACTCATTGTCAGGTAGCAGCACCATTGATTTATGTAATCAGTAAATGTCTTTAAATACATATTATTATTATCTGTCTGGCCAGATTATCTGTCAAATAACAGCTAATCTGGCTACAATGCGACACAGTGGATGGATAAGAGACACATTCTAATACAATCTGTAAACAAAACAAACCATAATCAGATAGTGATTGGATCATATTGATCAGATCCCCAAACTCACGTTAGTGCATGGTGTAAACGAGGCTTTAGAGTACAAGAACATAAAACACAATTACAGCTGAAACAGATAAAATACCTATTAGGCCTATTTATTTCAAACATTCCAGCTCAGAATGCCAGCCTTATGCAGCTGGCTTTATATCAGCACTTTTACATGCAGGGATTACTAAAGCTGGGCATCTCCACGGTAACGGAATGATGCTTTGACTCAGATTTTTCACTTTAAAATGTATGCCAAACAAAAACTATTGATTTCAAAGTTTAACAAATCATAGAACTCTATGCAAATAGACTACTTTGAACAATTTACACAGCAAACCTAACAAAAACACATTTACTGGAAGAACTGTGCAGATGCTGAGAGAGAATAGCCGAAGGTAATGATAGACTATTGAATATCACACCATTGATATTCCGACACAGTACAAAGTTCGTGGCACCTGTACAAATTTTGCTCTTGTTATTTTTAGCAGCGAATAAAAGTCATGAAAATATGTAAAGTTTTTCTTCCTGTTTAACATTTTATTCTTTATTCTTGTTTAAACTTAAAAGGTACAGACTTTGTACCTTTTAACCGTGCAGATACTGAGTGAGTTTTGCCCTGAGAGTAACACAATTGTTTATTTGATGTAACAAGTGTCCCCTGGCTTGTTAAATTGGTAGGGAATTGACCCCAACCCTGGCACTGCCACCTAACCCATTCAACCCTGGCACTGCCACCTAACCCATTCAACTCTGGCACTGCCACCTAACCCATTCAACCCTGGCACTGCCACCTAACCCATTCAACCCTGGCACTGCCACCTAACCCATTCAACCCTGGCACTGCCACCTAACCCATTCAACCCTGGCACTGAACCTAACCCATTCAACCCTGGCACTGAACCTAACCCATTCAACCCTGGCACTGCCACCTAACCCATTCAACCCTGGCACTGCCACCTAACCCATTCAACCCTGGCACTGCCACCTAACCCATTCAACCCTGGCACTGCCACCTAACCCATTCAACCCTGGCACTGAACCTAACCCATTCAAGCCACGGCATAACAAATCAATGTATTAATCAGTTTTTTAAATGTTTTATATATATATAGTGCTTTTAACAACAACAAAAAATGTCACAAAGTGCTTTACAGTAACCCAGGTAGAAGTTCTACAAGTTTTGAGTATATATCCATGTGAGTAAGCTGGCTGAATGTGGGTGACAGTGTTAAATTGGTCAGTGGTGTGGAAATGCCAGATTTAGCTTGCCAAACAGGGGGCACGGCTCTACATTACCCACTGCCTGCTCCCTCCATAACTTTCTCTGGTACTCCCGCCCAAACAGAGCACGGCCAGTGTATGGAATCCTGCCACTTTTACTGAAAAGGGTAACTCCCAACACCGCAGCACTGGGTGAAAAACAGCCTGCAGTGCTCTCTCACCCAGGGCTGGGCAGGGGAGTTGGAGGTGGAAAGGGGGAGATGCGGGAGGTGAGTGCGTGCTTGTCAGAGGGGAGGTGGGAGGGATGATGGATGCATGTCAGAGGGGAGGTGGGAGGGATGATGGATGCATGTCAGAGGGGAGGTGGGAGGGATGATGGATGCATGTCAGAGGGGGGAGGGAGGGATGGTGGGTGCATGTCAGAAGGGGGAGGGAGGGATGGTGGGTGCATGTCAGAGGGGAGGTGGGAGGGATGATGGATGCATGTCAGAGGGGAGGTGGGAGGGATGGTGGGTGCATGTCGGGGGGGAGGGAGGGGGGAGGGGGCGTCGGGGGGGGGGAGGGATGGTGGGTGCATGTCGGGGGGGGGGAGGGAGGGGGGCGCGAGGGGGGGGAGGGATGGTGGGTGCATGTCAGAGGGGAGGTGCGAGGGATGGTGGGTGCATGTCAGAGGGGAGGTGGGAGGGATGGTGGGTGCATGTCAGAGGGGTGAGGGAGGGATGGTGGGTGCATGTCAGAGGGGAGGTGAGAGGGATGGTGGGGGGGTGGGAAGGGATGGTGGGTGCATGTCAGAGGGGAGGTGAGAGGGATGGTGGGTGCATGTCAGGGGGGGGTGGGTGGGAAGGGATGGTGGGTGGGTGCATGTCAGAAGGGAGGTGGGAAGGGAGATAGGTGCATTTCAGAGGGAAGATGGGAGACTTGGTGGGTGTATGTCAGAAGGGAGGGGAGAGGGTGTGGATGACCTGTGGCAGGTGGTGGGAAGCAGGGGAACCGGGAGGAGGTGTGTGCATGAGGCAGGGTTAGAGGGGAGATGTTTGGGTGGGTGTGTACGGGGATGGGGGTAGGGAGGCGCTCCCCTCTTGTCTAGTCTGTCAGCGTGCCAGGTCTACATTCCCACTGCACCGCCAGTGAAAAGGGCTGTAAATATATAAACAGGCCTGGCAGGATTAGAGCCTGCTGGGAGTGATCAGGGGGGATTTCCACCCCGCCGGGCACACAATGGCACCGCCACATAACATAAACACGCATACACACACACACAATGGCACCATGGCACAACAGACCTGAGCCTCCATAGATTTGATGCATACTGTCTTTTGTTTGGGAAGAGGAGGTTCGTCTAGCCACGGGCTGTGTGTACGATGCAGGGGGTGTGGCGCGGCGGGGGGCAGGGGAGGGGTGGTGTGGGGTGGGAGGGAGGGAGGGGTGTTGTGGTCCTGATATGTGTGTGTGTGTGTATATGAGGGGGGGTCATGACTGTGTGTATGTGTACAGAGAGAGAGACAGACAGAGAAAGAAACAGAGAGAGAGAGACGGACACAATAGCAGGATGAATAGAGTTGTTTTATTCCATGTGTGTGTGCTGGAGAGTCAGCTGAGCGCCGATAGAGACAGACCGAGGGATGGGATCTACGCTCACATAAAACAACAACCGTCGACGGCCGATCCAGTCCGGTTTGAACCTGTCACACCAGACTGAGAAGCAGACTCACAGACCACAACCCTCTCTCTCAGCTAAAAGGCTCTAACTCTAACACACTCTAACAGACAACAGCTCTACTGTTGGCCAAGCAGACATTCTTCTCTGTATGATATGGCAGTCCCACACTCACTCTACTGTACCTGACTCACTTAACCGGTGAGAGAATGAAAGACTGTCTGCAACCACCAACCATCTTCACTTTGTTTACGAGTATCCATCCATCCTGTCACCATGGTGACCCATTTTCTTTCTCTCTCTCTCTCTCTCTCTCTCTCTCTCTCTCTCTCTTTCTCTCTCTCAGTGTGCCGGCTCTGGCCCTGGCTACAGCCATGCCTCTTCTGGAAGAGACCACTGTGCCTCGAGAGCATCCCCCCACACTGCCTGTGGTCATCATAGGTATGTTTAGCCCTAACCTCTGACCGCTAACATCTAACCCTAACCTTTAACTCTGCCCCGAGACGCTAGCACCCCTTCGCCATCCCACCTCGCCCGCCGTCATCATTCACAGGTAACCTCTGACATTGCAAACATTTGATTCTCTCCTCTGTATGTCTCTGTAGGTAACGGGCCATCAGGTATCTGCCTGTCCTACCTGCTGAGTGGCTACAAGCCCTACCTGGACCCTTCAGCTGTTCACCCAAACCCTGTTCTGTACAGGAAGTTACAGGAGACCAGACACCTGCCCATCACTGAACAGGTGAACATCAAAGCATTGCATTACACACACATACAGCACACACACACAGATCACAGTTGACAAACACATAATCATTGAAACATGATAAAGTCTGGTCTCTCTATGCAGGATCTGGAGTATCTGAGTGAAGGTCTGGAGGGGCGGTCAGGAAACCCTGTAGCGGTGCTGTTTGACACCCTGCTGCACCCCAATGCTGATTTTGGCTACGAGTTTCCCCCTGTGCTACAGTGGAGACGAGACAAGCAGCAGCACCTCCCTCACCTGGTGCTGGGCAGGGCTACGCCTGGAGGGGCCTGGCACGTGAGTTATTCCTACACAGTTTATACCCTCCTTTCCCCGTTCATTTATCCCTACACCTCACCCATGGTGCTGGGCAGAGCTATGCCTGGGAAACCTGGAAAGACTTCACCCCTAAACATCAACCCCCAAATCTCCTCATCCCTATGTTCCAATACTAAACCTAAACTCCGTTCTTAAAATCCTCACCTCCAATCCTCTTTCTTTTCTCTCTCTCTTCTAGGTGATGGAGGGCTCCATGCTGACCATCAGTCTGGGCATCTGGATGGAACTGCCAGGGATCAACTACCGAGACCTGAGTAACAATGGCAAATGCAGGTACTGACAATGGCAAATGCAGAGAGGGAAGGATGGAGAGAGATAGATAGAGGCTGCAATGAAGTTAAATAGATTCAAAACAATGAGACAGCTTAAATCTCCTTAATACTTTAACAGAGTTTACTAAAGGATCTTTTGTTTGACAACGAGTGCTCTTCTCCCCCCCCCCCCAGGGGCGTGACCAATGACCGGGCCACTCCAGAGGAGATCTCGTCTTACTACCGTAACTACGTCAAGCTGATGGGCCTGAAGCAGAACTTTGTTGACAACACCTACGTGACCTCTGTGCAGAAACTTTTCCGTGGACACGAGGGGGAGGGTCTAGAGAATGGTCATGGAGTGTTGGGGGAGGGGGGAAAGGGGGTGTACGAGGGGGGAAAGGGGGTGTACGAGGGGAGGGAGGGTGAGGGTGTAGACGAAGGGGGAGCTGGGGGCCTGTGGGAGGTGAGGGGGTACCAGCGGGTGCAGGGCGACACCCACGTTCCTTTCTGCCTGTTTTCAGAGAATGTAGTTCTGGCCACGGGCGCGTCTGATTCGCCAGCTCAGCTGGGTGTGGAGGGGGAGGAGCTTCCCTTCGTGTTCCACAGCATCTCTGCCCTGGGATTGGCTGTGAGCCGGAAGAAGCTTGGGCCAAACTCTGATCCGGTGCTGATCGTGGGGGCGGGGTTAAGCGCGGCGGATGCGGTTTTGTGCGCTTGTAACAACAACATTTCCGTGCTGCATGTGTTCCGCAAACACGTAGACGACCCAGGCCTCATCTTTAAACAGCTACCCAAGACCCTCTACCCAGAATACCACAAGGTCTACCACATGATGCACTCCCAGACCCATGCAACACCAAACATGGCTGCCACCTCCACTACCAATGGCCTTCCCAGCATGGCCGCCTCAGTCTGCTCCAAGATGTGCTCCAAGCCCCAACCCACCACAACTAACATGGCCGCCAGTGGTGGTCCCGTTCTGTTCCCTGACTACACCAGCTTCCCAGAGCACTGCGTGGTGTCCTTCCAGCCAGACATGAAGTGTGTCCTACAGGGGAGCAACTCCCTCAAGGCCTTTAAGATCTCCATGGCTCTGGTGTTGATCGGCACCCACCCCAACCTGTTCTTCCTCAAGGGCCAGGGCCAGTACCTGGGACTGGACCCCACCAAACCCATCTCCTGCAAGCAGAACCCTGTGGATGTGCACCCCTACACCTTCGAATGCACCAAGGACCCAGGACTGTTCGCCATGGGCCCGCTGGTGGGAGACAACTTTGTTCGCTTCTTAAAGGGCGGTGCTCTAGGCATTGCCTCCTGCCTGCTCAAGAGACTGAAGAAGAAAGGCAAGCTGATCGCAGAAGGGGGAGGAGTAGGAGGAGGGGAGTTTATCTAGGTGAAGTGTGGATGGAGAGGAACGAGGTGGTGAATGAGTTGGGAGAGAGGAGGAAGAAGCATCTTTATTTAAGCGAAGGGAGGAAGGAGGTGGAGAAGGAGAGGAGAGGAAGGAGGAAGAGGAGGGGGTTCATCTTAGTAAAAATAGCTACTATTACTAATGGAGTTCTGAGTTAAAAGGGCAAAGCCAAACAGTAAGTTTTTTTATATTTTATTGTTTGCAGTGGACATACCTATTTGAACGCTGAAGCTTTCTTACCACTTCTGAGAGAACTGAAAACAATGGAAGTGGAGGCAGGCTAGAGTTACAGTACATGACCAGGTTCAGCCCACCACCTATTACGGCTCCACTGTTCTGGTTTCTGTTGGGACGCTGTCACAGGGTTTAATGTCCTCTATCCAGAAATCCAATCTGCAGTGTGACAATGTTTTTTTAAGTAATATTTGTGACATTTTGTAATGTCTTGAGTTTTTGTTGTTTGCTCACCTTGTCTTTCATGCAAGTGCATTTTCTGATTTCTCATCTACTTTAAACACTTGTTCTAGTATTTCTCTGATGGCTTTCACCATGCAATGGACTGTGAACCACTACAACTCCCCTTTAAAGCTTCAAGAAAATGGAACTTTGTAGAGATTGGCCCATATAGTGTTTCTGCCATCATCTCAATTCTGAGTTTCTCATCAGTACCAAGCTACAGACCCCAGCAGTATCTGGCAGACCAGGATGTAATGGGAACGTTGAAGTAACGGATGAATAACAGATTAATCAAAAACCCCATCACCATCCAAATCAGACTAAGTAGAATTAACTCACTATGGTTGGAGCGCTCCTCTTAAAGCTTTTCCTATGCAAACCCTTCCACTCACACACCTGACCTGAATGTATTCTGGATCAGATAACTCATTGCTAACTTACTGTACATGTCAGCCTGATTTCAACCAATGGGGCATAAGAGTTCTCTATTGATGTTAGACCATAACAAAATGCCAAATACTGTTTTTTAGACGCACTGAAGTCATGCAGATGCGCGTGACGCTGGGCTGCAGTAAGAAAGCCGTCGCCATCTGCGTCCATTCAACATAGGAGAAATATCGTAAATCTCGGCTAACAAAATAACTTTTGGGGGGTCTCATACGCTTACCGTGATGTTTTGATTCTAGCTGGAACAGTCGCTAAGATTATATTTGGTTGTGATCTTTGAAAAATAACTATTTTGGATGCAGCAGTTGTTAGCTAGAATGCTAATGCTCATTGACATAGGCTGTAGCAAAAGCTAACCAAATAGCCATTTTACTGGTTGAAGTTTAAGTGTTTTTCAAGTATAATGCAGTTGATTTGGGATAACACAAACATATTAAGCAGGACATTCATACAAGCCATACAATCCAATTATAACCCAAAAGTAGTGTGAAATGCACTCATAAGTAACATCTAAATATAGGCTTTTTTACTGCCACCAATTTGCAGCAATGTTAAAACACAGAAAGGGGTCTATAAAATACAACTAGTCGACGACTCCTGATAAGTGTACATTGGATAAACGCAAACTGTAGGTGCATTCATTGACGTCCACCAGTCTGAATACAAAACTGCTAGTCCATTGTATTTATCAGGAGTTGACTATCGCCTATTGAAGTCATAATGACTATGTTAAATGCATATTTTCTGGTTGCCATTATGGAGTAAATATTATGCCTGTTGCTCTGATTCCAGGTCCGTATAGTATTCTCTGTGACATTTCTCATACCATGTCACTTTCACACAGCCATCATACGCCTCATGTGTCTGTTGTGCCAAATACCTGTTACTGTATGTAAAGCTGTGAGGACTGAGGGGAGCGTTTCATTCATTTATTGAATCAGTCAGTCGCCTTTAGAATGTGTGTATCCATATGCAGTTTATTTCCGCATGCAGTCATCCTCACGACTGAAGCTGCTTGCAGAAAAGAAAAAACGAAACAAATTGTGGAATTGGGATAAAATATAGATTGTTGACAAGATCAGCAAACTGAAAATGTATGGACAGTTCCTGGTCAATATGCTGTATTCCAAACTAACAAGCCCTTAGGCACTACATCCAGATCGGAAAAGATGAATCAGTGGATAGGTGTAATTGTAAGGTGGTGGTAGTCACTCAACCTTGCCCCCAGATAGGCCATCAGCTTATGGCTAATTACACCTACATGTCCAATCTACACAGTAGGTGCCTTGATGAGAAGGGTTAACTAGGGGTTGATTAATAATAAAAGGAAACAGCAGGTTCCCCAACCCCTGGGGTCTAACCAGGGTTTTCTACTACTGTCTTACAACATATATCCCACGGTCTTCTCCTGTTCACAACAGACAGACAAGCTGCTTTGTGCATGGTAGAGTTGGACTCCTCTCTTGTACAACTCAAATGAGTTTTTAATATGTTTTGTATACTGTATTTTTTATTATGGACAAATAAAAATCTTGAAATGAATAAAAGTAACACCTATTTATTTGTTTACATTGCTCGCCATCAGTGACTAAATCAAGGTATATAATTAGCGTACAGTACATAGAAAGTTAGACATCACTGACAAAAACAGTTTAAACATTTGTCATTGACAGGCCCCTCTGGTCATTTTGAGTACAATGATCAAGAGTTCACTCAAAGATCCATTCATGAACATTATTAGTGGAGCAGAGATGGCAGTTCTATCAAACTGAGAATTCTAGAAGCGCAAAACATTCCCTGGGGTGTTGACATCCCTTCCTGTGTCTTAAGATGAACATTTGTCTGCAGGGCTTCACATGTTGCAGCCAGGTGCTCTCATCTTTTCTTGGTGGGTTTGGGGTTGTACCTACACACACACACACACACACACACACGTTAAATCAGGGCAGGGCCATCCAGACATCCCACCTAAACACTCAGGCTTTTAACATTCCTGCTCGATCAATCCTGGATGCATTTTGGACAAATATTAAAAATAGCCCAAATTAAGCCAGCGCTGTAAACCTCTGGCCGTGTTTGAAGAACCCAAACCAAACATCCTCCCAATAAACTAAGTCTGGGAGACGGGTTCGGGCCAGACCCAAAAACATAAAACTGCGGCTTGTTTTCTTAGTAGCCGGCGCTGTCCTCTGGCCATGCATGACTGAGTGGGCATCATGACTCAATGATCAAACAGCACAGTCTCGCTCCAGGCAGGCACGCACAGCCTTTTCTGCTTAGCCAGGGAAAATGCAGCAGCCTTAGCGTGTGCATACATCACCAGCATAACCCAGACAACCAGGTGTGACGCAGGAATCACTGGGCGCTGATTGGTCAGTGGCAACAAGCCAAAACCGTCCCAAACGAAGATCCACCCACTCACATCAGGAATGTTTCTCTCTGTTCTGTGGGTCTTGGTCTAAACGGTCCCTTTCAGATTACTATTTGACAGGCGATTCCAAAAATGGTGTTGACGTGTATTGTATGTATGCAGGGGACCAGCTAATTTCTCCTTGAGGGAGAATACAGCTCTATTGAATGTGAATCATAGTTTAGCTGGAATCAAAACCTGAGATCAGCCATGCTGGTTGGATTACAGCTACAACCAAGGCTATGTTTCTGGGCGGTTAATGTTGTCTTGTGTTTCTGAATTGGGGTTAAGGGAATGAATAGATGAGTGTGGAGTAGTGAAGAGCTTAGCAGACAGCCTCTAGTCCCAGTCATCCTGTGTGCAGGAAGCTGTGTGTGCGTCAGCCTGTAGGGCACTGTTGTCTTGTGTCTGGTAGTGACGTCCTTGAACATGGAGCAATGCCCCCTGGGAATGCGATGTTTGTGTAAGCTGGGTGCTCCAACCCTTCTGCTCCACTGCAGACGGAGTGGTTGACTTTTTCTACCTTGGGGGCTGGAGGGTTCAACATAATCAACATCACTCCACATTCATCCATTCATTCCCAGCCTGGCTCCAAACCTCTTCCAAACCATAGCCTGGGCCACAGCTTGGTTTACATTGTACTGTAGACTGTGGTGCCCTCCACCTGAAATAATGTGACCCAAATTGTTTTGGGTTGATTGTTTTGGTGTTTGCAGCCTGACAAGCCTTGTCCTCGTACCTGAAAAGGTCATCTCCCAAAGTCTCCTCTTTCTTGTTCTGACGCTCATCCTGAAACACAGACACAGGGCTTTGACTCGCACACACAAACCTCCATCTCCTCTCTACCCAGCCGCAGCCCCCTCCATCTCTACCCAGCCCCAGCCCCTCCATCCCCTGTTACTACCATTTCATGGTAAATACCATGTACTTCTCTTCTAGGAGTGTTTGTGTGTCTCAGGGATTGCTAAACAGACAGTAAGTATTGTAGTAAACAGCAGCTGAAGTAGGACTGTGTACCTCTGCTGCGTCTCTCAGCCACTCCTCCAGCTCAGAGTTCTTGCCTCGGTTGTGGGCCAACAGGTCTGACCCTCCGATGATGTTGGGCAAACCCTGGGCACCGGGAACTGGGTACCTGAAACACACACACAGAAACAGAGACACTAAGCTAACAGAGTCCCATGACCCTGTGTTGTGATGAGGTGCATTCTGGGGTCTACCTTGCAGAAGCGTTTAAAGTCTTTCCTGTTGACATTGCCGTGCGTCTCCATGGGGCGTGGTTTAGGTCTTGCCGGTGTTGCCACGGTGAGGGATTTGAACTCCACCACTATAAGTCTGCTGGGGAGATTCTCACCCCCTAAACCCTACATCACAACACAGACCAGTTACTGACAGACCTAACTCTTCCCCACTGGCCCCTACTCCAGACAGGACTTACTGGCATCAGTCTCTGGCTCTTCCAGATGACCAGGGGTCACACCATTAACTGGTTTTGCCTGGGGGGGGGGGGGGGGGGGGGGGGGGGCGACAGAAGATGGAGGATAGTTCATAATAATAGTCACCTCATAGAAACCAGGGCTGGGGAAGGCAGTCCATTCAGGAAGTAAACTGAAATTACAATTCAGTGATTTTAAAAATGGCAGATATTTTCAATGAAACTGAGAAGTAGAAGCTATCAATTTTTACATTTGAAATTAAAGTCACTTCCTGAATCAAGTGGCTTCAATTGGAATTGACCCCAGCCCTGATAGAAACACATGATAACAAACACACAATGACAGCTCCTCTCACCTCAATAAAAGACACCTCTTCGCCTTTGACCTCAGCTACAGGCTCCGCTCGCTGTCGTCTGCTGGCTGACTCCAAGCCTAACCTATGATTGGCTGCGATTGGTTCCACTGGATAAACCCGCTGTTTCTTATTGGCAGAGGTAAGTTCCACTGTTTCTAGGAGCCGTTTATTGGTTGAGCTCTTGTCTGTCAGTTGAGACCTCTGGCCTTGATTGGTTGAACTCTGTTCCGTCAGCTTCAACCGCTGGCCTTGACTGACTGACATGGGCTCATCCGATTCGTCCATGTCCTCAGACATGATGGACTCCAGTTCATCCATCTCTATCTCTGAAGCCCCACCCCCTTTAGTCTCCACCTCCATCTCCTTCCTCTTCCTGGATTGTAGCCCCTGCTGGGCAGGGTTTGAGAACCCCTCTGACAGAGCCTCAGTCTGACCTGGAAACAGATGTGCACCTGAGCTGTGTTGGCCCTGGGACCTGTGTGTGGGGGGTTGGAGGTCTCTGAGTGCTGTGGTACTGTCCTCTTCATCTTCTCCTTGTCTTCTTCCCTCCTGGAGAGCTTGGCCTCTGATGGGACAGTAGGGGACTCCTCGCCTTCCCGAGGTCTGAGAGAGAGAAAACATTGGTGTCTGTATATAATATCACCATTAACTCAAGATTGATAAGCCACTGTGTGGAATTGTATGGATATCTCCAGAGAGCTGCACTTGCCTTTTCTTGCCGACAGGCTGGAAGAAATTAGTGAGAGCAGACTGTTTCTGGGGGGAACCTTTCTGCGAGACCTGTTGTTTCTGGGAGGAGCGCTTCTGTGGGGACATCGTCTGCACTCCTCCGTTGGTCCGAGGGGCTGTGGCCAGGAATCTGGTGATAGCATCACCTTTCCCTCCACCTAATATCATGATAATACAATGTCATTTAGCAGACCCGTGTTTTCAGTTTATATGGCCCACACCAGAACTTTCCTACTGTAACTGACACCCACCCACTCTGCCTAAGTCATTAGAAACTATTCTACCTGGATGTTGTAGCTCTCCCTTTTTTCTGTCCGAGCCGCCACCACCAGCGCTGTCTGAGGCACTGAATGACGACATCATAGTCTCTGCCACTGTGCAGGTCCCGGCCAGCTCTCGGCCTGAGGGTTTGGGTCGGTTAAGATGAGAGGTGGTCCGGCTCTGGTTCCTCTCAGGGGTCTCTCCAACTGCGCTCACCCCAGCCACATCAACCCTACTCGGGGATAAGACAACACAGATCAGCCTGATGCACTCAAATAGAACTGTGAGTTTGGAGCTCAGGTTGTGTGTGTCTTACCCACTGATGCCCTGTGACGGCTCTGTGTTTACAGCATAGGCTGTGATGTTCTGAGACGCCGCTGGCATTACCGTCTCATCCACTGGTGCATTCTGGGATAGCGTGGCGCCAGGGATGGTGGGTTTCATCCTCATGGATTCTGACCAGGGGAAAAACACATTAACGATACAAGTGTTGACTCCACTATATAAGTCCATATCATTATAAAATCAGGAACTCCAAATAAACTGAGACTATGATTCACCGTATGAGAGCCCCACCCACCTGAGTCAGCCATCTGATTGGAGGGATTGCAGTACTTGTCACAGCTGACATAGATGGCAGCCAATCCGATCTCAGACTCTGTGATGAATCGAAGACCTTTCCTGGAGAGCGTGAGCGATGGTAAATATAGACTGCTGACACAATCAGTCTCATGTCAGAGCTGCAGAGAAGAAGCGTAACACCATAACCATGAATTGACATAGGAAAAGCCTCAAGTCTCAAAAGCTTTGGGAATGTCTCAATTGTTAGTGTAGTTCAACCCCCCCCCCCAAAAAAAATAATCTCCCTTTTTTAGGTATGGAACACACTCAAACTGCACTCTGTCTTTATGATACTGCAATGTGTGTACCTCTGTAGAATCCTCCCCACAGAGTCTGCCCACTTCTTAGTGTTCTTAGTGGTGGGGGGCAGTAGTGCTTGGGAGTTCCCCGTTGTCATGCCGATCACACAGCTCAATGGAGATTCAAGGAGTGACACAGGGACAGACCCCTCCTCCAAGAGCTGGCTCCTCCCACCTCCACAACTCACTGCCAAACTCAGACGCTTTTGCTGGGGAGAAGTGAGTGAGAGAGATGTATTATTATTATTATTATTGTGATTATTATTCTAAAAAGTAGCGGTACGGGTAGTAGAGGTGACAGTAACGATAGTAGTTTAATGATGGTAGGGATAGTGGTGGTGGTAGTAGTAATGATGATGGTAGTTGTGATGTAATGGTGATGACAGTTATAAGTTAGTTATAGTAGGTAGTCGGTAGAGATATTAGAGGTAGAAGTGCTACTAGTGGTCATGGTGGTAGTAGTAGGGATAGTTGTAGTATTAGTGTTAATAATAGTGGTGGTGGCATTCATTTTAGTAGTAATTATGGTAGCGTGTTCATTTTGGCCTCCTGAGTGGCGCAGCGTTCTAAGGCACAGCATCTCAGTGCAAGAGGCATGACTACAGTCCCTGGTTCGAATCCAGGCTGTATCACATCTGGCCTGATTGGGAGTCCCATAGGGCGGCGCAAAATTGTCCCAGCATTGTCTGGGTTTGGCCGTCATTGTAAATAAGAATTTGCTCTTAAATGACTTGCCTCGTTAAATAAAAATCCTTTTTTTCATGTTTGAACTTTTATTGTCCTTAATATTCATTATATTTTTTGATTTCCACTATTGACTTACCATTTTATTGATGTTATTTCTATTATTTATTTGTATTATTTACTACCATTTTATATTATTCTTCATAATTTTATTATAATATACATCAAGTATACCAAACACTAGGAACACCTTCCTAATATTGAGTTTCACCCCTGTCAGGACATGGACTCTACAAGGTGTCCAAAGCGTTCGACAGGGATGCTGGCCCATGTTGACTCCAATGCTTCCCACAGTTGTGTCAAGTTGGCTAGATTTCCTTTGGGTGGTAGACCATTCTTGATACTAAGGAAATTGTTGAGCATGAAAAACCTAGCAGCGCCTCAGTTCTTGACACACTCAAACCGGTGCACCTGGCACTGACTACCATACCCCGTTCAAAGGCACTTATCTTTTGTCTTGCTCAAGCACACTCTGAATGGCACACATACAAAATCCATGTCTCAATTATCTCAAGGCTTAAAAATCCTTCTTTAACCTGTCTCCTCCCCTTCATCTACACTGATTGAAGTGGAATCATAGCTTTCAACTGGATTCAGAGAGACAGAGACACAGAGAGAGACACAGAGAGAGACAAAGACAGAGAGGGAGGGGGAGAGAGACAAAGCGGGAGGGAGAGAGAGAGCGGGAGGGAGAGAGAGAGCGGGAGGGAGAGAGAGAGCGGGAGGGAGAGAGAGAGCGGGAGGGAGAGAGAGCGGGAGGGAGAGAGAGAGCGGGAGGGAGAGAGAGAGCGGGAGGGAGAGAGAGAGCGGGAGGGAGAGAGAGAGCGGGAGGGAGAGAGAGAGCGGGAGGGAGAGAGAGAGCGGGAGGGAGAGAGAGCGGGAGGGAGAGAGAGAGCGGGAGGGAGAGAGAGCGGGAGGGAGAGAGAGAGCGGGAGGGAGAGAGAGAGCGGGAGGGAGAGAGAGCGGGAGGGAGAGAGAGCGGGAGAGGGAGCGACAGAACGGGAGAGCGACAGAACGGGAGGGGGAGAGCGACAGAACGGGAGGGGGAGAGCGACAGAAAGAAAGAAAAAGGGAGAGTGCGAGACAGAAAAAGAGACAGAAAAAGAGAGACAGTATTGAGAGATAAAATAAACACAAAGATTTTAACAACCATTTCCCCGAATACATAACTGAGTGACCACACATAACCAACCACCTAACATCATTACCTGGTCTCCTAGCTGATGAGAAGAGGAGGCAATAAACAGGCCATAAAGCCTAATGGAAGCCCTTGATTTATTCAGACTCTCACATTGGGGAGCCATGTGAGGTGAACACTGTTCTGTAATGTTGGATTGTATAACGGCTATGCATAGAGAGAGAGAAAGCGGCAGGCCAGTACCTGTTTGGAGTGAGAGAGGCAGGCCAGTACCTGTTTGGAGTGAGAGAGGCAGGCCAGTACCTGTTTGGAGTGAGAGAGGCAGGCCAGTACCTGTGGGTGTGGGCGGCCGACCGTGGGTGAGAGAGGCAGGCCAGTACCTGTTTGGAGTGAGAGAGGCAGGCCAGTACCTGTTTGGAGTGTGAAAGGCAGGCCAGTACCTGTTTGGAGTGAGAGAGGCAGGCCAGTACCTGTTTGGAGTGTGAAAGGCAGGCCAGTACCTGTTTGGAGTCAGAGAGAGAGAGAGCGCGCGAGAGAGTGAGACAGGCCAGTACCTGTTTGAAGTGAGCGAGAGAGAGAGGCTTGAGTTTGAGTTGATTTTATTTTTACAGGGACAGTGCACATTAATCAACCTTTCAGTAAAAGTGACGGTTTTAGCCAGCCGGCTAATTTTCAACCGCAGTCCCTGGGCAGGTTATTAAAAACAATTACAATACAGACAATCACTGAGCAGTGAGCACACGCAGAGCAACATAGGACAAGCAAGACATAGCACAAAAAGCAACAAGACAAAATCCATAAAAGCAAGTGTTTCCACACCTCACAAGCTAAAGCCAACAGACAACATGGAAAGTGGCAATACACAGCTAGGGATTATGTTCACAAATCTGATTGACCTTTAGCCATGTCTTCATGTTTGTGAAAGTGTGATCAGTTGGTGCAGTTGTGTGCGTCTGATGGCAGTGTATTCCAGACATGGGAAGCCCTCACAGAGAAAGCAGATTGACTAAAGGTGCTTTTCCTTAAGGGAACTATACAGTCACCTTTCATGGCAGACCTTGTGGATCTGCTGCCATATGTTTGGGTTTTCTGTGTAACAAAAGTACTGAGTGGAGGGGGAGCCAGGCCATTTAGGATATTGAATACAAGACATGCATCGGTGTATTGCACAAGATTTTCCCAACTCAGGAGCTCATGCTTTCTGAGGATGTAACAGTGATGATGGCTATTGGGCTTCCTATCAAGCACTTTGAGAGCCTGTTTGTAGACAGACTGAATAGGTTTTAATGTTGTACAGCAAGTTTGGGCCCAACTAGTCAAGCAGTATGTTAAGTGGGGGAGTATCATAGATTTAAAGTACAGTTTTGCTACCTCTGTAGTCAAACAATTTCGTATAAATCGGAAATTAGCTAGGTTGAATTTGGTTATTTGAATCACCTTTTTCACCTGCTTTTTAAAAGAGAGGTTGGAATGATGCCACACTGACACACTGAGTTCAAGGTATGATTTCATCCATCTCAAAGCGTCGGGGGAAAAGTTGAACTTGGACAATTTTGTGATGAGAACCTCATGGTTAACAGTATCAAAAGCCTTCCTTAGGTCCAGAATCACAGCCCCAACAATGCCCCCTTTGTCCATCTTGGACTTCACATTTTCCAGAAGAAAGCAGTTGGCCGTTTTTGTGGAGTGTTTTTCTCTGAAGCCAAACTGCATGGAGTGTAATGTGAAGGGGCTGTTGTTGAGGTGGGCAATCAGTTGTTCTGCTACACACTTTTCAACAACCTTTGACACGACAGGTCAAAAGGTTGTGGGCCTGTAGTTACTCACGTCAGCAGGGTCACCCGATTTAAAGATGGCCGTTATTATGGCCGACTTCCATAACCTTGGAAACACCCCGACCAATAGATGTGTTGATGACCTTAGTAATGGGGCCAATGAGTGACTCTTTGTAGTTTTTAAGAAAGGTAGAGTCCAGCCCAAACACATCTTTGACTTTAGAGTTCTTTAGCGAGCTAATCACCTTGTTCCCCTCTGACTCAGAAACCTCCCTTATGACGAAGACAGGTTGAGTGTCATTCACTAACACTGAGCCCAAGAAACCCAGTGGAGGGGTTCTGTGTCAGTACCCTGACAGAGTCAATAAAGTAGGAATTGAAGGCTATTGCTATTTTGACTGCATCCTGTGTTAGATTGTTATTCACCATGATTTCTAGCCTTTTTACAGTGTTACTATGGTCTTTCCCTGTTAACTTTTTTCGATTCTCCCAGATCAATTTAGAATTTCCCTTTGCTTCACTAGTTATGTTAATAAAAAAAGTTTGCCTTGGCCCGTCTGATTTCTTTCATCACCTTATTTCTCAACATGGTAAACCTACGTCTGTCATGCTCTAATTTGGACTTCAGGGCTGTTTTTAGAGCATAACTTCGTTCTTTCATCAATTTCCAGATTTCTCCATTTAGCCAAGGAAGAATGCTTTTTTGGCCAGGTTTGGGTTTGATTTTCATTAGGAAACCATTTATTGTAGTCTGGATTGTGGATAGAAAAACCTGACTATCAGCTTCCACATCTGTATAGGACAAGAGATCATTCCAGTTAATTCCCTTAATTGCATTTTGAAAATAATTTAATTCACTCGTAGGTATTCTTAGTTGATCCGGCGTTCTAACAGTAGAGGGGTTAAACCTGCTCTTAGAAAGCTTTCTGGCTATAAGTGTCAAATTATGATCAGATAGCCCAGTATCCATACTGAATGATTTAGTCTCTGGTTTATTACTGAACACCAAATCAATCTGTGTTTTAGAGCAACAAGTCACCCTGGTTGGCCCTTTAACTAGCTGTGTAAGGTCAAAGATATTAGTGATCCATTTGAGGGTTTTCCTACATGACTGGTCTTCATAATTAAAAAAATGTATGAAATGAAATGTATGCATTCACTACTGTAAGTCGCTCTGGATAAGTAATCTGCTAAATGACTAAAATGTAAATGTAAAATCCCCCCATTAAGATGACCTCTTTCCCAAAATCACATTCCCTAAGCATGTTATTAAACTGTTTAAAAAAAAAAAAAAATGGTGGAAGGTGGTCTATACATTCCAATATGGTTAAAAGACATGTTCTTTAATGTAAATCACCAGACCCCCTCCTCTTCCTTCAATCCTGTCTCTCCTGAAAACATTGTAGCCAGGCACAATCAAAGCAGCATATGGAGAATTTTTATGGAGCCATGTCTCTGAAAGGCAAGGTAGTCAAGGTTGGAGTCTGTGAAAAGATGTTGAATTTGATCACTTTTTTGAATGACACTACAAATGTTCAAGTGCCCCCCTAGTAGTCCCTTGGGCTTAGCTCGTGGGTCCCAGATGACTTGAGAGTGATTGACACGTTGAAAAAAGTAACATTTTCATGTTTTTTCTGACGGCTGGGTTTAGGCCGTTTTGTTTAGTTTTGATTAGGGGCAGTTCGGTAGTGCAATTAACTATCCCTCCCGCCTGCACTGGATGCGGGGAACTAATTAAAACAGCTTGCGTACCAGAAGCAGAGTCAGGGATCACATATTGCGACTTGGATATGTTTGAAGAGTCAAATTCCATCTTGGAGCCGGGTGAGTCGAGAGAAACCATGGGACCATAGCACTCACCCACTTCCGCAGCGGCGACGATCAGTGGACGAGGCCATCCACTGCTTTCCACTCCGGTGAGTATTGCCGGCTCGATGATGTTAGGCCCAGGACTCAGTTGCACATCCCCGAAGAGCAGGAGGGTAGTGAACATGTAGTTTAACAGTTTCCGATAAATGTTGGACTTGTGTTTGTTACGCCTAAGCGGTTCAGTAGAATAGGGAGCGAGGTAGACTTGGCCATTATTCAGAACATTATGGTATGCTGTGAGCTGTCCACTCCCGTGGAACAGTGAACCAATGTGTTTGGTGTTGATATTCTCAAGCAGTAGATTGATTGTGTCATCCCAGCAAGGACACACTGAAATTTCAGTAGAGCAGCTACATAACTAACAATCATGGCAATGTACTGGAGATAAAACACAGAATTGAGCTTTAAATCTTTGCACGAGTTACTTAGCTGTGGTCAGCGTACACCTGATGTTTTAGATAAAATAACAGCATCTGTAGGAGAAGCGGCCCCTGCCGCACCACCCTCCCTTCCGTCTGCCATTGTTTGTTTGGGGCCAAAACAAAACAGGCCAGTAGCTGTTTTTTTTACAGGCTCCTAACCAACTGTGCTATTTTTTTTGTTGCATTGTTTGTAACTCATTTTGTACATAATGTTGCTGCTACCATCTCTTATGACCGAAAAGATCTTCTGGACATCAGAACAGCGATTACTCACCTCGAACTGGATGAAGATTTTTTCTTTAATGAGTCTGACGCTAAGAATAAACTGCTTTGTCAAGACAAGGCCCAAATCCCTGTCATCAGCGTGAAGAAAAGACGGAGGAAAAGGGAGGGCTGCGGGGTGCCCTATAAGAATGTCGACGAGGAGGTAAACCACCACTACCCTCCGTATTATTGGCCAACGTGAAATCATTGGAAAACAAACTGGACAATCTACGATTAACACCATCCTACCAACGGGACATTAAAAACTGTAATATCCTTAACAGCTTCTAACCCCAAGCCATAAGACGGCTGAACAATTCATCAAATGGCCACCTGGACTATTTACATTGACCCCCACCCCTTTGTTTTTACACTGCTGCTACTCGCTGTTTATTATCTATGCATAGTCACTTTACAAATTACTTCGACTAACCTGTACCTCTGCACATTGATTCGGTACCTCGTTATTGTTATGTAATTTTCTTCTGTTAATTTTTTCCCCCATAATTTTTTCTCTCACATTAGTTTGAGTAAATATTTCCTAACTCTATTTCTTGAACTGCATTGTTGGTTAAGAGCTTGTAAGTAAGCATTTCACAGTAAGGTCTACACCTGTTGTATTCAGCGCATGTGACTTTGAAATGTTGATTTGTTTGCAGTGTGAGCGAGAGAGGCAGGCTAGTATCTGTTTGCAGTGTGAGCGAGAGAGGCAGGCTAGTACCTGTTTGCAGTGTGAGCGAGAGAGGCAGGCTAGTACCTGTTTGCAGTGTGAGCGAGAGAGGCAGGCTAGTACCTGTTTGCAGTGTGAGCGAGAGAGGCAGGCCAGTACCTGTTTGCAGTGTGAGCGAGAGAGGCAGGCCAGTACCTGTTTGGTGTGTGAGCGAGAGAGGCAGGCTAGTACCTGTTTGGTGTGTGAGCGAGAGAGGCAGGCTAGTACCGGTTTGGTGTGTGAGCGAGAGAGGCAGGCCAGTACCTGTTTGGTGTGTGAGCGAGAGAGGCAGGCTAGTACCTGTTTGCAGTGTGAGCGAGAGAGGCAGGCCAGTACCTGTTTGGTGTGTGAGCGAGAGAGGCAGGCTAGTACCTGTTTGCAGTGTGAGCGAGAGAGGCAGGCCAGTACCTGTTTGGTGTGTGAGCGAGAGAGGCAGGCTAGTACCTGTTTGCAGTGTGAGCGAGAGAGGCAGGCCAGTACCTGTTTGCAGTGTGAGCGAGAGAGGCAGGCCAGTGCCTGTTTGCAGTGTGAGCGAGAGAGGCAGGCCAGTACCTGTTTGGTGTGTGAACGAGAGAGGCAGGCTAGTACCTTTTTGCAGTGTGAGCGAGAGAGGCATGCTAGTACCTGTTTGGTGTGTGAGCGAGAGAGGCAGGCCAGTACCTGTTTGGTGTGTGAACGAGAGAGGCAGGCTAGTACCTTTTTGCAGTGTGAGCGAGAGAGGCATGCTAGTACCTGTTTGGTGTGTGAGCGAGAGAGGCAGGCCAGTACCTGTTTGGTGTGTGAACGAGAGAGGCAGGCTAGTACCTTTTTGCAGTGTGAGCGAGAGAGGCATGCTAGTACCTGTTTGGTGTGTGAGCGAGAGAGGCAGGCCAGTACCTGTTTGGTGTGTGAACGAGAGAGGCAGGCCAGTACCTGTTTGCAGTGTGAGCGAGAGAGGCAGGCCAGTACCTGTTTGGTGTGTGAGCGAGAGAGGCAGGCCAGTACCTGTTTGGTGTGTGAGCGAGAGAGGCAGGCCAGTACCTGTTTGGTGTGTGAGCGAGAGAGGCAGGCTAGTACCTGTTTGGTGTGTGAGCGAGAGAGGCAGGCCAGTGCCTGTTTGGTGTGTGAGCGAGAGAGGCAGGCTAGTACCTGTTTGCAGTGTGAGCGAGAGAGGCAGGCCAGTGCCTGTTTGGTGTGTGAGCGAGAGAGGCAGGCCAGTACCTGTTTGGTGTGTGAGCGAGAGAGGCAGGCCAGTGCCTGTTTGGTGTGTGAGCGAGAGAGGCAGGCTAGTACCTGTTTGCAGTGTGAGCGAGAGAGGCAGGCCAGTGCCTGTTTGGTGTGTGAGCGAGAGAGGCAGGCCAGTACCTGTTTGGTGTGTGAGCGAGAGAGGCAGGCCAGTGCCTGTTTGGCATTGAGGAAGAGGAAGGTCTTGCCAGTGAAAAGTTCTTTACGTTCTGGCCTCTCTGTCAGGTCCACCTCATCCTTATTCAGACTGGGCTCGTCTATTTCTGGGAAGAAACTATTAACACCCACAAACAGTCCTTCAATAACGTTGAAGGGATAGTGAGAGTTGGGCAATTAAAAAAAAAAACAATTTCAGAAATTTCAGAATAAGGCTGTAACATAACAAAATGTGGAAATGCACTGTAGGTATATAAAATGAGGCCTGGATGAAGTGGCAGCTATTATTGTGCGGTTTGTGGAGGTGAGCAGCAGCCTTGTGTGTGGTGTCTCTTAGTACCTCTCAGCTTTTGGAGGTGGTTGTTTCTGTTGCAGGGCTTTGGTGAGCTCAGTGAAAAACTCCTGCTTGACTATGGGCCGACAGCACAGCAACGCACAGATAGTCTGCATGGGGAGAGAGTACATTCTGTATGTACAGATGAACACACACACACACACACACACACACACACACACACACACACACACACACACACACACACACACACACACACACACTTTGTGGTCATGTGCTGACCTTGATGGTGACTTTAACAGTGGGCATGACCAGGTGAGTGCAGTCCTGTGTCCAGGTGTTGGTCAGCCGGCCACCCAGAAGCTGCAGGGTCTGAGACAGAGAGACCTTCCCTTCATTATCAACACAGGACGAGCACACAACCACAGTTACCTGTTGCACACTGGAGAGAGAGAGAGACATTTCAAAATATAGATTTCTAATTTGTTTCCATCAAAATTCTTATCATTGCGTAAATGTGGGTGCACACCTGAATTTGCTGTGAAAGACCCCAAATGTCACTCTGTCCCCTGCCGTCAGGCTGCGAGGGGTGTCTCCTGACAGACGCTCCTTGTTAACAAACGTGCCATACTTAGAACTGTCCTTCAGGGTCAGGGCCTGGCACACAACAACAGTCTGTTGGTTACATCTACTTTATGAAATACTCTTAACCAAACAATACAAGACGTGGATTTTGATATCCCTTGATATCCCTAAAAACAAGTGTCTCCTTATGTAACACATGCACTTTATGCAAAAAACCCAGCTCTGTCTACAAGACAAGATTCATGCTGGCTAGTAAGGATGGTGAACAGTGCAATAGCACCTTCTACTGCAAGGGAGAAATGACAGCATTTGATGGACTTGGGACAGAATGTAGGCCTGCTCACATTCAGCCTATATATTTTTCAGTGGAGTATTTAGGAGTTGTAGGGTAGTACTCTGGTTAAGCAGGTGTGTAGGGTTTGTGTGTGTGAGTAAAAATACAGTTATTACTAATAAAGAATATCCCCGTCTCCCTCTCTCACCTGATCTGTAGCAGTGAGGTGAGCATGAGCCCGGCTGATGGACTGGTCATTGGGCAGGATGACCTCACAGTTCTTACGCCCCACCACATACTCCTTACCTGGCAGGAGGTAGTGGGTGACACCTGGGACAGGATATGTCATGAGATGGAATAATGACAAAAGTCATGTTCTTATTCAAAACAACTGGAGGATGATTAAGGGCTTAATCATCATATGTTATGTGTTAGATATCATGTGTTAGAAGATTACGAACTGCAAGTTAGCTTGCTAGCCAGGTGTAACTTGGATGAATTGTGTCATGGGAATAATACTAGCTAGCTAATTAGATGGCTAGCTATGCAAACTATTTTTAATAGTTACTGTAACAGGTTTGATTCTCATCTTCTAAGCGCGTATTCTGATACTCCAAAATACACTGAGAAACATAGCTAATATCTAGAACGAGCTGTCAAATGTAGCTAGCTAATGTTGTTAGCTGGTGGGTTGGTCATCCGCTATGGCTAAGATAGCTAACGTTACTGTAGCTAACTAGAGCTGGGCAAAACAAAAGTTACCTCCGGATTCTAAAGGGTTCAGTGTCCACATGCTATAATACACTACGAGCTATGGAACAAACCCCGAACGTGTGCTCTTCTCTGTCAATAACTCGCTAGCTAGGTATATATCTACAAATAGCAAAATATCTAATGCGCCACGCGAGTCTGAGTTGCGTACAGTCAGCGCGAAAGTCCACATCAATTTCCTTTCAAAATAAGAGTCCCAACTGTGGGCATTGACATGATGCCGCTACTTATCAACTGAATCCAGTATAATTGTGTACTATGTCGTCCCCCATACAGTGATGCCTGCCAATGGTTCGTGAGAATATGTGGACAAAACAGAAAGGCCAATGCCTGACTGTGCTTTAAATGTGCTTTATGTAGTGACAATATCAGTGGGGTGTATTTATGAATGCCAAGGGAGGCCAGGCTTCCCCCAAAAATGTAAAGAAAATAACACAACTATTTATCTTTCTATCACACCGGAGAAAGCATCGAGCGAGCGAAACAATGTTTGAATGTTAAATGACGAGACAGAGGCATTAATGCGAGTAACCAGTCTTGTTCAGTATATTGCAAAACATCCGTGTATTTCAAGCACACCGGTAAAAACACTGGAGTTGCAGTAATTAACATTAACCAACAGATGGCATCACTGTGCCATCTTACACCTATAACAAACATCACCCCTCTGTATGTGTAGGCCATCTACCTCAAAAAAAGAAACACTTAGACAACACATCCTAGATCTGAATGAAAGAAATAATCTTTTTAAATACTTTTTTCTTTACATAGTTGAATGTGCTGACGACAAAATCACACAAAAATAATCAATGGAAATCCAATTTATCAACCCATGGAGGTCTGGATTTGGAGTCACACTCAAAATTAAAGTGGAAAACCACACTACAGGCTGATCCAACTTTAATGTAATGTCCTTAAAACAAGTCAAAATTAGTCTCAGTAGTGTGTGTGGCCTCCACGTGCCTGTATGACCTCCCTACAACGCCTGGGCATGCTCCTGATGAGGTGACGGATGGTCTCCTGAGGGATCTCCTCCCAGACCTGGACTAAAGCATTCGCCAACTCCTGGACAGTCTGTGGTGCAATGTGGCGTTGGTGGATGGAGTGAGACATGATGTCCCAGATGTGCTCAATTGGATTCATGTCTGGGGAACGGGCGGGCCAGTCCATAGCATCAATGCCTTCCTCTTGCAGGAACTGCTGACACACTCCAGCCACATGAGGTCTAGCATTGTCTTGCATTAGGAGGAACCCAGGGCCAACCGCACCAGCATATGGTCTCACAAGGAGTCTGAGGATCTCATCTCGGTACCTAATGGCAGTCAGGCTACCTCTGGCGAGCACATGGAGGGCTGTGCGGCCCCCCAAAGAAATGCCACCCCACACCATGACTGACCCACCGCCAAACCGGTCATGCTGGAGGATGTTGCAGGCAGCAGAACGTTCTCCACGGCGTCTCCAGACTCTGTCACGTCTGTCACATGTGCTCAGTGTGAACCTGCTTTCATCTGTGAAGAGCACAGGCCGCCAGTGGCGAATTTGCCAATCTTGGTGTTCTCTGGCAAATGCCAAACGTCCTGCACGGTGTTGGGCTGTAAGCACAACCCCCACCTGTGGACGTTGGGCCCTCATACCACCCTCATGGAGTCTGTTTCTGACCGTTTGAGCAGACACATGCACATTTGTGGCCTGCTGGAGGTCATTTTGCAGGGCTCTGGCAGTGCTTCTCCTGCTCCTCCTTGCACAAAGGCAGTGGTAGCGGTCCTGCTGCTGGGTTGTTGCCCTCCTACGGCCTCCTCCACGTCTCCTGATGTACTGGCCTGTCTCCTGGTAGTGCCTCCATGCTCTGGACACTACGCTGACAGACACAGCAAACCTTCTTGCCACAGCTCGCATTGATGTGCCATCCTGGATGAGCTGCACTACCTGAGCCACTTGTGTGGGTTGTAGACTCCGTCTCATGCTACCATTAGAGTGAAAGCACCGCCAGCATTCAAAAGTGACCAAAACATCAGCCAGGAAGCATAGGAACTGAGAAGTGGTCTGTGGTCCCCACCTACAGAACCACTCCTTTATTGGGGGTGTCTTGCTAATTGCCTATAATTTCTACCTGTTGTCTATTCCATTTGCACAACAGCATGTGAAATTTATTGTCAATCAGTGTTGCTTCCTAAGTGGACAGTTTGATTTCACAGAAGTGTGATTGACTTGGAGTTACATTGTGTTGTTTAAGTTTTCCCTTTAGTTTTTTTGAGCAGTGTAGTATGACATCACTGTCGCCTGTATGGCCTCCCTTGATAAAAAAAGTATACAATAATAGCCAATGTTGAGCTAACTGAGCGAGCTCAACTGTGAATGGTGTCAAGGGAAGCCAGTTTGGATTTGGCTTCACTCAAATCACATCACATGGAGAGCAATACCTAATTGGTCTTGTCTACACTTGACACTTACATGTGACTTCTGCTATCAGACTACGAAGCTCGCATTGTGCGGATTTCCCCACAGTCTTGATGCAATCAGGCTACTGAAAGCGCATACAGTGGGGGACTTCATCAGCACTATTCCCACAAGTCTCCAGAAAACTTGTGTTTTTGGACAGAGGCACCTTTTCATTATAACATTGGAGGAAATACATTCCTAGTGTATGGGGAACGTGTTTGCTGGCCTCAAATGCTAGCCAGCTAGTTAATATTAAGAAAAACTATTTCTTGGGGGCTAGAGTTATGCTAACTCGTTTGCAATCCCTTTAGCGTTACTTGCTATCTTGCTGGCTAGCTACAGAGGTTAGCTAGGTACTTTGCTACAATAGTTAGCTACTGCCATCAGTTGTTGTTGTGTTAGGGTGCGTTCGTAAATTCACTCTGGCGATCTACTCCGATTTCAGTGCACTCTCATCTGAATGTGCCAGAGCGCAGAATAATTGATGAATTTACCAATGCGCAACACCTGTTGAATATGACCAGTGTCAGTAAACTTAGGCACATTTTTTTTAACTCAATTGTTTCCAGCAGCACAGTTAGTCACCAACGCTCTAGACAACATGAAAACAGCCTAACCACTTCTACTAGGGTGAGTAAAATGGTCAGAGTGAGGTGTTCTATCATTTGTGTGTGGAAGTAGCTAGCCAACTTTAGCCAGTTAGCTTGGGTGCTTGACTGCTGTTGTGAGGTCAGAATGCTCAGATCAACCCTACTCCTCAGCCAGAGCGTCCAGTGTGTGCTCTGAACGCTCACGCTCTGAAATTATAAATGGCTCACTTGACAAATTCCAATACTTTGAATTTATGAAAGCCTAGAGCGCACTCTGGCACTCCAGAATGAATTGACGAACACACCCTTTTTTTAATCATATTTAGCCTATTCCACCATTTGTAGAATGCATACTGGCATTTGAATATAGTGCAGGAATAGACACAATGTGGACATGGTGGACACATTTAAATGTAAATGAAGAGGCATGACTTGTTTGGAATTCCATGATCAGAACTCCATTATCGGAATACAAAAGCTCCATGAACTGTCAAGTGTAGACACGGCTATTGACAGAAACAACTTGAATTGTTGCGTCTCATTGTGTTGTTGTCCTCCGGTGGCTAGCTAGCTAAAATTGTCCCTTTTCTAAATTCACCATGGATGGAGATAGGGATTTGGACCTGTGATTTGACTTAATTCTCCATACTGGCCAATGATTATGAAGGTTATTCTGATCCAGCCATAAATTCATACATTGTGCCCTTGGCCTGAAAGCATGGAAGTTCGATATGTAGCTAGCTAGAAGTAGAAGGCTAATGTTAACTAGCTAACATTGCCCATGAAAGGAAGTTAGGCTAGCGAGCATGCATTTTGGCCAGGTAGCCTAGAACGACAAAAAATAAAGGCGTGTACTGTATGACAGAGTCATAGACCGTTTCATCAACATGAAGAGAGGATTGCGGCATTATGTTTTTTCTACTTGCATGAATACACACACACACATACACACACACACACACACACACACACACACACACACACACACACACACACACACACACACACACACACACACACACACACAGAAACCAGAACCATGGACAGCCACATCATATTTAGCTTACGTTGATTGGACTAAATTGTTTTTGGTATCTTTTAGTTGTCACTGTATTAGACTAAGCAGAGGTGATTTGATGATGTTGAAATGTTGCCGGAATAGTGGAGGCAGCTCTTGTTTTCTTTGCGACTTGGGGTAACTTTCCAATAGTTTAATAATCCGATAATGTCGGAAACTTTAACTTGCTTGACCATGCTGTAGGTCATGTAACTGTTTGTTCCATGCAATATGCTTTGTGGACTTCACCGGACGGAGGTTGCTCTCTGTATAATGTTTCAGGTAATACAGAATGTAGACTGTGTTGAAGTAACAATGTTTATTACAGCAACAGGGGCAGGCAAATGACAGGTCAAGGCAGGCAGGGGTCGATAATCCAGAGTGGTGGGGCAAAGGTACAGGACGGCAGGCAGGCTCAGGATCAGGTCAGGCAGAGGTCGGTAATCCAGAGTAAGGGCAAAGGTACAGGATGGCAGGCAGGCTCAGGGGCAGGCAGAGTGGTCAGGCAGGCGGGCTCAGAGTCGGGACAGGCAAGGGTCAAAACCAGGAGGGCAAGAAAAAGAGAGACTGGGAAAAGCAGGAGCTAAGACAAAACACTGGTTGACTTGACAAACAAGACGAACTGGCAACAGACAAACAGAGAACACAGGTATAAATACACAGGGGATAATGGGGAAGATGGGCGACACCTTGGAGGGGTGTGGAGACAATCACAATGACAGGTGAAACAGATCAGGGTGTGACACTGATTTTCTGATGAAACAAAGGTGTGAATGAATTTATTCTATCACTGTCTTCTTACTGTCTCTGCCTTCAGGCCTATAAATCACGGTGGCAAGGCAGGTGAACTAACAGGTTACAGAGCAAACAAAGGTTGTAATATGGCTTTTTTCCCCCAGGGATTTTTCTCACGCACCACTCTACATGCACAGAAGAAGAACAGAAGGCATTTGAAATGTATCTTTTTATTTAAACATCAGGTACATGTAGGACCTAGGTACTAACGTCTTGTGGATTAAACATGTCCAATGTAACATACATGTATGAAGGAAATTCAATAATGCAGTGAGTCTGACTTTATAACCCCTCCCCCAATCTTTCGGTGTCACTGTGCCATTAGCTGCTGTGGCTGTGTGAGTGGATTGTATTACAGTAATTCTTATTCTTTGCTGTGTTCAAGCCTTGACTTGGGCAGGAGCTCACTGGAGCTGAGTACCAGTATCTCAAATGTTCTACTGCTTGGGCTCCTGTTCCTTTTATAGAATATTATCTCAAAAGTATTTGGAGCTCCTGCACCTAAATATAAACAGTACCGGCACCCAAAATGATTACCGGAACCAATTTCAGTCCAAGTCAAGCACTGCCTATGTTAATAACAGTCTATCTGCATTTGTTTGTAAGAAACAGTGAGAAACACTATCAGTCAATCTGTGTTTTAATCATTTCTCATCTTCCCATTTATGAATGGCAGAATTATGGACCGATCCAAATAAAGGGCAGCTGTCAGATTTCCATGGCTGCCGCGCCCCTAGCCTGAGACAACCCGGTCCACACAGACAAGGCAGCTTGTGATTGGCTTTCATCACAGCGATGATGTTGCAGGAGTCTGGCTTGCGGATCACATCACACCAGTCCATGGGTTGAGATCCACTGTGAGGAAGGTAAAGACATTAATAACACACTTTGTTCTATCAACCGTCAATACAATTAAACAGTGTCAATGCTGGGGTGGGTATTGTTATGTAAAAGGCTACAGTGTGATGGTCACACTTACTGATCACAGCAGCCCACTCCAAATGGATCCATACAGACACACTGGTAACAGTCCTTGGTCATCCAACTCTCACCTATTCCATACACTTGCCCCATGTACTCACAGCTTCCTATAAGACACATACACACATGGTTAATACACTCACACGCACACACATACTGTACACAAATACACGCACCTTTGGTATTGAAGTAGCACTCCCCACTGTTGTAGACAGATAAACAGGGCATACTGACACTCAGGATGAAGACTAGAGCGAGCAGCATCATCCTCATCATCCTCACTGGGTCTGTCATCATTGTCTGTGGATGAGGAACCAACTTAATAGTCAGACAATGGTCAGTCCATAGGGTTTAGTGTGGTGCATAGAACCAACATGGTCAATTATGATGAAAGAAAGGTATACTGTATACTCTTAGAGTTAAGGCTATAGAAAGGAAATCAGTTAATTCCATTTTATACAAATTATCCATCTGTTCATCTCTCACTCTCCCTTAATCTCTCTCTCTCTCTCTTTTCCACACTCACCATCTTTAATTCTATTTTTCCATCTCACTTACCCCCCAAAGATCCCTCTGTTTCTTTGTTGTGAAACTCTCGCATGTCCTCCTCTTTCTCCCCCTCTATCTTCTTTCTCTCTTCTTGGACAAAGTCTTCAGCTCCTGATGTCTTCTGTCTCTCTGTCCAGTATTCCTTATCCCTCCTCTCCCTCAGCCTGTCTCCCTTGGTGTCAGTCTTGTACTGTGGTGTGGTCTGTTCAGACTCAGATATTTATACAGCACCTCCATCTCATCAGCTCTGTCCCCCCCTCCTAACTCTATAGGTCCATCTCTCTCTCTCTCTCTTTATGATTATCTTTCTATGCCTTGGACACACACACACACACACACACACACACACACACACACACACACACACACACACACACACACACACACTGTTATGACTTGCCTTCGTCATCTCCTCTTGTTTCCCTGCAGTGATTGTCCCTGTGCATATTGTCCCTGTGCATACATTGTGGACTCACTCAGATAACAGTTGCCACAGGATGCAGTTATGAGACCATTTTTATGGATCCCCCAAACTGGATGTGACATGTGGCTTCAGAGAGTTAAACCACTGGTGATTTAAACCACTGGTGATCATGTGGCTTCAGAGAGTTAAATCACTGGTGATCATGTGGCATCAGAGAGTTAAACCACTGGTGATCTTGTGGCTTCAGAGAGTTAAACCACTGGTGATCATGTGGCTTCAGAGAGTTAAACCACTGGTGATCATGTGGCCTCAGAGAGTTAAACCACTGGTGATCGTGTGGCATCAGAGAGTTAAACCACTGGTGATCTTGTGGCTTCAGAGAGTTAAACCACTGGTGATCTTGTGGCTTCAGAGAGTTAAACCACTGGTGATCTTGTGGCTTCAGAGAGTTAAACCACTGGTGATCTTGTGGCTTCAGAGAGTTAAACCACTGGTGATCATGTGGCTTCAGAGAGTTAAACAACTGGTGATCTTGTGGCTTCAGAGAGTTAAACCACTGGTGATCATGTGGCTTCAGAGAGTTAAACCACTGGTGATCATGTGGCCTCAGAGAGTTAAACCACTGGTGATCGTGTGGCATCAGAGAGTTAAACCACTGGTGATCTTGTGGCTTCAGAGAGTTAAACCACTGGTGATCTTGTGGCTTCAGAGAGTTAAACCACTGGTGATCATGTGGCTTCAGAGAGTTAAACCACTGGTGATCATGTGGCCTCAGAGAGTTAAACCACTGGTGATCTTGTGGCTTCAGAGAGTTAAACCACTGGTGATCATGTGGCTTCAGAGAGTTAAACCACTGGTGATCATGTGGCCTCAGAGAGTTAAACCACTGGTGATCGTGTGGCATCAGAGAGTTAAACCACTGGTGATCTTGTGGCTTCAGAGAGTTAAACCACTGGTGATCTTGTGGCTTCAGAGAGTTAAACCACTGGTGATCATGTGGCTTCAGAGAGTTAAACCACTGGTGATCATGTGGCTTCAGAGAGTTAAACCACTGGTGATCTTGTGGCTTCAGAGAGTTAAACCACTGGTGATATTGTGGCTTCAGAGAGTTAAACCACTGGTGATAATGTGGCTTCAGAGAGTTAAACCACTGGTGATCTCTATCAATGTAGCTGTTTAGTAACCATTAACCTATGCCATCACGGGACAGCAGATGAGTGTTTGCTTTCTGTGCATGTGTGTGTGTTTGGTGTGTGTGTGCACCCTTGTGTGTTTATGAGGGAGGGAAAGTCATTGAGAGAAAGTGTCTGCAATATTTGAGGGACCATGTTGTAAGACCACATTATATGACCACTCAGTATACCAGATGTACTCCCATAGCTCCTTCCACCAGCCTCCTCTGCTATATACAGTTGAAGTCAGAAGTTTACATACACTTAGGTTGGAGTCATTAAAACTCGTTTTCAACCACTCCACAAATGTATTGTTAACAAACTATGGTTTTGGCAAGTCGGTTAGGACATCTACTTTGTGCATGACACAAGTAATTTTTCCAACAATTGTTTACAGACAGATTATTTCACTTATAATTCACTGTATTATAATTCCAGTGGGTCAAATGTTTACATACACTAAGTTGACTGTGCCTTTAAACAGCTTGGAACATTCCAGGAAATGATGGCAAGGCTTTAGAAGCTTCTGATAGGCTAATTGGCATAATTTGAGTCAATTGGAGGTGTACCTGTGGATGTATTTCAAGGCCTACCTTCAAACTCAGTGCCTCTTTGCTTGACATCATGGGAAAATCAAAAGAAATCAGCCAAGACCTCAGAAAATAATTGTAGACCTCCACAGGTCTGGTTCATCCTTGGGAGCAATTTCCAAATGCCTGAAGGTACCACGTTCATCTGTACAAACAATAGTACGCAAGTATAAACACCATGGGATCACGCAGCCGTCATACTGCTCAGGAAGGAGACGCATTCTGTCTCCTAGAGATGAATGTACTTTGGTGCGAAAGTGCAAATTAATCCCAGAACAACAGCAAAGGACCTTGTGAAGATGCTGGAGGAAACAGGTACAAAAGTATCTATATCCACAGTTAAACAAGTCCTATATCGGCATAACCTGAAAGGCCGCTCAGCAAGGAAGTGCTGGACTGCTCCAAAACCGCCATAAAAAAGCCAGACTATGGTTTGCAACTGCACATGGGGACAAATATCGTACTTTTTTAGAGAAATGTCCTCTGGTCTCTTGAAACAAAAATATAACTGTTTGGCCATAATGACCATCGTTATGTTTGGAGGAAAAAGGATGCTTGCAAGCCGAAGAACACCATCCCAACCATGAAGCACGGGGGAGGCAGCATCATGTTGTGGGGGTGCTTTGCTGCAGGAGGGACTGGTGTACTTCACAAAATAGATGGCGTCATGAGGAAGTAAAATTATTTGGATATATTGAAGCAACATCTCAAGGCATCAGTCAGGAAGTTAAAGCTTGGTCGCAAATGGGTCTTCCAAAGTTGTGTCAAAATGGCTTAAGGACAACAAAGTCAAGGTATTGGAGTGGCCATCACAAAGGCCTGAACTCAATCCTATTGAAAATGTATGGGCAGAACTGAAAAAGCGTGTGCGAGCAAGTAGGCTTACAAACCTGACTCATTTACACCAGCTCTGTCAGCAGGAATGGGCCAAAATTCACCCAACTTATTGTGGGAAACTTGTGGAAGGCTACCCAAAATGTTTGAACCAAGTTAAACAATTTAAAGGCAATGCTACCAAATACTAACTGAGTGTATGTAAACTTCTGACCCACTGGGAATGTGATGAAAGAAATAAAAGCTGAAATAAATCATTCTCTCAACTATTATTCTGACATTTCACATTCTTAAAATAAAGTGGTGATCCTAACTGACCTAAGACAGGTAATTTTTACTCGGATTAAATGTCAGGAAGTGAATGTAAACTTCCAACTTCAACTTTGCCTGAACATATTTCTTTAGCAGATGCACTTTAATTTAGATTACGGGGAAGTCTTTTAATGGCTGCATTGTCCAACAATTGCTTTATGATGCAATTACATTAATACATTCATGCATATCAGTCATTATGTATAACAAGAGGTTATATCACTTATGAGTCATTAAAGCTGGAATCCTTAATTGAAACAAAAACAAAGCGGCTAACCCCGCCTGTGTTTTGGTATAAAGCTGAGGGATGGGCCTGGAGAAATGAAACCACTTTCAAATTGAAAGCAAGAGCTATGTATGCAAGGACTGACCATCCATGATATCAATATTATTGTTTTAACCATGTTTTGAGGCTGTATAGTGTTTGTTTACATGTACTTTGTTTACAAACATTGGAGTATAACAAGCCTTTATTTTGGGTTAAGATGGTGTATGACAGTTGAACTAAGCCCATGAGGCATTTAGAAGTTATATTCTTCAAGAATCAATGGCTATACTGTATATCTTTAAGTCCTAAAATGGATGTAGCAACTAAGGATTCTTGCTTTAAAATGTGTTTGTGAATATGGCATCACTATGTTTCACTGACCTTTATAATGAATGTCATTACATTTCTTAGAAACATGCAGCCATCTAATTATGTAGATATAGGCAATGTTATCCACACAATTTCAAAGTTTTGTTTTGTGTGTGTGTGTGTGTGTCAGAGTTTATCTAGTAATCTATTGTTTATACACATTAATGTTCTTTCTTCTTGAAATTGTTTGCATTCACCACCTTGGGTGTCCTGATAACACTCACAAAACAACACACACACACACACACCGTGGGTGATACACACAGGAGATATAGAGATCTATGGTGCTGCTGTGAAACCATATTGATATATTCTGTCCTATCCTGGGTAAGCAGCATCTGATAGATATTCATATCCTCTGACGTCAGAAAACCCACCCACCCAGTATACACTACTACCCAAATCAGTCAAATTGATATCATTGTGATGTGCAATACATTTTTCCTAATGCTCTCAGAAGCATGTAGAGAGTGGTGTAAAGCAGTTAAGTACAAATTCTTTAAAGTACTACTTAAGTAGTTTTGGGGGGTAAGCCAGACAAAATTAAACGGGCCTATTTATATAATGAATATGAATTCAGAAGACAGAAATTATTAAATATCAAAGTATTAGACCTCTCACTGAAGGCTTCAGTCATACAAAAGGTATACTTAAATCAGAACTGGTTCACTGGGAAATTAATAAGAATGTCTCACCCTGTTACGATTGTGTGGAGAGACGGACCAAAGCGCAGCGTGATATGGGTTCCACATGTTTATTGAATGAAACGCACAAAAACAATAAAGAACGAATGAAACGTGAAGCAAATGAAGTGCTCACAGGCAACTACACATAAACAAGATCCCACAAAACACAGTGGGGAAATGGCTGCCTAAATATGATCCCCAATCAGAGACAATGAAAAAGCAGCTGCCTCTGATTGGGAACCATACCAAGCCAACATAGAAATAAACAACCTAGATTACCCACCCTAGTCACACCACGACCTAACCAACATAGAGAATAAAAAGGCTCTCTATGGTCAGGGTGTGACAGTACGCTCCCCCCCCCCCCCCACCCCCCCAAAGGTGCGGACTCCGGCCGCAAAACCTGACTCTATAGGGGAGGGTCCGGGTGGGCATCTAGCGTCGGTGGCGGCTCCGGTGCAGGTCGTAACCCCCGCCCAGACCCCGGATCCGACCATGGCGCCGGGCTGAATGCCGTGCCTGGACTGGGCACCGGCGCAGAAGAAGGCTCCGGCCATGGAGCTGGGTTGGACGCCGTGCCTGGACGCCGTGCCTGGACTGGGCACCGGTGCAGAGGAAGGCTCCGGCCTTGGAGCGGGACTGGACGCCGTGTCTGGACTGGGCACCGGCGCAAAGGAGGGCTCCAGCCATGGAGCGGGACTGGACACCAGTGCGGAGGAAATCTCCTGCCCTGGATCTGGACTGGACACCTTGCCTAGAAGCTCCGGACCGTGGACCGTCGCTGGAGGTTCCGGACCATGGACCGTCGTAGGAGGTTCCGGACAGTGGACCGTCATAGGAGGTTCCGGACCGGGGATCGTCGCCAGAAGCTCTGGACCGGGGACCGTTGCCGGAAGCTCTGGACCGGGGCTGTGGACCGGGGCTGTGGAGGCACACTGGGGACCTGGTGCATAGAGCCCGGCACAAATTGTACCGGAACGATGACACACTTCGCACGGCAAGTGCGGGGAGCTGGCACAGGACGTACTGGGCTGTGGAGGCGCACTGGAGACCTTGTGCTTGGAGCTGGCACACATGGTACCGGACAGATGACACGCTCCTCGAGGCGAGTGCGGAGAGCTGGTACACGACGCACAGGGCTGGGGAGGCGTACTGGAGACCTGGTGCGTGGAGCCGGTACAGATTTTACCAGACTGATAGCACACTGATAGACCTCAGGACGAGTACGGAGAGCTGACTCAGGTGGCATCAAACTGATAACGCGCTCCTTAGGGCGAATGTCGTGCATCATACACCAACACAACAACTCTCTCCTTTCTCTCTCCTCCAATTAATCCATCAACTCACTGATGGTCTCTGACTCCCTCCGTTCACTCTCCTCCAATTTCTCCATCTTCTCCCAGACTGGCTCTGGTTCACTCCTTGGGTCCGCCAACCACCCCCATGTGCCCCCCCCCCCCCCTCCCCAGAAAAATGTTGGGGCTGTTTTTTGGGCTTTCGTTGTGGCCGCAAACCCGGCGTCGTCGCTGACCTCCCTTATCTACTTGTGTCTGCTTCCAAGGAAGGCTTTCGTGTCCCTCCATGATTTCCTCCCATGTCCAGGATATCTTCTCCTCCTTGATCTCCTCCCAAGCCCAGGATACCTTTTCCTCCTGGGCACGCTGCTTGGTCCTGGTTTGGTGGGATCTTCTGTCACGATCGTGTGGAGAAATGGACCAAAGCGCAGCGTGATATGGGTTCCACATGTTTATTGAATGAAACGCACAAAAACAATAAAGAATGAACGAAACGTGACGCAAATGAAGTGCTCACAGGCAACTACACATAAACAAGATCCCACAAAACACAGTGGGGAAATGGCTGCCTAAATATGATCCCCAATCAGAGACAATGAAAAAAAACAGCTGCCTCTGATTGGGAACCATACCAGGCCAACATAGAAATAAACAACCTAGGTTACCTTTGATACTGTGAACCATCAGATCCTCCTCTCCACCCTCTCCGAGTTGGGCATCTCCGGCGCGGCCCACGCTTGGATTGCGTCCTACCTGACAGGTCGCTCCTACCAGGTGGCGTGGCGAGAATCTGTCTCCGCACCATGCGCTCTCACCACTGGTGTCCCCCAGGGCTCTGTTCTAGGCCCTCTCCTATTCTCGCTATACACCAAGTCACTTGGCTCTGTCATATCCTCACATGGTCTCTCCTATCATTGCTATGCAGACGACACACAATTAATCTTCTCCTTTCCCCCTTCTGATAACCAGGCGGCGAATCGCATCTCTGCATGTCTGGCAGACATATCAGTGTGGATGACGGATCACCAGCTCAAGCTGAACCTCGGCAAGACGGAGCTGCTCTTCCTCCCGGGGAAGGACTGCCCGTTCCATGATCTCGCCATCACGGTTGACAACTCCCTTGTGTCCTCCTCCCAGAGTGCTAAGAACCTTGGCGTGATCCTGGACAACACCCTGTCGTTCTCCACTAACATCAAGGCGGTGACCCGATCCTGTAGGTTCATGCTCTACAACATTCGCAGAGTACGACCCTGCCTCACACAGGAAGCAGCGCAGGTCCTAATCCAGGCACTTGTCATCTCCCGTCTGGATTACTGCAACTCGCTGTTGGCTGGGCTCCCTGCCTGTGCCATTAAACCCCTACAACTCATCCAGAACGCCGCAGCCCGTCTGGTGTTCAACCTTCCCAAGTTCTCTCACGTCACCCCGCTCCTCCGCTCTCTCCACTGGCTTCCAGTTGAAGCTCGCATCCGCTACAAGACCATGGTGATTGCCTACGGAGCTGTGAAGGGAACAGCACCTCCATACTTTCAGGCTCTGATCAGACCCTACACCCAAACAAGGGCACTGCGTTCATCCACCTCTGGCCTGCTGGCCCCCCTACCTCTGAGGAAGCACAGTTCCCGCTCAGCCCAGTCAAAACTGTTCGCTGCTCTGGCACCCCAATGGTGGAACAAGCTCCCTCACGACGCCAGGACAGCGGAGTCAATCACCACCTTCCGGAGACACCTGAAACCCCACCTCTTTAAGGAATACCTAGGATAGGATAAAGTAATCCTTCTAACCCCCCCCCCCCCCCCCCCCACCCCCCCTAAAAGATTTAGAAGCACTATTGTAAAGTGGTTGTTCCACTGGATATCATAAGGTGAATGCACCAATTTGTAAGTCGCTCTGGATAAGAGCGTCTGCTAAATGACTTAAATGTAAATGTAAATGTTACCCACCCTCAGTCACACCCCGACCTAACCAACATAGAGAATAAAACGTTTCTCTATGGTCAGGGCGTGACACACCCTATGTTCTAGAATGGCCTTTTCCCCTTTATTCAGATATCAACCTTGCACTTTCAGTTATTTGAAAAGGAAATGATCTCCCAAATGTTGCTATTTTTAAAACAAGCCATAGAAAGTTGGTTGCAATTTCAATTTAATCCACCAGAAAAAACAGAACAACAAATATTGTGGTTAAACTCAAATATACTAATAGATTTAAAAAAATCCTAATCCTTGCAAATGATATCATAAATAGGACTGGTGGAGTTATGTCACACATGCAGCTAACAGAAATATATGGAAATGTCTGCTCTACCCAAAATTATAACCAACTAATTGCACAATTACCGCAAAAATGGAAGAGGAAAGTGGAAAGGGAAAAGGTAAGGAACTTGTCTGTCGGCCCGGCATTAAATACCATAATTGGTTAAAAAAAATGGTCATAAATAAAAAAGTATACCCGTTTCATTTAAGGACCAAAAAAATGACAGCTGTGCCATATAGATTGCAAAATAGTTGGGAAGAAATTTTCGACGTAGCGATTCCATGGCACATGGTTTATGAACTGATAAGCAAAACGACGCTGGATTCAAAACTTAGAATTTTTCATTTTAACTTATTATACAAAATTCTTGCAACCAATATATGGGGGATACAACCTTCCCAGCTCTGCAGATTTAGCTGTGAAGAGACAGAATCATTAGATCATTTGTTTTGGTGCTGTCCATGTGTAGCTTGTTTTTGGTCACATGTCCAGGAATGGCTGAAGAATTGCAACATTTACTTCCAGCTAACTCTGCAGATAGCACTACTGGGTGATCTGAAAAGTCATAGTCAATCAATCCATAATATAATAATACTTTTAGCAAAAACTTTAATTTACAATCTGTGGAAATTATGAGAATAGAAAGGTTCAGAGCTTTGGTGAAACATCACAGCACACTTGAAAAATATATGGCAAACAGAAATCCAATATGGATGGTGTCAAGAGATAGATGGGCGGGGTTGAATGGAGCTGAAGGTTGGGAATAATATCAACTAATAACAAGAAGATAACTAATGTAAATCATACTGTGTCCGTAAAACATATATTGGTTCAGAAATTTTGTGAAAGAAACAGATGGAGAGGTTGAGGTTAGCGGAAGGACAGGAGTAAAAACAAACAAAATATAACTATTGTAAAATAGACTGTGCCATAAAATGTATATAGTATGTATAAGCTGGAAGTAGAAGCCTAAGTGTTGTTGTTCACTAGTTTACTCCAATTAGGGGAGGGGTGGTAGGGTTAGAAAGTAATAAAGGAAAAAAAAAATATATATATATATATATATATATATATATATATGTATGTATGTATATATATGTATGTATGTATGTATGTATATATGTATATATGTATGTGTGTATGTATGTATATATGTGTGTGTATATATATATATATATATATATATATATATATACTGCTAAAAAAAATAAAGGGAACACTTAAACAACACAATGTAACTCCAAGTCAATCACACTTCTGTGAAATCAAACTGTCCACTTAGGAAGCAACACTGATTGACAATAAATTTCACATGCTGTTGTGCAAATGGAATAGACAACAGGTGGAAATTATAGGCAATTAGCAAGACACCCCCAATAAAGGAGTGGTTCTGCAGGTGGGGACCACAGACCACTTCTCAGTTCCTATGCTTCCTGGTTGATGTTTTGGTCACTTTTGAATGCTGGCGGTGCTTTCACTCTAGTGGTAGCATGAGACGGAGTCTACAACCCACACAAGTGGCTCAGGTAGTGCAGCTCATCCAGGATGGCACATCAATGCGAGCTGTGGCAAGAAGGTTTGCTGTGTCTGTCAGCGTAGTGTCCAGAGCATGGAGGCGCTACCAGGAGACAGGCCAGTACATCAGGAGACGTGGAGGAGGCCATAGGAGGGCAACAATCCAGCAGCAGGACCGCTACCTCTGCCTTTGTGCAAGGAGGAGCAGGAGAAGCACTGCCAGAGCCCTGCAAAATTACCTCCAGCAGGCCACAAATGTGCATGTGTCTGCTCAAATGGTCAGAAACAGACACCATGAGGGTGGAATGAGGGCCCGACGTCCACAGGTGGGGGTTGTGCTTACAGCCCAACACCGTGCAGGACGTTTGGCATTTGCCAGAGAACATCAAGATTGGCAAATTCGCCACTGGCGCCCTGTGCTCTTCACAGATGAAAGCAGGTTCACACAGCACGTGACAGACGTGACAGAGTCTGGAGACGCCGTGGAGAACGTTCTGCTGCCTGCAACATCCTCCAGCATGACCGGTTTGGCGTTGGGTCAGTCATGGTGTGGGGTGGCATTTCTTTGGGGGGCCGCACAGCCCTCCATGTGCTCGCCAGAGGTAGCCTGACTGCCATTAGGTACCGAGATGAGATCCTCAGACCCCTTGTGAGACCATATGCTGGTGCGGTTGGCCCTGGGTTCCTCCTAATGCAAGACAATGCTAGACCTCATGTGGCTGGAGTGTGTCAGCAGTTCCTGCAAGAGGAAGGCATTGATGCTATGGACTGGCCCGCCCGTTCCCCAGACCTGAATCCAATTGAGCACATCTGGGACATCATGTCTCGCTCCATCCACCAACGCCACGTTGCACCACAGACTGTCCAGGAGTTGGCAGATGCTTTAGTCCAGGTCTGGGAGGAGATCCCTCAGGAGACCATCCGCCACCTCATCAGGAGCATGCCCAGGCGTTGTAGGGAGGTCATACAGGCACGTGGAGGCCACACACACTACTGAGCCTCATTTTGACTTGTTTTAAGGACATTACATCAAAGTTGGATCAGCCTGTAGTGTGGTTTTCCACTTTAATTTTGAGTGTGACTCCAAATCCAGACCTCTATGGGTTGATACATTGGATTTCCATTGATTATTTTTGTGTGATTTTGTTGTCAGCACATTCAACTATGTAAAGAAAAAAGTATTTAGTAAGATTATTTCTTTCATTCAGATCTAGGATGTGTTGTTTAAGTGTTCCCTTTATTTTTTTGAGCAGTATATAAAGATATGTATATATATATATAAATATATATATATATATAAAGATATGTATGTATATGTATCTATGTATGTATATATTTATGTGTGTGTATATGTATGTATCTATGTATGTACAGTGTGTATGTGTATGTATGTAAACGCAGCAAAAAAAGAAAGTCCTCTCACTGTCAACTGCGTTTATATTCAGCAAACTTAACATGTGTAAATATTTGTATGAACATAAGATTCAACAACTGAGACATAAACTGAACAAGTTCCACAGATGTGACTAACAGAAATTGAATGTGTCCCTAAACAAAGAGGGGTCAAAATCAAAAGTAACAGTCAGTATCTGGTGTGCCCACCAGCTGCAATAAGTACTGCAGTGCATCTCCTCCTCATGGACTGCACCAGGTTTGCCAGTTCTTGCTGTGAGATGTTACCCCATTCTTCCACCAAGGCACCTGCAAGATCCCGGACCTTTCCGGGGGGAATGGCCCTAGCCCGCACCCTCAGATCCAACAGGTCCCAGACGTGCTCAATGGGATTGAGTTACGGGCTCTTCGCTGGCCATAGCAGAACACTAACATTCCTGTCTTGCAGAAAATCATGCACAGAACGAGCAGTATGACTGGTGGCATTGTCATGCTGGAGGGTCAAGTCAGGATGAGCATTGAGATTGCCTGCAATGGCAACAAGGTCAGTCCGATGATGCTGTGACACACCGCCCCATACCATGACGGACCCTCCGCATCCAAATTGATCCCGCTCCAGATTACAGGCCTCGTTGTAATGCTCATTCCTTCGACGATAAATGCGAATCCGACCATCACCCCTGGTGAGACAAAACCGCGACTCGTCAGTGAAGAGCATTTTTTGCCAGTCCTGTCTGGTCCAGCGACGGTGGGTTTGTGCCCATAGGCGATGTTGTTGCCAGGGATGTCTGGTGAGGACCTGCCTTACAACAGACCTACAAGCCCTCAGTCCAGCCTCTCTCAGCCTATTGCGGACAGTCTGAACACTGATGGAGGGATTGTGCATTCCTGGTGTAACCTGGGCAGTTGTTGTTGCCATCCTGTACCTGTCCCACAGGTGTGATGTTCGGATGTACCGATCTTGTGCAGGTGTTGTTACACGTGGTCTGCCACTGCGAGGACGATGAGCTGTCCGTCCTGTCTCCCTGTTGCGCTGTCTTAGGCATCTCACAGTACGGACATCTGCAGTCCTGCCTCCTTGCAGCATGCCTACGGCACGTTCACGCAGAAGAACAGGGACCCTGGGCCTCTTTCTTTTGGTGTTTTTCAGAGTCAGTAGAAAGGCCTCTTTAGTGTCCTAAGTTTTCATAACTGTGACCTTAATTGCCTACCGTCTGTAAACTGCTAGTGTCTTAACGACCGTTCCACTGGTGCATGTTCATTAATTGTTTATGGTTCATTGAACAAGCATGAAAAACAGTGTTTAAACCCTTTACAATGAAGATCTGTGAAGTTATTTGGATTTTTACGAATTATCTTTGAATGACAGGGTCCTACAAAAGGGACGTTTCTTTTTTTGCTGAGTTTATATGTGTATATATATTTGCAAAAAAATATATGGGGGATTGGAAGTGATGCAGACAATTACATTGATGGAAGCTACATTCTATCTGCAATATTAAAGCTGATCTACCTCCTAAAAAATAAATGTATAAATAAAAATAATACATTTTGGGGGGGTATCTGTACTTTATTATTTATATTTTTGACAACTTTTACTTAACTACATTTCTTTAAAAAATGATGTACTTTTTACTCCATACGTTTATCCAGACACCAAAAAGAAAAATGTACATTTTGAATGCTTAGCAGGACAGAATAATGGTTCAATCACGCACTTATCCAGAGGACCTCCCTGGTTATCTGGCGGACTCACTAAACACATGCTTCGTTTATATCTCAAGTGTTGGAGTGTGCCCCTTGCTATCCGTAAATAAAAAAAAACTAAATTGTGCCGTTTGCTTATTATAAGCAATTTGAAATTATTCATGCTTTTACTTTTGATAGTTAAGTATATTTTTGCAATTAAATTTACTTTTGATACTTAAGTATATTTGAAACTAAATAATTGTTTATTTTTACTCAAGTAGTACTTTACCAGGTGACTTTCACTTTTACTTGTCATTTTCTATTAAGGTATCTTTACTTTTACTCAAGTATGACAATTGGGTATTTTTTCCACCACTGCATGTATACATCACACACATGATGATATTACTCATTACATTATCCTTAATCACATTAGCCGTTGCTTAGCGACTAGCACAAACTCTTAATGTGGAAAGTCTCTCATTCCCAAACTAAGTCAAATATATGATAATTGAAATATAAAAATAGACTTCTCGCAATATCTCTGCATAGGTAATACTGTTGAGCGACATGGATTCAGAGAGGGGTGAGTAAGGGAGAGAAGAGGGAGAGAGGGTGTGGGAGAAAAAGAGAACAACAGAGCGGGCAAGGGGGAAGAGAGGAAGAAAGAGTGAGAGAAGAAGACAGCTAGGGAGGGAGGGGAGGGAGGGAGGGAGGGAGGGAGGGAGGGAGGGAGGGAAAATGAGACAATGAGAGAGGAAAATATCTCAGTTTTTCTGTCTCCGTGAGGTTTGATAATTTGATGTGGAGTTTTTGGAAGGCCAATCCCCGTGCATCCTCTTAAATGTAGAGGCAACATCAGCCCCCTCCACAGTTTGGACCACTTCCTGTGGGACTGGGATGGGCTGCTATGGCCATGGACCACTTCCTATCTGTGGGACTGGGATGGGCTGCTATGACCATGGACCACTTCCTGTGGGACTGGGATGGGCTGCTATGGCCATGGACCACTTCCTATTTGTGGGACTGGGATGGGCTGCTATGGCCATGGACCACTTCCTATCTGTGGGACTGGGATGGGCTGCTATGGCACTGGACCACTTCCTATTTGTGGGACTGGGATGGGCTGCTATGGCCATGGACCACTTCCTATCTGTGGGACTGGGATGGGCTGCTATGGCACTGGACCACTTCCTATCTGTGGGACTGGGATGGGCTGCTATGGCCATGGACCACTTCCTATCTGTGGGACTGGGATGGGCTGCTATGACCATGGACCACTTCCTATCTGTGGGACTGGGATGGGCTGCTATGACCATGGACCACTTCCTATCTGTGGGACTGGGATGGGCTGCTATGACCATGGACCACTTCCTATTTGTGGGACTGGGATGGGCTGCTATGACCATGGACCACTTCCTATTTGTGGGACTGGGATGGGCTGCTATGACCATGGACCACTTCCTATTTGTGGGACTGGGATGGGCTGCTATGACCATGGACCACTTCCTATTTGTGGGACTGGGATGGGCTGCTATGGCCATGGACCACTTCTTATCTGTGGGACTGGGATGGGCTGCTATGACCATGGACCACTTCCTATCTGTGGGACTGGGATGGGCTGCTATGACCATGGACCACTTCCTATTTGTGGGACTGGGATGGGCTGCTATGGCACTGGACCACTTCCTATCTGTGGGACTGGGATGGGCTGCTATGGCACTGGACCACTTCCTATCTGTGGGACTGAGATGGGCTGCTATGACCATGGACCACTTCCTATTTGTGGGACTGGGATGGGCTGCTATGGCCATGGACCACTTCCTATCTGTGGGACTGAGATGGGCTGCTATGGCACTGGACCACTTCCTATCTGTGGGACTGAGATGGGCTGCTATGACCATGGACCACTTCCTATCTGTGGGACTGAGATGGGCTGCTATGACCATGGACCACTTCCTATCTGTGGGACTGAGATGGGCTGCTATGGCCATGGCTCATAACTGTACTAAGGTGCCATTATAATTAGCCTACTGTTCACTCTTGATTCGTGCACATCGGATAACACAATCTTTGTGTAAGTGCATCAGTCCCAATTTAGATATCCACAGCGGATTTGGTATATCTGCGCCTGATATCTATATAATAGTTAAATAAACTATTGCAGATAGTAAAAGTCAACTGTACCCTCAGTGACCTGACAACCAGATACAATTCGCTGTACTGCCCATAAAAAGGTACATTTGCATTTGTTGATGGACAAACCGTAGTGAACTGTAAATGGTTGTTTGTTTTGTGGGCGGATTCTGTTGGCAGCTGCCAAACTGGAGGTGCAAATATTACGAAAGAGATGATGGATTCCCTACACACATACTCTGACGTCAAACGACATTAACCCTCACACCTCCTCAGTTCTCATTTGTTCAATGTTTTCTGTATACACAGCAGACACGGATCTTATCTCTTGAAACACTGTGGCAACATTTTACAATCAGTCTTTTCCAGGTTTAACTGTCTTTATTCAAAGTAAATGCAATAGCAAAGACTATATATATATATATATATATATATATACTAAATCTAAGCAGGCTTCTATACAGCCTAATACTACATTACATTGCCTGAATGTTGTCAATTGGTTATTTTAATAATGTTAAGAGATATAAAATAGAAATGTTTGTATCATTTTAATTTACAATATAGTCGTCCATGCTCGTCTATTCAAAAACTGGATAACTCTTTAGAATAAAGTAAAATAATAGCTCATGAATAAAGCATTTTTTAAATGATTTACAAACAATACAAACCATGATTATCTGACTCGACTGGCCTGTTAGTATCCAGGGTCTGTAGATGTGTGCCAGGCTCTGTAGGAATATGTCTGATATTTAGTTGACTTGATTACGCAGGAGAACAACCGAATATCAAACATATCACACAGCCCCTGGCCAAACAGGACCCCATGCAGCCATCCTGTCTTCTGTCTGAAAGGACACAGATATGGGTGGGTTTTTAGGACAGATCATTTGTGTGCCAGTGTTAAGCGTTAGAGAGATGATGAAAAACGAAACATCAGGAAAAGGTGAATTTGGACATTAACATGAACAATTTATAAAAAATTTAAAAACGGTGGTATAAACGGGTTTAAGACATTTGATGTAAGTGCACATTTAACATGTTATTTAGTTTCATAGGGAGAGGACCAGACATGAATGATATCCAGAGTTCCACCTACAGCAAAGTAACAGAGCAGAGGGAAGAGCCCTTTGTGGGGAGGGAGTGAAGGTGGGGTTTGGAGGGACAGACGAAACAGATGAAAGACAGGTAACCAACTGATCCAACACTCCTACAGAGCGAGAGAGAGAGAGAGAGAGAGAGTCTTATACTTACAATGTTTTCTATGTCCCAATAGCGTAGTCCTCTTTATCTTGGTCCAGTGTATGTGTGTGTCATATCCATTGCCCCTGTTCTGTGTTGTTGACATGAAGAGCAACAGCCGTTCAATGCATGTCCCATTCACAGTTCTACTCTAGTTACAAAGGTGTTAGGTCTCAGCATGTGGGTGCGTAGGTTTGTGAAGTTTCCGTAAAGTATGTAAGTACAAGTCTATGTCTTTGAAAGTGCTGGGGTATTTGAGAACACGTGTGTGTGTGTGTGTAGCTGTGTGGTGTGTAGCTGTGTGTCAGTGTGTGGCGTGGTTGTGGTCTGTGTGTAGGAGTTTGTGTGAGTTCCCTGTGGGACGGGGTATATATACACCCCTGTAGATTTGGGGGGCTCCACACACACCCATACATAATTAGGAGTGTATTGATTGCTGTGGCCTAGGGCCCTTCCTCCCTGCATTAGCTGGATCAATACATCAGACTTTCATCCAGCTGTGAGTTCACACACTGACACACCAATATGGTCATAGACTAAAGTCAATTAACTCCATGTTTGAATATGTGTTCTTAGCTGTAACTATGGCTATAACGTCACTGTAACTATGGCTAGAATGTCACATACAGCCTTATAGGTGGACTATCTTTGTGAGTTTAGTAGATAGGAAAGTTGTTTGGATTGATTGTTGCTCCCTCCAGCAGTGGCCCTGTGGTGGGCCTACTGTGGATGGATGTACTGTAGACAAGCTATAAATAACCTGTGTTTTCTCCTTACAGCCTTTTTCTTTATTTTCAACCACCCCATGTCATCAAGGAGCCCTGGTTGTCAAGGTGACCCTTGGTTGTCAAGGTGAACCTAGTCGTCATGTTGACCTTAGTCATCAAGGTGACCTCTGGTTGTCAATGGAACCCCATGGTGGCTTGTGATGTCATCTGGTGAGATTTTGCCTTGTGTCTGTGTATCTCACACTGAATGCAGGTCAAGGGTCATCCCTCTTGATGTGTGAAGGGCTCAATGAGAGCAGAGCAACATTTCTCTGGGTGGTATGAACCCACACCTTCAGGGGTAGAATGAGGGAGGAATCTGAAAAGGGAAAATCAACCAGTTCAACAAGGGGTTTGGTGTTGTGTTGTGTGAGGGGATTCACAGTCTTATTTCACAAACATCCAAATATTCTGTTTACTTCCCTTCTTTCAATCATGAGCCTGCCTCAGATGTGCAATCTACTGGGTTCCTGTAGGACAAAAAGGGTACAAAGGATATTATAAAGTAAATATGAACATCAAAAAATCGGACTGTTTTCCAGCAAAACGTACCAACAGAGGGTTATTAAAAAAAAATGTATATGAGGCTCCAACTACATATACTTAAACGTATACATTGTAAAAATGTTTATAATACATTTACAATACAATTTAAAGTGTAAATTAAGTCTGGTTCAGTTTTGCAACATGATTAAGTCTAATAGCAACGATTCTATTTATCGGTTGAGGATTTGTCATCTGTTAATTTCTAATACTATTTATCCTGTACTGTTAGAACAATTAGTACTTTCATATTAAACTGAATGACTAAGAATAATTTAACGTAATGACTACCACCTTACATCATTTCAATTGTCCACTTCCTCATTGCTTCGATTAAGGACAGATATTAGGCATATCAGGACATACTATATGTATTAGTGATGTTTGTGGGATGTTGGGCAGAGGTCCACTCCCCCATCCTATCTCTCCTCCCCCTTTCCCCACTCTCTCTGTTCTCCCTGTCCTACAGTTGCCAGGCGGTAACAGTGACCTTGTGAGTTTGCTGGAGCGGAATGATAGCTCCCTAATTGGCTAGGCCTAATTTAAGCCTGAAGGGAGCATTGTCATCTGTGGAGGGAGGTAGGGGGAGAGAGGTAGGGGGGAATAGAAAGAGAGAAGGGGGAGGTAGAGGGGAAGAGATAGGAGGGAGAAAGGTGGAGAGGGGGAGACATTAAATGGATAGGAGAGGGAGAGCAAGCGAAAGGTAAAGATAAAAGGACAGAGAGTGAACAGGATGGAGTGACAGAAAGACAGAGGTCTCCACAGTATATTGTATGAAACCAAATAAGCACAATTTTTTTTTTTATACCAATACATTTGCAGAGAAAAACATTTAATTCTCAAAAAGACACGTGTCTAAATTATTGGCACCCTTAAATATTCTTATATTTTATCCGAATTAACATTTTTATTTTTTAAGTTGATTTCAGTTTAAGGAACTGAATTGTGGCTTTCCATTGCTTCCTGTTTCACTGGGGCATAAAAATTAGGTAACACGCATGTAAAATCCCTCTGTCATTCATCACAATGGGGAAAGGCAAAGCACTCACAAATAAGAAGAGACATGGTTGTTGACTTTCATAAAATCAGGCAGTGTGTACGATTTTTTTTCCTGAAAAACCAAATATACCACTTAACATTATTAAGGCAACAATTTAGAAGTTTAAAACCACTGGAACAGTGGTAAACTTGCCTGGTATCGGATGCAAGTATATCTTGTCCCCAGTGGTGTAGTGGTAAAACTGCAAAACTTGGTCGCATCTTCGGGTCACCAAATCTACAATAAGATGCCACCTCCATGCCAGTTGGCTATTTGGAAAGGCTTCAGTAAAAAGCCTTTACTGAGAGCAACCAGCATATGGAAACGCCTGGAGTTTACTAAACGGCATTGGCACTTTGTTTAGAACCAGAAATAGAGCTCTTTGGCCATGCACACCAGTGTAGGCCATGCACACCATATGCAGAAAATAACCTCATACCTACTGTAAAATATGGTGGCGGATCTTTGATGTTAAAAGGCTGTTTTGCTTTTACTTGTCCTGGGGCCCTTGTTAAGGTCAATAGCATCATGAACTCTACCAAGTAGTACGAAAATATTTTTGACAAAAAGGCTGAAACTTGGCCGCAAGTGGATCTTCCAGCAAGACAATGACTCCAAGCAAACATCAGAAATCCACAAATAAATGCTTAATTGACCACAAAAAAAAATAAAAAATCTGCATTTTGCAATGGCCATCTCAGTCTCCAGACTAAAAAAAACCTGTGGTTTGAACTGAAGAGGCCAGTCCATAAGCACAGGCCAACAGATATCAGGGATCTGGAAAGATTCTGTATGGAGGAATGGTCTAAGATCCTTCAATCTCATAAAACATTCTAGAAAAAGGCTCAGAGACATTATCCTGGCTAGGTGTGGGTACACAAAGCATTGAAAGCAGGTGTGACAATAACTTTGACACTTGTCTTTTAGATAAAAAAAAAAAGAAATACTTGTTCAACAAAATATTTTTCTCTGAGCAATTGTATTACTATAAATATTTAATTTATTTGAGCATACAATATACACAATAGCTTAATATTTGTATTATATAGTACTTTTTGTTCATCTTTATCAAGGGTGCCAATAATTTGAGGTGATATCATTCTATATGAATTATACATCATTGTGATACTCTTACAGATCTCCAGCAGCTGTTATTAGTTATTTGCCTTGAAATGTTTAAAGATGGAGGGAATCAGAACATACAGTAAACAATGCCAATATTTGTGCTCACATTAAATATGAAATGGTTCTGTATCAATAGTTAATAAAATCCACATTCAACATTTTCCTTTAGGGTTAAGCTTTATTACATCAGAATCAGACTAACAGAAATAACAGTTAGCATTGACCAATCAAAAGTCGTGGATTAAACTATGGTCGACACCACTGCATAATACCGTCACCGGGGTAACAGAGTGAGGATGATGAGGAGTGACAGAGAGAGGCTATGGACTTTCCGATTGGTCGATACTGGTGGCACATACACATTTGTTCTAATCCCACACACAAACACCCCCCGAGGGAGGGTCATACTGAGAGAAAGGAATGGACAAGGTTAACAAAAAGTATTCAATATCCACTCATGTTAGATGGTAGTTAATAGACACTCTAAAGTAGCATGAAGGACAACTTCTGACGAGTTTAAAAAGGAACAGAGAAATGTCCTGCAGATGGTCTCCATTTTTCATCCGCCTTCCTTGTCTTTTCTTTGATTCCATGTTTCTCTTCTCGTTCTCGTCGCCCACCCTAAAAACAAACAAAGGTCAAAATGAAAGAGTCAGTCATCCTTCACACAATAAAGGCAAATACAACCAACATCCTGATAGACAGATGAGACATTGTTCCAGAGAAGACAGATCACACATCTGTCATGCACACACCTCTGTCAACAATGAGAGATGGGGATTATAACTAGGACATCACAAAGCTGGTTAACATCATACTCCAGTCAACTCTAATACAGTCCCAGACAGCAAGACTCAAAAGATAGTATTTCAGTCAAATACAGTGTCACTATCCTTTTTAATGATAGAAGCCTTTTTTTATGATGGTGTTTTTGAGTCTTATCTGGCATTTCTACATAACATGTATCTTCACTGCTATAAGCTGTTTCCTAATGCTATCAAGACAATACCAATCAGTGGAATGCTAACAGAAAAAGACAGAACAAAAGATACTCAGCTCATCTCATCTTTGGGGCCTCAGGTTTGGGTTCTTCTGGTTTGGGGACGGCCTCTTGTTTAGGGGCTTCTTTAGGAGAATCAGGTTTGGGAGCATCTGGTTTGGATTCTTCTGGTTTGGGGGCATCTGGTTTTGGAGCGGCCTCTTGTTTAGGCGGTTCATCCCCACACAGTTTCCTTTGGGAGTCAGAGACAGAGCTAAAGTGTGCATGTGTCCATATACCTGTGGTGTACATCCCAAAGGAAACTGTGTGGGGACATGTATAGAGGTGTTCCATGTTCAGTCCCAGTCTCTTACCTTCCCTCTACAGAGTCCTTCTTCACAAAGACACACACTTTGCTGCGCTGCTCTACCTGCTGTTTGAGAGACGTCACCTCTGCTACCCAGGCAGCCTTTTGCTTCTCAAACTCAGCTACAGGACCAGACAGAGAGGGGGTTAGATGCTACAGGACACAACATGGAGCTAGAGGCTACAGAGACACAACATGGAGCTAGAGGCTACAGGACAGAGACACAACATGGAGCTAGAGGCTACAGGACAGAGATAGGGGGATACTAAAAGACAGGTTAGTGAATAAAACATATTCAATAAGACCCGTCGCATATACAGAATACTACTCTTAAACCTAGCGACCTGCAATGAGTTTATTCCACCACAAAATGTCTATTTCATCCACCAAAATCTTTAGAAGAGAAAACAAAGCTTGCACCTAGAACTGGTCACGGACCTGTTTTAAACCTGTTTTATGTTAAAGTTCACTGTGAAAGGGAAGGGAAAGGGGAGACCTAGTTAGTTGCACAACTGAATGCATTCAACAGAAATGTGTCTTCTGCATTTAACCCAACCCCTCTGAATCAGAGGTGAGGGGAGCTGTCTTAATCGACGTCCACTTCATTGAGGAGCAGTGAACTATCATACATGTTATCATAGTCGTACCAGGAATAAGGCGAATATCCTTTCAGAACAGTGTTGATGTAACCATTGTTTAAAAACCTGAAACTCTCACTTTTGGAGTTACTGTTCTCTGCCTCAACGGCCCCCACCTCATCAGCGACATGTTTCTGTGACAGGAGAGAGAGAGAATACACACACACACACACCACACACACACACACACACGATGAGCACAGAGGAAATCAATTGTGTACACTCTAAAGCCCAGACATATCCCTCCTTCCTTACCTTTTCTCCCTGGCATGCCTCCAGTTCACTCTTCTTCTTGGCCTCTGCAGCCTGCAGTGGGGTGAGTTCTGACCCCAGAGTATCCACCTGAGCCTTAGTCTTGTCCAGCAGGTTGTGGACTCTGATTACCTCGTGTTGGTACTCTCCCAGTACGTCTCTGGTCACACGCAGTTTAATCGTCTCGAACGATACATGTTTCTGCTCCTTCACCTCTTCTTTCTGCCGCACGTTTATCAGTCCCAGTAGAGCTAAGCTAGTCAGTAGAGACACCCCCACCAACACACCCTGCGTCTTCATCATGCCGTGAAGTTTGACCAAGGAACAGTCGTTTTCGCTGGTCCCTGTCGACTGCTCGACAGATGTGTTGACGACGTCCTCGCAGGCTTACAGCGGAAGTACCAATGGAGTGTGAAAGGACAGGTGGACGCCCACTGTACTTGAGCGGGTCCGTACTTCAGTTTTCAGGTGAAACGGAAGTCAGGTTGAATATACAATATCCACTATATCCTTAAAAAACAGAAACATCTGCTTCTGTTGACTCCGAAGAGAGCCCACTTCTTCTTCTTCTTTTTTCTTTTGGAGAGCGCTTCACCAAAACCATCCCCGTGCCCGCCCACCTGTCACGGTCCATGCTATCTGGGATCCTTGGGACGGGCCTACCTCCCTTTGAAGTTGACATTTAAAATGGTTAACAATGCTTAAAGTTAGGTAAGGATTATGGTTAAGGTTAGAGTAAGGGTGGGGTTTAAGGTTAGGGTTAGGATTTAGGGTATGTACGTCCCAAGGCTCCCAGATAGCACTAGCATACCTGGCACTGCTACGCGGAAGTAAGTGGATGAATGCAAAATGGTCATCAGCACTACGGAATTCAAGGGAATATAAACATAAAAAGGTAAGGTGATAATACTGTATAACATGCGCAACTCGAATTAGGAATGCTATCATAATTTGTTATAACACGCCCTAGCCTATAGGCTACGGCTACGTTTGATTTAGTTCTATTATAAACATTTTGTCATGACAAACCTATTAACCTATAAAGCTCTGCCAGTTTCATGTAAGGCCACACTAGCTATGTTTCCAGTAACTTGTCAAGTGAACTAGGAATTTACAGGAAAACAAAAAGCAGAGTAAAATAGTTGGTAAAGTCAATAAAAAAATCGTATCTGGTGCATTAGTTACAACCAATAGTTTACATACAGTAGATGACTGACATGGGGCGCTGTGTTGAAGCCACCTGCGCCTCCATCTTGGAACTCCCCCGCCGGTGTAAAAAATATTTAAGGAAATATAGAAATGTACCAAGCTAAGGACCCTGGGACTAAATACCTCCCTCTGCAACTGGATCCTGGACTTCCTTACAGGGTGCATGCTTATTGATGAATTGGGGGGGAAAAATGTAATCTATATTAGAATAAGGCTGTAACGTAACAAAATTGGGAAAAAGTCAAGGGGTCTGAATACTTTCCTAATGCAATGTATATTTTCAGTTTGTGAGTGTGTGAGATGCGGGTTGGAGACATGTTTATTTTGACATAATAAAGAACAACTTTTATAAACAATGGGAACACTGCCATGTTGCACTGAGCCTGAAAACCACATCAGTGTCCAACTTTCGGCTGTTGCAGATGCACCTCCCCCGACTTCACTCCTCGACTTTTGTCTACAGTCGGTTGCTTTCACCTTCCCACTCAAATGATCCCAATGTCTTACTGGCCTCTTAGAGACAGGCCCTTTATATCCTAATCAGACAGCACCAGAGTAAACACCAGCCTCTTGGAGACAGGCCCTTTATATCCTAATCAGACAGCACCAGAGTAAACACCAGCCTCTTGGAGACAGGCCCTTTATATCCTAATCAGACAGCACCAGAGTAAACACCAGCCTCTTGGAGACAGGCCCTTTATATCCTAATCAGACAGCACCAGAGTAAACACCAGCCTCTTAGAGACAGGCCCTTTATATCCTAATCAGACAGCACCAGAGTAAACACCAGCCTCTTGGAGACAGGCCCTTTATATCCTAATCAGACAGCACCAGAGTAAACACCAGCCTCTTGGAGACAGGCCCTTTATATCCTAATCAGACAGCACCAGAGTAAACACCAGCCTCTTGGAGACAGGCCCTTTATATCCTAATCAGACAGCACCAGAGTAAACACCAGCCTCTTGGAGACAGGCCCTTTATATCCTAATCAGACAGCACCAGAGTAAACACCAGCCTCTTGGAGACAGGCCCTTTATATCCTAATCAGACAGCACCAGAGTAAACACCAGCATCTTGGAGACAGGCCCTTTATATCCTAATCAGACAGCACCAGAGTAAACACCAGCCTCTTGGAGACAGGCCCTTTATATCCTAATCAGACAGCACCAGAGTAAACACCAGCCTCTTGGAGACAGGCCCTTTATATCCTTATCAGACAGCACCAGAGTAAACACCAGCCTCTTGGAGACAGGCCCTTTATATCCTAATCAGACAGCACCAGAGTAAACACCAGCCTCTTAGAGACAGGCCCTTTATATCCTAATCAGACAGCACCAGAGTAAACACCAGCCTCTTGGAGACAGGCCCTTTATATCCTAATCAGACAGCACCAGAGTAAACACCAGCCTCTTAGAGACAGGCCCTTTATATCCTAATCAGACAGCACCAGAGTAAACACCAGCCTCTTGGAGACAGGCCCTTTATATCCTAATCAGACAGCACCAGAGTAAACACCAGCCTCTTGGAGACAGGCCCTTTATATCCTAATCAGACAGCACCAGAGTAAACACCAGCATCTTGGAGACAGGCCCTTTATATCCTAATCAGACAGCACCAGAGTAAACACCAGCCTCTTGGAGACAGGCCCTTTATATCCTAATCAGACAGCACCAGAGTAAACACCAGCCTCTTGGAGACAGGCCCTTTATATCCTTATCAGACAGCACCAGAGTAAACACCAGCCTCTTGGAGACAGGCCCTTTATATCCTAATCAGACAGCACCAGAGTAAACACCAGCCTCTTAGAGACAGGCCCTTTATATCCTAATCAGACAGCACCAGAGTAAACACCAGCCTCTTGGAGACAGGCCCTTTATATCCTAATCAGACAGCACCAGAGTAAACACCAGCCTCTTAGAGACAGGCCCTTTATATCCTAATCAGACAGCACCAGAGTAAACACCAGCCTCTTGGAGACAGGCCCTTTATATCCTAATCAGACAGCACCAGAGTAAACACCAGCCTCTTAGAGACAGGCCCTTTATATCCTAATCAGACAGCACCAGAGTAAACACCAGCCTCTTGGAGACAGGCCCTTTATATCCTAATCAGACAGCACCAGAGTAAACACCAGCCTCTTGGAGACAGGCCCTTTATATCCTAATCAGACAGCACCAGAGTAAACACCAGCCTCTTGGAGACAGGCCCTTTATATCCTTATCAGACAGCACCAGAGTAAACACCAGCCTCTTGGAGACAGGCCCTTTATATCCTAATCAGACAGCACCAGAGTAAACACCAGCCTCATGGAGACAGGCCCTTTATATCCTAATCAGACAGCACCAGAGTAAACACCAGCCTCTTGGAGACAGGCCCTTTATATCCTAATCAGACAGCACCAGAGTAAACACCAGCCTCTTGGAGACAGGCCCTTTATATCCTTATCAGACAGCACCAGAGTAAACACCAGCCTCTTAGAGACAGGCCCTTTATATCCTTATCAGACAGCACCAGAGTAAACACCAGCCTCTTGGAGACAGGCCCTTTATATCCTAATCAGACAGCACCAGAGTAAACACCAGCCTCTTGGAGACAGGCCCTTTATATCCTAATCAGACAGCACCAGAGTAAACACCAGCCTCTTAGAGACAGGCCCTTTATATCCTAATCAGACAGCACCAGAGTAAACACCAGCCTCTTGGAGACAGGCCCTTTATATCCTAATCAGACAGCACCAGAGTAAACACCAGCCTCTTGGAGACAGGCCCTTTATATCCTAATCAGACAGCACCAGAGTAAACACCAGCCTCTTGGAGACAGGCCCTTTATATCCTAATCAGACAGCACCAGAGTAAACACCAGCCTCTTGGAGACAGGCCCTTTATATCCTAATCAGACAGCACCAGAGTAAACACCAGCCTCTTGGAGACAGGCCCTTTATATCCTAATCAGACAGCACCAGAGTAAACACCAGCCTCTTGGAGACAGGCCCTTTATATCCTAATCAGACAGCACCAGAGTAAACACCAGCCTCTTGGAGACAGGCCCTTTATATCCTTATCAGACAGCACCAGAGTAAACACCAGCCTCTTGGAGACAGGCCCTTTATATCCTAATCAGACAGCACCAGAGTAAACACCAGCCTCATGGAGACAGGCCCTTTATATCCTAATCAGACAGCACCAGAGTAAACACCAGCCTCTTGGAGACAGGCCCTTTATATCCTAATCAGACAGCACCAGAGTAAACACCAGCCTCTTAGAGACAGGCCCTTTATATCCTAATCAGACAGCACCAGAGTAAACACCAGCCTCTTAGAGACAGGCCCTTTATATCCTAATCAGACAGCACCAGAGTAAACACCAGCCTCTTGGAGACAGGCCCTTTATATCCTAATCAGACAGCACCAGAGTAAACACCAGCCTCTTGGAGACAGGCCCTTTATATCCTAATCAGACAGCACCAGAGTAAACACCAGCCTCTTGGAGACAGGCCCTTTATATCCTAATCAGACAGCACCAGAGTAAACACCAGCCTCTTGGAGACAGGCCCTTTATATCCTAATCAGACAGCACCAGAGTAAACACCAGCCTCTTGGAGACAGGCCCTTTATATCCTAATCAGACAGCACCAGAGTAAACACCAGCCTCTTGGAGACAGGCCCTTTATATCCTAATCAGACAGCACCAGAGTAAACACCAGCCTCTTGGAGACAGGCCCTTTATATCCTAATCAGACAGCACCAGAGTAAACACCAGCCTCTTGGAGACAGGCCCTTTATATCCTAATCAGACAGCACCAGAGTAAACACCAGCCTCTTGGAGACAGGCCCTTTATATCCTAATCAGACAGCACCAGAGTAAACACCAGCCTCTTGGAGACAGGCCCTTTATATCCTAATCAGACAGCACCAGAGTAAACACCAGCCTCTTGGAGACAGGCCCTTTATATCCTAATCAGACAGCACCAGAGTAAACACCAGCCTCTTGGAGACAGGCCCTTTATATCCTAATCAGACAGCACCAGAGTAAACACCAGCCTCTTAGAGACAGGCCCTTTATATCCTAATCAGACAGCACCAGAGTAAACACCAGCCTCTTGGAGACAGGCCCTTTATATCCTAATCAGACAGCACCAGAGTAAACACCAGCCTCTTGGAGACAGGCCCTTTATATCCTAATCAGACAGCACCAGAGTAAACACCAGCCTCTTGGAGACAGGCCCTTTATATCCTAATCAGACAGCACCAGAGTAAACACCAGCCTCTTGGAGACAGGCCCTTTATATCCTAATCAGACAGCACCAGAGTAAACACCAGCCTCTTGGAGACAGGCCCTTTATATCCTAATCAGACAGCACCAGAGTAAACACCAGCCTCTTGGAGACAGGCCCTTTATATCCTAATCAGACAGCACCAGAGTAAACACCAGCCTCTTGGAGACAGGCCCTTTATATCCTAATCAGACAGCACCAGAGTAAACACCAGCCTCTTGGAGACAGGCCCTTTATATCCTAATCAGACAGCACCAGAGTAAACACCAGCCTCTTGGAGACAGGCCCTTTATATCCTAATCAGACAGCACCAGAGTAAACACCAGCCTCTTGGAGACAGGCCCTTTATATCCTAATCAGACAGCACCAGAGTAAACACCAGCCTCTTGGAGACAGGCCCTTTATATCCTAATCAGACAGCACCAGAGTAAACACCAGCCTCTTGGAGACAGGCCCTTTATATCCTAATCAGACAGCACCAGAGTAAACACCAGCCTCTTAGAGACAGGCCCTTTATATCCTAATCAGACAGCACCAGAGTAAACACCAGCCTCTTGGAGACAGGCCCTTTATATCCTAATCAGACAGCACCAGAGTAAACACCAGCCTCTTAGAGACAGGCCCTTTATATCCTAATCAGACAGCACCAGAGTAAACACCAGCCTCTTAGAGACAGGCCCTTTATATCCTTATCAGACAGCACCAGAGTAAACACCAGCCTCTTGGAGACAGGCCCTTTATATCCTAATCAGACAGCACCAGAGTAAACACCAGCCTCTTGGAGACAGGCCCTTTATATCCTAATCAGACAGCACCAGAGTAAACACCAGCCTCTTGGAGACAGGCCCTTTATATCCTAATCAGACAGCACCAGAGTAAACACCAGCCTCTTAGAGACAGGCCCTTTATATCCTAATCAGACAGCACCAGAGTAAACACCAGCCTCTTAGAGACAGGCCCTTTATATCCTTATCAGACAGCACCAGAGTAAACACCAGCCTCTTGGAGACAGGCCCTTTATATCCTAATCAGACAGCACCAGAGTAAACACCAGCCTCTTGGAGACAGGCCCTTTATATCCTAATCAGACAGCACCAGAGTAAACACCAGCCTCTTGGAGACAGGCCCTTTATATCCTAATCAGACAGCACCAGAGTAAACACCAGCCTCTTGGAGACAGGCCCTTTATATCCTAATCAGACAGCACCAGAGTAAACACCAGCCTCTTAGAGACAGGCCCTTTATATCCTAATCAGACAGCACCAGAGTAAACACCAGCCTCTTGGAGACAGGCCCTTTATATCCTAATCAGACAGCACCAGAGTAAACACCAGCCTCTTGGAGACAGGCCCTTTATATCCTTATCAGACAGCACCAGAGTAAACACCAGCCTCTTAGAGACAGGCCCTTTATATCCTAATCAGACAGCACCAGAGTAAACACCAGCCTCTTAGAGACAGGCCCTTTATATCCTAATCAGACAGCACCAGAGTAAACACCAGCCTCTTGGAGACAGGCCCTTTATATCCTAATCAGACAGCACCAGAGTAAACACCAGCCTCTTGGAGACAGGCCCTTTATATCCTAATCAGACAGCACCAGAGTAAACACCAGCCTCTTAGAGACAGGCCCTTTATATCCTAATCAGACAGCACCAGAGTAAACACCAGCCTCTTGGAGACAGGCCCTTTATATCCTAATCAGACAGCACCAGAGTAAACACCAGCCTCTTGGAGACAGGCCCTTTATATCCTTATCAGACAGCACCAGAGTAAACACCAGCCTCTTAGAGACAGGCCCTTTATATCCTAATCAGACAGCACCAGAGTAAACACCAGCCTCTTAGAGACAGGCCCTTTATATCCTAATCAGACAGCACCAGAGTAAACACCAGCCTCTTAGAGACAGGCCCTTTATATCCTAATCAGACAGCACCAGAGTAAACACCAGCCTCTTAGAGACAGGCCCTTTATATCCTAATCAGACAGCACGAGAGTAAACACCAGCCCGTGAGGCTGGTAGGAAGTCAAAACAAAAGGCTGCTACTTTGCCAGCTGCTACAGAATCATACAGTGTTTACACAATGTCATCAATACAATATGAATAATCAGTGTGTCCTCGGTCCTTGTACATCCAGTCTGGCGTTAATCACTATCAACAGATATGAGAATAATCCATAACTTTCAGTATCAAGTCTAGTGACCATCAACCCGCACCTTGAGTGTCACATACACTGGAAATCATGTGTTTTACAGAAGGAACATAATATCTACTAATATGCTAAACATTGTGTTAATCACTCTAAACTGAATATGAACTTTAATGATCTTAAATCTCCCCATTGTACACACTGCACCCTAAATGATGACGTACTACATGGAACAATTTCATAATCTCTGGTTGTCTGTGTACCCTCTAAGAGGAAGAGGGAGAAGAAATTAAATGCAAATGAAAGAGATAGATAAACAATAGAGAGAGAGCATATCTGTTAGTAATAAAAGGTGACCTCTGAAACAGAAGGTGAGAGAGGAAGGGAGGGAGAGAGAGAAGTGGGGAGGGAGGGAGATTAAAAGCGGTGGAAGTGTTGTAGTTAAACAAGGAAGTAGATTTCGCTTTGTCTACCAAACATTCTGCCTAGCAGGACGAACTGGTTACAGGTGGACAGACTGCCATCAGCAACCAGAGGGAGGGAATGTGAACACACACTCCAACACACACAGGCTGACTACGGAGATGGTTGAGGAGTGACCAATCAAGACAGCAGACAAGAAAGACAAACTGGACCTGACTTGAGCCTCATTTCTCTCTCCCTCTCTCTTTCTTTGCCCCCTTCCTTCTCTCTGTCCTGTCCCAGCAGTATGCGGGCTGTGTCTGCGCTAGTGTTCCTGTCCGTGGGTGTGATGGTGGTGTTGATGTACCAGGCGGTCCACCAGGAGCTGACTCTGCGGGGTCTTAAAGCCCGCGCTCTGGAGAGCTCCTCTCAGGTCAAGCAGAAGGAGAACGACATCGTCCAGGTCAAGATGAAAATTCAGAAGCTGAATGGTGAGCTTGAGCCCATCAACACCAAGAGAGACGAGCTGACTAAGAAGAAGGAGCAGTCTGCTAAAGGCACAGGCGAGGCGGACAAGAGTCTAAAGACCTGTCATACAGAGAAGGTAGCCCCCCCCCCCCCCCACACACACACACACACACACACTTTATGCAAACAGACACCTGCTACATAGAGAAGGTACAGCACCGTTTATACTCGTGTTATGATCTATAATAATCCATTAACAGAATGCCTGTGCCAAGTCTCACCAGAGACACAGAACCAGAGAATTAGGAATTAGAACACTGAAACAAAGGCAGCACTAAAACAATCTTTCTATCCATTGTGAAACCATTGGCAACAGACTGGCTTGTGATATGTTTATAGGTCAAATTCAGTTACAGTGGGAGTGTTGGATATGATGATGGTCAGTTGACTTATTTTCCGTAGATTCATTAGTACTCCTAACCCTCATGTAAGGGCCCTGTATTCACCGATCACCATCAAATCAAATGGAATTTGTCACATGCGCCGAATACAACAGGTGTAGTAGACCTTACCGTGAAATGCTTACTTACAAGCCCTAACCAACAATGCAGTTCAAGAAATAGAGTTAAGAAAATATTTACTAAATAAACTCAAGTAAAAATGTTTTATCAAAAGTAACACAAGAAAATGACATAACAATAACGAGGCTATATACAGGTTGTACCGGTACCAAATCAATGGGCGGGGGTACAGGTTAGTCAAGGTAATTCATACCTTTTTACATGTAGAGGTGTATGTCAGGTGAGGTGTGTTAATGTTTTGTGTTTCATACTAGAGGGCAACTTGATCTGATCACCACATCACCACATCATTCACCACTGTGGCAGATTACACACACTGGAAGGTAAACTGACAAGGGATATATTACAGGGCCTTCAGAAACTATTCACACTCCTTCACTTTTTGTTGTTTTACAACCTGAAGTTAAAATGGATTAAATTGAGATTTTGTGTCACTGATCTACACACAATACCTCAAAATGTCAAAGTGGTATTATGTGTTCTGAAATTGTAAAAAAAATATAAAAAATGAAAAACTGAAATGTCTTGAGTCAATAAATATTCAGCACCTTTGTTATGGCAAGCCAAAAATAAATTGAGGAGTAAAAATCTGCTTCTGCTAAGCTAATTGTTTTAAGATGGTCATACCATGGATTATTTAGCTATTTTATTTGGAATTGTTTATACCTTTAGGTATATAACAAAAAATATAGCACATAGAAACGCATTGAATAACTCATTCATAAATGGCAAAACAGACAGTCAAAAAATAAATAATAAGGAATAAGGTTTTGATGTGTCTGTCCTATATCTAGGAGATATAAGAAAGCTCAGGAAATAAACAATTCTTTGGCACAAAACTACTTACATACTTCCATTCATTTTTTGACCCGTTACAGGGTTACATTCAGATGAGCCCCATGACACTTGTTCGGACACTACAGACGTTTTCGTGAGGAGACCGATTTTCGGGATGTATGCTGATCTGACAAACAGCATTGTAGCTCTGCCACTTTCCACTGCAGATGCACAAGGTGGATGCAGTGGATTGAGACACAGCCCATACAGTATCTCTATCTTAAACAGACAGATTTTGATGGGGATTTTGCATGGACTCACTCTGTGTGCCACAAGTGTTTAACATGATTAGACCTTACCGTGAAATGCTTACTTACAAGCCCTAACCAACAATGCAGTTCAAGAAATAGAGTTAAGAAAATATTTACTAAATAAACTCAAGTAAAAATGTTTTATCAAAAGTAACACAAGAAAATGACATAACAATAACGAGGCTATATACAGGTTGTACCGGTACCAAATCAATGGGCGGGGGTACAGGTTAGTCAAGGTAATTCATACCTTTTTACATGTAGAGGTGTATGTCAGGTGAGGTGTGTTAATGTTTTGTGTTTCATACTAGAGGGCAACTTGATCTGATCACCACATCACCACATCATTCACCACTGTGGCAGATTACACACACTGGAAGGTAAACTGACAAGGGATATATTACAGGGCCTTCAGAAACTATTCACACTCCTTCACTTTTTGTTGTTTTACAACCTGAAGTTAAAATGGATTAAATTGAGATTTTGTGTCACTGATCTACACACAATACCTCAAAATGTCAAAGTGGTATTATGTGTTCTGAAATTGTAAAAAAAATATAAAAAATGAAAAACTGAAATGTCTTGAGTCAATAAATATTCAGCACCTTTGTTATGGCAAGCCAAAAATAAATTGAGGAGTAAAAATCTGCTTCTGCTAAGCTAATTGTTTTAAGATGGTCATACCATGGATTATTTAGCTATTTTATTTGGAATTGTTTATACCTTTAGGTATATAACAAAAAATATAGCACATAGAAACGCATTGAATAACTCATTCATAAATGGCAAAACAGACAGTCAAAAAATAAATAATAAGGAATAAGGTTTTGATGTGTCTGTCCTATATCTAGGAGATATAAGAAAGCTCAGGAAATAAACAATTCTTTGGCACAAAACTACTTACATACTTCCATTCATTTTTTGACCCGTTACAGGGTTACATTCAGATGAGCCCCATGACACTTGTTCGGACACTACAGACGTTTTCGTGAGGAGACCGATTTTCGGGATGTATGCTGATCTGACAAACAGCATTGTAGCTCTGCCACTTTCCACTGCAGATGCACAAGGTGGATGCAGTGGATTGAGACACAGCCCATACAGTATCTCTATCTTAAACAGACAGATTTTGATGGGGATTTTGCATGGACTCACTCTGTGTGCCACAAGTGTTTAACATGATTACCCCACATGATTACCCCATTGGCGCCATTGAATGTTCCTGAGTGGCCTAGTTACAGTTTTGACTTGAATCGTCTTGAAAATCTATGGCAAGACATAAAAATGTCTGTCTAGCAATGATCAACAAACAAGTTGAAAGAGCTTTAAGAATGTTTTAAAGAATAATGGGCAAATACTGTACAATCAGATGTGCAAAGCTGTGTGCTCACAGCTATAATCGCTGCCGAAGGGGATTCTAACATGTATTGGCAGGGGGATTGAATATGTACAGTATCTAATCAAGATATATTAGTGTTTTATTTTTCCATTATTACTTAAAAAAAATATATGTTTTCCTCTTTGAATTACAGAGTATTTTGTGTAGATCGTTGGCAAAAAAGTACAATTAAACCTATTTGAATCCCACTTTGTATCACAACAAAATTTGGAAAAAGTCAAGGGGTGTGAATACTTTCTGACGGTAATGTATGTTTTGTGTTGAGTGGCATGTGAGAGGTATTCTGCCAGGTATTCTCTTAGCAGTGATCAGTCAGGAATTACATTTTGTTCTCACTTATTAGTCACGAAAATGATTAGTCACACTTTAAACAAAGTGCATATTATGAAGGACTCATTGTATGCCTTATGTAGCCCTTAATAATGCCTAGCTAGATAAGGCCCACAATGCTTCAAATACCGGTCCTCATCTTCCTCATCTCCCCTCTTTTTTTCTCCTCAGGCCGATGCGGAGAAAAAGAAGACTGACGCGTCAGCGGCCCTTCAGAAAGTTAAAGGTACGATGGTTATTTTACTGCAGTGATGGGATACCGTCAGCGGCCCTTCAGAAAGTTAAAGGTACGATGGTTATTTTACTGCAGTGATGGGATACCGTCAGCGGCCCTTCAGAAAGTTAAAGGTACGATGGTTATTTTACTGCAGTGATGGGATACCGTCAGCGGCCCTTCAGAAAGTTAAAGGTACGATGGTTATTTTACTGCAGTGATGGGATACCGTCAGCGGCCCTTCAGAAAGTTAAAGGTACGATGGTTATTTTACTGCAGTGATGGGATACCGTCAGCGGCCCTTCAGAAAGTTAAAGGTACGATGGTTATTTTACTGCAGTGATGGGATACCATCAGCGGCCCTTCAGAAAGTTAAAGGTACGATGGTTATTTTACTGCAGTGATGGGATACCGTCAGCGGCCCTTCAGAAAGTTAAAGGTACGATGGTTATTTTACTGCAGTGATGGGATACCGTCAGCGGCCCTTCAGAAAGTTAAAGGTACGATGGTTATTTTACTGCAGTGATGGGATACCGTCAGCGGCCCTTCAGAAAGTTAAAGGTACGATGGTTATTTTACTGCAGTGATGGGATACCGTCAGCGGCCCTTCAGAAAGTTAAAGGTACGATGGTTATTTTACTGCAGTGATGGGATACCGTCAGCGGCCCTTCAGAAAGTTAAAGGTACGATGGTTATTTTACTGCAGTGATGGGATACCGTCAGCGGCCCTTCAGAAAGTTAAAGGTACGATGGTTATTTTACTGCAGTGATGGGATACCGTCAGCGGCCCTTCAGAAAGTTAAAGGTACGATGGTTATTTTACTGCAGTGATGGGATACCGTCAGCGGCCCTTCAGAAAGTTAAAGGTACGATGGTTATTTTACTGCAGTGATGGGATACCGTCAGCGGCCCTTCAGAAAGTTAAAGGTACGATGGTTATTTTACTGCAGTGATGGGATACCGTCAGCGGCCCTTCAGAAAGTTAAAGGTACGATGGTTATTTTACTGCAGTGATGGGATACCGTCAGCGGCCCTTCAGAAAGTTAAAGGTACGATGGTTATTTTACTGCAGTGATGGGATACCGTCAGCGGCCCTTCAGAAAGTTAAAGGTACGATGGTTATTTTACTGCAGTGATGGGATACCGTCAGCGGCCCTTCAGAAAGTTAAAGGTACGATGGTTATTTTACTGCAGTGATGGGATACCGTCAGCTCAGTCATGAATTGCTTCCTTTTAGGTGGTTCTGGAATTTAATGTCTCTTTTCTGGATTTAGATCATTAGTGGGTATCAGCCTAATTCTGCTCTACATGCATTATTTGGTGTTTTACATTTTACACTGAGGATATTTTTGCAGAATTCTGCATATAGAGTCTCAATTTGTTGTTGTCCCATTTTGTGAATTCTTGGTTGTTGAGCGGACCCCAGACCTCACAACCTTTCTCTCAATACATTTATTCCTGCCCTCCCCATTTCCCCCCATGTCTTTCTCTCCTCCTTCCCACCTCTCTCTCAATACCCTTTCCTCCTTATCTACCCATTTCCTTCTGTCTTTTTTCCTACCCTCCCACTTTCCACCCCTCTCTCATTATCCCTCGCTCCCCCTCTAGATGATCAAGAAGCAGAGAAGAAGAAAGCTCAGGAGGAGATCCAGGCGTTGAAACAGCAGATTCTGGACCGGGACAAGGCACTGTGTGCGTTTGTGGACCAGACCAATGAGGAAGGACGGTAAGAGCAGACACACACCCAGGCATTCAGCCACACTCACACACTCAGTAACACAGTCTTGTGGTCACCATTATGAAAGACTTCTATGGTCACGCTGTACTGTGTGTCATGTAGTTCTGTGGTTACTGGGTGCTCACATGCTATTGATAACTAATGGTTGTTGTTGTTGTTTTCTTTGTTGTTTTGCAGGAAGCTGTGTGGAATCACAGAGGCCCCAAAATGAAGACTTGGACTACACTATCAGCCTCCATCCCTCCCTCCCTCCCTCCTCCCTTCCTCATGCTTGCCGTGATGCACACACACCCATACACATCATCGTTGTGCAGCTCATAACATTCACCACCTACAACCACCTTCACTTCACTGTACCTCTCAATACTCAGGAAAATAAAAAACAAGAAGGGTTTGGAAAACCCAGTCTGAATGTCATGTCTTCATTACATACAGTACACTGTTAGTTTATGTATGCAGGTAAAGAAGGGAGACATTACATGTTTTTAATTAGTGAGTTTCATCCTATGGTACAGTACATTAATGTAGGAATGACTGAAAGAGGTTAGGGATAATTCCCTCAGAGATGGAGCAGGGTGTCTCTGAGGTGATTTCTGAATGTTGCAAAGGTTCTAGAGAAGAGTTCTAGAGAAGTGTGCAGGTGCATGCCCATCTGGTTCAATTGTCTATTAAATATTTATTATGCATAGATGTATGATTGACCTTTATCGTGCATAGATGTATGATTGATCTTTATAGTGCATAGATGTATGATTGACCTTTATCGTGCATAGATGTATGATTGATCTTTATAGTGCATAGATGTATGATTGACCTTTATCGTGCATAGATGTATGATTGATCTTTATAGTGCATAGATGTATGATTGACCTTTATCGTGCATAGATGTATGATTGATCTTTATAGTGCATAGATGTATGATTGATCTTTATAGTGCATAGATGTATGATTGACCTTTATCGTGCATAGATGTATGATTGATCTTTATAGTGCATAGATGTATGATTGACCTTTATTATGCATAGGTGTATGATTGACCTTTATTGTGTATAGATTTATGATTGACCCTTATTGCATTTGGGTGTGGTGTGCGTTAATCAGAGTATAACATTGCCCTGTGTGCGTGTGGGTAATGGGAAAATGTAAGATGAATAAAGTGAATATTCAGTTAACAGTAATTAACACAATGATTAACATATTTATATGTTTCCCCTTTCTATAATACACATGATTTCCAATGTTCTATTTGTGACACTCACTTTTGTATGGGTTGATGGTCACTAGACCTGAGCTACTGAAGGTACAAGGACTGAGAACACACTGATTATTATTGTATTGATGACATTATGAACACTGTGTGATTCTGTAGCAGCCGGCAAAGTCACTGTCTTTTGTATTGACTCCAAGCCTCTCTGGTTGATATTTTAGAGAACATTTGGTACTGTCTGATAAGAATATGAAGGTTCGGTCTCCAAGAGCCCCGTTGGACATTTTCTGTGCTTCTGTTCTGGAGGTGTCTCCCTGAATGATTGTATTAAACTGGATTGATCTCTGATTGATATTATCAACAACTGCTCTCCTTTTTGTTTATCTGGAAATTCCAGTTACTTTCTCAGTCTGTGTTAGAATCTCCAACCCTGCATGACCAAGTGTCCCAGATATGGCTAGAGAGATTGGACATGTCATTGTGAGCTACAATACACTATGTTAAATGTAGTGAGCTCATATGTTACATAATTACTCCTCAAAGACTGAAGCAAATGACCAGTAGAGAGTTCTACTGAATGGACAAATGCCAGACTGTGTATCGGTTGATTTTTTTGGTCTTGCTTGCTGTTGACAAGGAGACCTGTTTGTTAACCAAATATTTGTTTTGTTTATGTACAGTGTTACCTCCCTGACTGTCACACAAATTCCTGTTTTGTTAAGGTGACATGAGTCATGTGACATGAGGCCCAGTAATTCATTACTGGAATGTAAATTGCTTAAAACTGTACTTTTACAGAAGCAGTTTATCCACTCTGCTTCTGTACAGATCAGACCTTTTTTTATTTATGTAAATACAACGATGTAAAACTGTAATCCTTAAGATAAAACACTTTAATATGTGTTTTATCTTTAGGATTAGAGTTTTACATCATTGTATTTACATAAATAAAAAAAGGTCTGATTGTAAACAAGGTGCTTGTAGATGGCTGTGAGTAAATGTTTTCACATTAATACTTCAAAGTATTCTATAGTTGTTCACACATCCTTGCTGCTAGATGGCTTTCTGCATAAACTTCAGATGATCTTTGGTGTTGTTATGGGTCTAGTGGAGACTAGAGTCTAGACTGTTTGTAGATGGTCTTGCCCAGTCTGTTGAACTCTATGACGTACTGCTGTCTCTCATGCTCCAGGAGGGCCTGCAGTGCTGCTCTACGGACCTGCACACACACAGAAAGCAGACATCATGGAGAGCATGTACTGTAGATACAGGGGAAACTGTAGTTGAAGTTCTGGTACAAATATGGACAATGCAAGCAATTCATAATTTGGTGTGTCCTATATGGAAAACCTGACAATGTGTAGCCTACTTTTACCCCTGCCTGGTGTTACAAATGTGTAATTGCTCTGACAGTGTATGTGTGTAAGGGACACAAATTAACAAGAATAAGACCATTAATTTTCCTCAGTCAGAGGAATAGGTTAGAGATATGATGCTACGAACCTTCATGAAAGGGCTGATAATAGGTTATTTAATGAAGTCCCCTAAGAGAACAAGGTCTCTAAAATGGTATGGAGACAGGGATTAGCTTCATGGCAACAACACTAGCTGGATCCTATCCACATTAATATATACTTCAGGTTTCCTGATTTTGCCTTCAAAATAAAAGTCTGCGGTAAAACGCTGTGTCTGCCACTATATATATATTTTTTTTTTTCAGCTTTGTGCATAATAAAATTAGGAGAAATATAATAACTACATGGGGTAAAAATCTAAACTAAAGAGAATTAGTACTTTATATAAATCAAATCAAACATGCCCCGAATACAACGGGTGTAGTAGACCTTACTGTGAAATACTTACAAGCCCAAACCAATAATGCAGTTAGAAAATTTATAATAATTAATTTAAAAAAAAACGAATATAATATATATAAAAAAGTTAAATAAATAATTCATTAATACATTTAAAATATATATTTTTTTATAACAAATAAAAGTAACAAATAATTAAAGAGCAGCAGTAAAATAACAATAGCGAGGCTATATACAGGGGCTACCGGTACAGAGTCAATGTAAAGTAATATTAAAGAATATTATAAGGTGGAGCATAATGAGAAAATGGTTGGCGCTTAATAATATCCTACTGGTAAAAAATATATATATTAAACATAAAAAATATATATATATTTTGATTGTATGATTCTTGTTTATTTACTGGTGCTATTGTTTAAGGATGCAATTTGAAATGTAATGTTTAGAAAAAAAGTACTGTATTTTTGTTGTATTGCACAGACAAATTGCACACAGGAAAAGCGATTGATTGTGTGTCCATAAAACCAGGGCCCAGTCTACTTACTAGAGTTCCTAGAATACAAATCAGATGAGTTAGAACAAAAAACTAGGTCATAGGAAGAGTTGCTGTACTTTTACTGTGGTCAAACATCTGAAAATGTGGTGCCTGGTCACTATACGATTATTTGTGCAGATGTAAAAATGGGGTGGGGAGTACTCAGGGTCTGTAGAATGTAATGGTGTCATTTAGTGTTGCTGGCCTTTTACTCCACCCATTCCATTGGCCACGATGCAAATCACTGTATAAGGAATACATGTTGGCTTATAGAGAAAAAACTATTCTAGGGGTCACAGTAGAAGCATTGTAAGGAATACTCAGTATGGTCTGTAGAATGTATATATGGTGTCATTTCATTGGGCTCTGAATAATACGGAGTGTTCCTTTCTGTACAGTGCTATATTTGCACCTTATAGTGTCTAGGCACCCCAATTTAAGCTGTTTGACAACAGTGAAAATTAAATCAAATTAAATGTTATTTGTCACATACACATGTTTAACAGATGTTATTGTGGGTGTAGCATAATGCTTGTGTTTCTAGCTCTAACAGTGCAGTAATATCTAACAATTTCACAACAATGCACACAATCTAAAGTAAAGGAAAGGAATGAAGAATATATAAATATATGATGAGCAATGTCAGATCGGCATAGACTAAGATGCAGTAGAATACAGTATATACATATAAGATGAGTAATGCAAAATATGTAAACATTATTAAAGTGACTAGTGTTCCATTATTAAAGTGGCCTCTAATGTGCTAGTGATGGCTATTAAACAGTATTTAACAGTTTGATGGCCTTGAGATAGAAGCTGTTTTTCAGTCTCTCAGTCCCAGCTTTGATGCACCTGTACTGACCTCGCCTTCTGGATGATAGCGGGGTGAACAGTCAGTGGCTTGGGTGGTTGATGTCCTTGATGATCTTTTTGCCCTTCCTGTGACATCGGGTGCTGTAGGTGTCCTGGAGGGCTGGTAGTTTGCCCCCGGTGATGCGTTGGGCAGACCGCACCACCCTCTGGAGAGCCCTGCGGTTGCGAGCGGTGCAGTTGCTGTACCAGGCAGTGATACATCCCGACAGGATGCTCTAAATTGTGCATCTGTAAAAGTTTGTGAGGGTTTTAGGTACCAAGCCAAATATCTTCAGCCTCCTGAGGTTGAAGAGGTGCTGTTGCACCTTCTTCACCACACTGTTTGTGTAGGTGGACCATTTCAGTTTGTCAGTGATGTGTACGCGAGGAACTTGAAGCTTTCCACCTTCTCCACTGCGGTCACATCGATGTGGATAGGGGGGGTGCTCCATCTGCTGTTTCCTGAAGTCCACGATCAGCTCCTTTGTTTTGTTGACGTTGGGTGAGAGGTTATTTTCCTGGCACCACACTCCCAGAGCCCTCACCTCCTCCCTGTAGGCTGTCTCTTCATTGTTGGTAATCAGGCCTACTACTGTTGTGTCGTCTGCAAACTTGATGATTGAGTTGGAGGCGTGCATGGCCACGGAGTCATGGGTGAACAGGGAGTACAGGAGCGGGCACGCATCCTTGTGGGGCCCCAGTGTTGAGTATCAGCGAAGTGGAGGTGTTTTTTCCTACAGTACCTTCACCACCTGGGGGTGGACCGTCAGGAAGTCCAGGACCCAGTTGCACAGGGTGGGGTTCAGACCCAGGGCCTCAAGCTTGGAGGGTACTATGGTGTTGAATGATCTGTGTCTTGATCTGTGTTATTCAGAGCCCTATGAAATTACACCATATATACATTCGACAGACCCTACTGAGTATTCCCTACAACACTTCTACTGCGGCACCTAGAATAGTATTTGCTCTACAAGCCAATATGTATTCCATACACAGTGATTTGCATTGGGGGCATTTAGGCTATTGACACTTTTCTGCTATTACGTGCAGACATTTATTCTGAACATTCTGAAATTCTGTGACCCGGAAGTACTTTTTTAGTGTTGCTGAGGAGACAGGGCCCTGTTTCAGCACCCCTTCACTCCCTCACCATCGTCAGAGCAGCCTTTCCCAGCTCAGTCTCTCTCTGCTGGGTCAGTTCTCTCAACTTCAGGGTCTTCATGGAACCAGCCTGGGTGGAGCCCTCAAACTCAGCCTTTTGCATCACACCACAGATACTGAGAGAAAGAAAGAGAGGGGGGGTCCTTTCACCACATTGAGAACTGAAAGGACTGTAACTTCAAGGTATTTCAGGGAAAATGTATCAAACGTTGCAGTTACAATTAGCCCAACTGTACAGAACGGAATAGTTTACACACCTGTCCAGCTCTGCAATGCGGTTAGTCATCTCGCCATCTTTCTATAAAAGAGTGAAAATGCAGACTATAACACATTTCCAGCCACTTAGCTATAGGTATCTGACCACTTTTTTGTCTGTGTGTTGCCTAGTATTGACATGCTTACCTTGATTCTGTCTCTCGCCCTCTGCACACGTTTGTTTTTGGAACGTCGTTCCTCACAACCAAACATCCTGCTGGCAGTTTATTTGAAGTAAATAATCACTAAGTTGCTTGCTTTAACAAAAACTGCACAATAAACGAATAAATGGTAAAAAAAAAATTGTCAGCGTCTCAATAGATGGAGGAGAGTCTGTCTACGTTGGCATGGTAACTAACCTATGTAGCCGGAAATATCATTCCTTCGCTGCCAATTACAATAAACGATACAGATCACATGACCAGGATGACGCGTGTTGCCCGTCGTCGTTCCTTGTGCAGGAAGTGGTAACATGGGGCGATGAGATACACATGAAAGTCATTCTACCGGCAAAACTAGAGGCGAGACAAAATTGACAAAAGCTCCGTATTTATCCTCCTGTTGTTAGTTTGTTACAGTAGAAAGTTATAGTTCTATGTTAGGTTTGATTCGGAATGTGTATTGCTATCATACAACAGCCACTAGTCAGTAAAGCTGAAGGGCTGGCTAGTAGTAACCGTAACGTTACAGTAATTTGTAGTTACATCAGAATAGGGCTTGGCAATCTTACCCCAACATTGTCATCATGATACGAACAGGAGTGCAGCAGATGGCCAGGGGACTGTGCCAAATAATGCGACGTGAAATCTCAAAGGGAAATTTCAACAACAACATCAGACAACAAATGACTCCAAGAGGGACTCTCCAGTTTCCCTGGTCCTCTATCAACAGTGTCCGAACCATGGCGGTAGGTCCAGAAACACACACACAGCCACACATATTTAGCTAGATACAAACAGCCATAACATTAGTGTAGCCTACTGTCAAGGGCAATGTGAGTGAGAACATGTGAGTCATGATTCATCTTACCTAAACATTTGTCATGGTTCCCTTTTCCCAAACGTTACTGCCGATAGAAACAGTATTTTTTCCCACAATGTGCATTGTGAACTGTGCTGTAATGTATTTCGTTATGGATGTTTCTGCCGTGTCATGCTGTTCTGTTGTCATACAGTGGGACCCCCTGTACTCAGTCAGATAATACTGTAAAAAAGTATGGATAAGAGTGTAATAGTAGTGTTTGTCCACTAGGTGCTGCCCTGGCCTTTCGCTTTCCAGCCACGGGACTTCAGCCTGCCCAACACGTCCTGGGGCTCCGACATGAGGCGTCTGTATGAGCACTATAACAGCCAGTGTGAGGTAGAGACAGATGACGGAGAGAAGAAGTGGGGGGTCTGGAGAAGACTGCCCAGCTATAACCGCTCCCTCAAGTATGCCACAGGTACAGTAAGGAAGGGTTTCTTTCACTTATGGATGGAGTATGTGTGTGTGTGTGTACGAAAATGCATGCACTCACTACTGTAAATCGCTCTGGACTAGATAAATTGCTAAAATGTGACGTAAAAAAAATGTGTTTGTATAACCCTGTCTCTCTCATGTCCTGGGCATAGTGTCTGAGTAAGATGCTGTGTGTATGTGTGTAACTCTGTGTCTCTCCTTCCAAGGTGGGGTGTATATGAGTAAGATGTTGTCTATATGTGTGTCTCTCCTTCCAAGGTGGGGTGTATCTGAGTAAGATGTTGTCTATATGTGTGTCTCTCCTTCCAAGGTGGGGTGTATCTGAGTAAGATCATTCAGTCGAAGGCGCGTCTGTTCACGCGGAACATCAGGGAGCAGGGTGCAGCGTTCGAGTACGTCGTGTTTGTCAACAAGCAGGAGCAGAAGTGTGTGTGTGTGTTCCAGGCTGGCCACCTACTGGAGGGACCCCCGGGGTGAGCTGTTTGTGTCTGTGTGTGCTGATGGCATGTGTATACTGTGACAATGTTTGTCCTTGTGTGTGTATCTCTGTAAAAATGACACAATCAACTGCTAGCATTCAAACATCATATTTAGTCAGAAGTGTAATGTTTATAAATTATGTGTGTGATTCCAGGCACGTCCATGGGGGGGCAATAGCTACCATGATTGACACTGTAACAGGGACCCATGCCACCTACCTCTCTGGGCCTGTCATGACTGCCAACCTCAACATCAACTACCGCAGGTACACACACACTTTCTCCCTCACTCTGTTCCTCACTCTCTCCATCACTCACTCACGGCTTATTAAACTCTAAAAACATGTTTTCATGTTATTGTGATCATTATTGTAAGGTTCTAAGTGAGGTTCTAGATTTTTCCTGACCACATTTCCTGGTTATGACACATACTGTATCCCGCCTCTCCTCCCCAAAGCCCCATCCCATTGGGTAGTACAGTGCTGCTCACCTGCTCATTGGATAAGAAAGAGGGACGGAAAACCTTTGTTTCCTGTCAAGTGACCAACACGGACAGTTCCAAACTACACACAGAGGCCACAGGTTCTGTCACCCACCCTTACATGTTGGTTGTGTTTTTAGACGTGTGTCATTGGACTTTCAGTCAGTCTGAAGTGTTCTCTCAGTCTTAGTATGTTTCTCTCTTTTCCCTCATCCTTCTCTCTCTCATTCTCCCTCTCTCTCTCCTTCTCCCTCTCTCTCTCCTTCTCCCTCTCTCTCTCCTTCTCCCTCTCTCTCTCCTTCTCCCTCACTCTCTCTCCTTCTCCTTCTCTCAGGGCTGTTTCTGTCAATCACAATGGGACACCTATTAGGAGGATGATGGATTGGCCAGCTCATCGACCAACCAGACGCTACAAACACACAACATCAGAAACAGCACTGACTTCCTAGGGGGTGTGTTTGTCTGCACACAAATGTTTGGGTGTATGTCAGTACCTTAGTGTGGGAGTGTGTATGCTTTAGTGTGTGTGTGTGTGTGTGTGTGTGTGTGTGTGTGTGTGTGTGTGTGTGTGTGTGTGTGTGTGTGTGTGTGTGTGTGTGTGTGTGTGTGTGTGTGTGTGTGTGTGTGTGTGTGTGTGTGTGTGTGTGTGTGTGTGTGTGTGTGTGTGTGTGTGGTTATGACTGTCAGATCCAGTAATCTTCTTAACTCTAGCAGTTTGCCTGAGACACCTGATGCCTTGCGCTCCACTGACATAGCCTACAGATACTGTATATCATAGACACAACCAGTTGTGGATATTGTACCTCTCTTTCTCCACTGTTACACACTCCTGGACCACCAGCTCCAGTCAGAGTGAAGGACATAACCTCTGGTATATTATATTTAGTTCGAGGCTGTGGATACAACTTTTCTGAACCCTTCTTCCCGACAGCTAAAGGTCCCGACACTTCTGCATGTGCAGGATTCTCTACTTTTACGCACCTCCCTTCACATTTCTCAGTCAATTGTGAATGATAATCTTCATGTTTTACCTGTGAAACATCCATGCAGCATCTGCATACCTGTGTCTAGTTTCAATCATAGCACATATTCTGCCTAGTGACACGTGCTGTTGAGTTTTGGCCACATGAGAGAAAAATGTGCCCGTTCGCACAATCATCCTAAAATCTCATAAGAAATGAGGTGGTGTTTTGTCTTAAAGTAATTTTATACTACGCTATTATATTGGGTTCTATTATGTAGAATACCATCATTGTGTGATCTGTCAGACATTGATTCAGCTTTGATCTAACTTTATTAAACGAGCTCCATTCACCAGAGTAGCTTGTTCTCTATGAGTAGAACAGAGACGGTGTGTAAAGAAGCTTCAGGACCTTTAGCCGTCGGAATGAGGGGTCTAGAAAAGTTGGATCCACAGCCACTCCGATATATTTAATAGATTGTTTATTTTTAGTATTTTATTTATATAATTCTGAATAATTTATTGGGCCTTTACAGTTTGAGATTTGAATCATTGCTGATACGTTATTATGTGACCATTATGACCTCTTGAATAAAGCCTTACCTCTTTGGTACTGTAGACTGTTTTTCTATGGTATCTGGCTCAATGTGGGATAACTTTTCCATTCTCATTGGTCCATGTGTTATAAACAACCTTCAGACAGACTGATGTCATACAGACCCTTTTCTCTTCATATGTCAACCTCTCTCTTCGAATCTATATCTACCTCTCACCCCTACTTCCTTCTTTCCCCTCTTCCTTCCTTCCTCTCTCTCTCTCTGTCACTGTCTGTCTCTCTTTTTCTTTATTTGTCAGTCTATCTTGTCTCTGACCCCTCCCTCTTTGTGAATGATCCCCTTCCAGTAAGAAATGAATGACAGGCAGCATTACGGTAAAAACTGACACGTTGTCCACATCACAGAGTTCAGAGGATTCTGTCAGCATAAACCCAGCAGACCACATAGCCTTAACCAGCACTCTCACTACTGAGACTGATACTGAGGACAAAACATAGACACTATGGTCCCAATCTGGCCATTTCAAAATGCTACTTTATTCGACTCTTTGGGTATCGTAGGCACGCATAACACATAGTAGGCATGGTAATGAACTGATAATAGTAGGTATGGTAACGAACTGATAACAGTAGGCATGGTAACTAACTGATACTAGTAGGCATCGTAACTAACTGATACTAGTAGGCATGGTAACGAACTGATACTAGTAGGCATGGTAATGAACTGATACTAGTAGGCATCGTAACTAACTGATAGTAGCAGGCATGGTAACTAACTGATACTAGTAGGCATGGTAACTAACTGATACTAGTAGGCATCGTAACTAACTGATAACAGCAGGCATGGTAATGAACTGATAACAGTAGGCATGGTAACAAACTGATAATAGTAGGCATGGTAACTAACTGATACTAGTAGGCATGGTAACTAACTGATAGTAGCAGGCATGGTAACTAACTGATACTAGTAGGCATGGTAACTAACTGATACTAGTAGGCATGGTAACTAACTGATAACAGTAGGTATGGTAACTAACTGATACTAGTAGGCATGGTAACGAACAGATAACAGTAGGCATGGTAACTAACTGATAACAGTAGACATGGTAACGAACTGATAGTAGCAGGCATGGTAACTAACTGATAACAGTAGGCATGGTAACTAACTGATACTAGTAGGCATCGTAACTAACTGATAACAGCAGGCATGGTAATGAACTGATAACAGTAGGCATGGTAACAAACTGATAATAGTAGGCATGGTAACTAACTGATACTAGTAGGCATGGTAACTAACTGATAACAGTAGGTATGGTAACTAACTGATACTAGTAGGCATGGTAACGAACTGATAACAGTAGGCATGGTAACTAACTGATAACAGTAGGCATGGTAACGAACTGATAGTAGCAGGCATGGTAACTAACTGATAACAGTAGGCATGGTAACTAACTGATACTAGTAGGCATGGTAACTAACTGATACTAGTAGGCATCGTAACTAACTGATAACAGCAGGCATGGTAATGAACTGATAACAGTAGGCATGGTAACAAACTGATAATAGTAGGCATGGTAACTAACTGATACTAGTAGGCATGGTAACTAACTGATAACAGTAGGCATGGTAACTAACTGATACTAGTAGGCATCGTAACTAACTGATAACAGCAGGCATGGTAATGAACTGATAACAGTAGGCATGGTAACAAACTGATAATAGTAGGCATGGTAACTAACTGATACTAGTAGGCATGGTAACTAACTGATAACAGTAGGTATGGTAACTAACTGATACTAGTAGGCATGGTAACGAACTGATAACAGTAGGCATGGTAACTAACTGATAACAGTAGGCATGGTAACGAACTGATAGTAGCAGGCATGGTAACTAACTGATAACAGTAGGCATGGTAACTAACTGATACTAGTAGGCATGGTAACTAACTGATACTAGTAGGCATGGTAACGAACTGATAACAGTAGGCATGGTAACTAACTGATACTAGTAGGCATGGTAACTAACTGATACTAGTAGGCATGGTAACGAACTGATAACAGCAGGCATGGTAACTAACTGATACTAGTAGGCATGGTAACTAACTGATAGTAGCAGGCATGGTTACGAACTGATAGTAGCAGGCATCGTAACTAACTGATAACAGTAGGCATGGTAACTAACTGATAGTAGTAGGCATGGTAACTAACTGATAGTAGCAGGCATGGTAACTAACTGATACTTGTAGGCATGGTAACTAACTGATAGTAGCAGGCATGGTAATGAACTGATAGTAGCAGGCACGGTAACTAACTGATACTAGTAGGCATGGTAACTAAGTGATACTAGTAGGCATGGTAACTAACTGATACTAGTAGGCATGGTAACAAACTGATACTAGTAGGCATGGTAACTAACTGATACTAGTAGGCATGGTAACTAACTGATAGTAGCAGGCATCGTAACTAACTGATACTAGTAGGCATGGTAACTAACTGATACTAGTAGGCATGGTAACAAACTGATACTAGTAGGCATGGTAACTAACTGATACTAGTAGGCATGGTAACTAACTGATAGTAGCAGGCATGGTAACTAACTGATACTAGTAGGCATGGTAACAAACTGATACTAGTAGGCATGGTAACTAACTGATACTAGTAGGCATGGTAACTAACTGATAGTAGCAGGCATCGTAACTAACTGATACTAGTAGGCATGGTAACTAACTGATACTAGTAGGCATGGTAACTAACTGATAATACTAGGCATGATAACTAACTGAAAATAATATGTCTGGTAACTAACTGATACTAGTAGGCCTGGTAACTAACTGATAATACTAGGCATGATAAATAACTGAATGTCTGGTTAAATAACTATATGTCTGGTTACTAACTGATGCTAGTGGCTCATTTCTCTGGAGTTTCTGATATAATTGAAATATATGCACACAGTTTACTGGTGTGGTTTTGGAGTATTTTGCTGTGTGTGTGTGTGTGTGTGTGTGTGGTTAGGTGTGAACTCCTCTATCCCCCTTCCCTTAGGCCCCTCGAGTTTCTGTCCTCATATTGGAGACAGTTGTGTGTGTGTGTGTGTGTGTGTGTGTGTGTGTGTGTGTGTGTGGAGGACACAGCCAGAGCAGCGGTTGGGAGAGCCTGAGACTCAGGTGTGGTCAGATGGGCTTTGAGGAGCGAGGGTGCAGTGGAACTGAGGTGGACAACTTTCCAGTCATTTAATTTTGTTAAAACCACCTAAACACACATACATTGTATGTCCAGAGAGTAGTACTGCTTTCTTTCACTGTGAGAGATTAGATTTTTGTCTTATTTTATCTCATATTTGAATGCCATTATCTGTGGCCCTGGCATATTGTCGGTTATGTATTGATCTGTTTTTATCTCTTTACAGATTGATGGCCTTGCTCACACAAATGCCATATCATATAGAATAAATAATAAGCAGATCACCTCACTGAGACAGTTAAGCCTATATCTCTGGTCCAGCCGAAGGAAACCGACAGTTGCTAAACCGCGCGGCTGTAATTAAAAAAGGATAGCACTGACGCACCTGAGACCACACCAAAATTAACGGGAACACACTGTTCATCCCGGGTGAAACCTGAGTAGCCTGAACTGATTACACAAGGAAGTTCATTGCAAAAAGAAGACATGGCGGAATATGGAGAGTAAATGAGTTTAGTAACTATAACAGAGATGATAGTGCATGTTGTAAAGCGCATACGTAGGTCACCACTGTTGCTTTAGTTAAGGACGGTTGGTTACAATTTGCTCCCAACTATTGTAGCTATGTATAGCCCACAAAAAAATATTACACTGCTTAAATCATCTTTATCTGATATGACCTGAGTTAGAACCATCAACAACAAGCAGGTTAAGTAACTGTAGTGGTTAAATACAGTAATGTGTTTACACCGGATAATTCAGTGCGTTGTAGATTATGTAACGGGTAAACCGGGCCTTGGTAACCCTTTACCATTCACACTGCTGGAGACTACATGCGCTTCTATTAATGACCGTAATTAAAACCGAAAAGGAAAGCAATGAAATTAAATACGTTTGATAATTAGTCTATAATGACACATTTTCTTGTATTTCCATAGGCCTTATCTTAATCAAGCTACTGAAAAAAACCTCCAGACTATCATATAGGCCTAAACGTTTTGGGTTTTGCTTGCCTGCCCTCATATTTATTTAGGTAAATGCGTTGGTTGGGCTATGTTTTAACCGGGAACTATAGAATAAAGACCGAATCGCTGCAACAAACAAACGGCCGTGAGTTATTACATAAGTCCTGGTGACATAACCTCTGAGCGCGAGCTCGGGACGACAGCCAGGGCGCAAAGAGCAAGCGGGTTGAAACCGGAGTAGCCTGAACTGCTTGTACAAGGAAGTTCGTTGCAAAAATGTAGTTGGCTGATATTATCCTCACGTGAAGACAAGACGGAATATGGAGAGAGAGTGACAACAGAGAATGACAAAATGATAAAGACGTCAGAGTAAATGAGCGTACTGACTCTAACAGAGATGGTAGTGTATGTTTTAAAGCGCATGCGCCGTCGCTGTCTCTAGAACAGCAGGTAGTTCTATATATTTAGAATTAAAGATCCAAAGTTGTTGAAGTTATTTATGGTGCCTTGCATACTAAGTGCATAGCAAAACGTGCGGTAGAATAGACAATAAAAAGGGGTGTGTAGACACGCTTGTCCCAGGAGTGTGAAGTGCGCGTAGTGTGTGTTAGAGCCAGGTGCAAGCACACGCAGTTTGTTTTGACGGGGGGAGTTATGGAATATGAGGAGCCCGAATCACCGGAACACATCACTACAGAAGAACCAATCAAAAGAGGTGAGATATATTATCTTGATTATTGATAGGCTAGGCCAAGTGTATTCATGTATAGGCTATGGTAGGCTAGGCCTAGTCTATTCAGTCATTTACATTTCACAAATGTCAATTATTTGCAGATGCAACTATTATTGTTTTAGCTATACATTGTGGATTGGGTGAACTGAAAAGGTCACAGAATTGCATTTTAAATTAATGCACATTTAAAGGTGAATGCATGTGTATGTGTGCACATTGCAATATACTCTGTGTGTGTACGTATGTGTGCTTGTGTGTGTGTGTGTGTGTGTGTGTGTGTGTGTGTGTGTGTGTGTGCTTGTGTGCGTGGATGCACACACACAGACACACCTGTTTGCCAGTCTATACCATTGACTATTGTGTAGTGTGAGCACACCTAAGGATTACAGAAGTGCTGTATGAGTTTTGGTATACAGTCACTGCCCCTTTCTCCCTCTCCTCCCCCATCACCCTGTCCCCTCCTTTAAAAGAGCCTCATTCTAATGCTTATCTCTCCCTTCTCTCCTCCCGTTTCTCTTATCTTTAGCTCCTTCTCCCTTTTTATCTCTTATCCCTGTCACTATGTCTCTCTCTTACACATTAGTTGTCTCGTTCTCTCTCTCTTACCCCCCTCACTCTGTCTTTGTCACATCACCAAGGCTCCCGCCCTCCAAATTCTTTCTCTGCCTTCCCCCTCATATCCTCCACTCTTTCTCATCTTGCCTCATTCACTCTCCCTTCTCCCTCCTCCCATCTTCCCTATCCCTCACTCTTTTTCTTCTTAGCCCATTCACTCTCCTCCCCTCCCTCCCTACCTACCTCCTCCCCCCCTCCCTCCCCCTCTCTCTCATTAACTCACCTCTCTTCTGTTGTCCACCTGATGGTGTAACTCTTGCTCCTTGAGGGTAAACATGGCAGTAATCCTCTATAAAACCAGGGATTAGCTCTTAGCTGTGTGGGCCTGTTTTGGGCCTGCTGCATTTCCCAGCACTACACAGTCTAAAATCAAACCATGGCTTTCAACTTAGATTCCTTCAGTCTCTATCACACATACTCCATAGTCATTCATTAAATGATGTCATCCATCAGGCCTAAACCACAGGTGTCAAACTCATTCTATGGTGGGCCGAGTGTCTGCGGGTTTTAACTCCTCCCTTGTACTTGATTAATCAATGAAGGTCACTGATTAGTTAGAAGCTCCCCTCACCTGGTTGTCTACTCTAGGTCTTAATTGGACACAAATTGAAATTCAATAACAAGAACCAGCAGACACTGGGCTCTCCATGGAGTGAGATGGACACCATAGTTCAATATAGGCTACAGACTCAGATTGATATTTTCATCTTTATTCCCTAAATTTAACCAGGTCTGGCTGAGAGGGTGCACTGATACAAATATCCTGCAATGATGCCACAGTTGTCCTCTAGATACTTATCTGGCTTTAGAACCCATTAAAACCCTTTCTCATGGTGCCGTGACAATGCATGCTACTCTCTCTGTTACTCATTGATAGGACATCATGATAGCTATACAGTTATGCAACAGAAAGCTACTCTCTTCTATACTGTGTACATACATGCACGCACACGCACACACACGTAAATGCACCAGCAGTCGCTCCCTTATTACATCACATTGTGTGTGGAGTGTGTGTGGGGAGCTGATAATGTGTAACATGCAGCGGTTATCTCTCTGTGTGTTCTTCTGTCACTCTCCAGCCTGCAGCTGCTATATCTCCATACAGAGTAGGATAGAGAGACGGGGAGAAGAGAAACCCCTGGAAACAGCTTTTGATTAAATAGCGCCGTCTAAATCTTAGCAAGACTTCCATTGTTAGATAAAGCATTGATTTAAAAAGACAGAATGCTGCTGTTTGATTTGATTGAGAGAGCAAGGGAAATAGACAGATAAGGAGAGAAAGAGAGCGATAGAGAGAGATAAGATGGGGTGGGTTGGTATTGATGCTGACAGACCTGTATTTTTGAAAAGTAGAGCACATTGAGGAGTTAGAAGAAGATAGCGGTTTCCATTGCCTTCATGTTGGTCTTGTGTAACATGGCCTCTTAGTCCCCACACTGTGGCTTGGGCTGATACTCAGTGGCATGGGTCAGGTGTCACTGCAGTTCTCACTGGAATCAGATCATTAGCACTTAGGTTTAGGATTTAGTTTAGTTTGGAATCACATGAAATTGACTCATGATCCGACAGCATGGTTGACGTTCTTCCACTGAAGGTTGAAAAGCGACTCAAATCCTTACTTTTTGCGTACAATCGCAAACGGCAGTGTGTGTGTGTCTCTGCGTTTTCTGAGTCTAGGTGTGTATGTTTTCTGTGTGTGTGTCAACTGCTCTGCTCTCACCAGACCTCTGTGTTCTGCTTATGAAGCAAACGTGATTTGATGAGGAGGGGAAACAGAGGGAAGCAGTGAAAGCCGCAGCAGATCTTCTCTACCCCAGACATAAAGACCCAGGCTACCTCTGCCTCTGTCTGCCTCCACCCAGCGATGCTTATCTCCCCTGCCCTCTCTCAACACACACGCACACACACTAAAAATACACACCTCAGCTTGGAAACAACCCACATACACACACCCAGTCTAATATGAACTTTCTCACAATTGTGGTCAGAAAGCTAGACTCCCACCTTCCTCCACTATAACTGTGTCTGTCTCTTACTCACCAAGGTGTGTGTGTATAAATGTGTGTGTGTGTGTGTGTGTGTGTGTGTGTGTGTGTGTGTGTGTGTGTGTCTGCGTGTGCCTGAGAGAGAGTTCAAACTCCATCCACACTCTGCTTGTGTCAGCTCCTACTCTCCCAACTGTCTCTTTTTCAAGGCTCTTCCACACCAATTAATTTTGTACAACAGACACTATAAACACATCAGGCCCTGTGTGCAGAGGCCCAGCATCATCCTGGCATAGATTCAGTTCTCCTCTGTTGTGTCAGGGAGACATAGACTCAGTCCTCCTCTGTTGTGTCAGAGAGACATAGACTCAGTCCTCCTCTGTTGTGTCAGGGAGACATAGACTCAGTCCTCCTCTGTTGTGTCAGAGAGACATAGACTCAGTCCTCCTCTGTTGTGTCAGAGAGACATAGACTCAGTCCTCCTCTGTTGTGTCAGAGACATAGACTCAGTCCTCCTCTGTTGTGTCAGAGACATAGACTCAGTCCTCCTCTGTTGTGTCAGAGACACATAGACTCAGTCCTCCTCTGTTGTGTCAGAGACATAGACTCAGTCCTCCTCTGTTGTGTCAGAGAGACATAGACTCAGTCCTCCTCTGTTGTGTCAGAGACACATAGACTCAGTCCTCCTCTGTTGTGTCAGAGAGACATAGACTCAGTCCTCCTCTGTTGTGTCAGAGACATAGACTCAGTCCTCCTCTGTTGTGTCAGAGACATAGACTCAGTCCTCCTCTGTTGTGTCAGAGACACATAGACTCAGTCCTCCTCTGTTGTGTCAGAGAGACATAGACTCAGTCCTCCTCTGTTGTGTCAGAGACACATTGACTCAGTCCTCCTCTGTTGTGTCAGAGAGACATAGACTCAGTCCTCCTCTGTTGTGTCAGAGAGACATAGACTCAGTCCTCCTCTGTTGTGTCAGAGACACATAGACTCAGTCCTCCTCTGTTGTGTCAGGGAGACATAGACTCAGTCCTCCTCTGTTGTGTCAGAGAGACATAGACTCAGTCCTCCTCTGTTGTGTCAGAGACACATAGACTCAGTCCTCCTCTGTTGTGTCAGAGACACATAGACTCAGTCCTCCTCTGTTGTGTCAGAGACACATAGACTCAGTCCTCCTCTGTTGTGTCAGAGAGACATATACTGCGTGCACAATTATTAGGCAGGTGAGTATTGTGTTCTTATCATTGTTTCTATTCACATTTTCGAATTCCAAACCATATTAAATTGAATGCTTATTGGATTTAATCATTTTCAGGTGATACGTATTTGTGTAAGGAGGGAGGGTGTGGCGAAAGTGAATAACACTTTATATCAAGGTGTGCATAATTATTAGGCAGCCTCATTACCTCAGGTAAAATGGGCCAAAAAATAAATTTAACTGACACTGAAAAGCCAAAAATGTAAAATGCCTTTCAGACGGATGCGACACTCTTTAAATAGCTAAACTATTGAGGTGTGACCACCAGACATTCAAACGTTTTGTTGCGAATAGTCAACTGGGGCGCAAAAAACGCATGGGGAAGAAAAGATGCAAATTAACTGCAAAAGACTTGAGAAGAATTAAACGTCAAACTACCAGGAACCCATTATCCTCCAGTGCCACCGTATTCCAGAACTGCAACCTACCTGAAGTGTTCAGATGTACAAGGTGTCAAGTGCTCAGAGACACGGCCAAGGTCAAGAAGACTGAAACAAGACCAGCACTGAATAAGATTCACAAGTTGAAGCGTCAAGATTGGGCAAAGAAATACCTGAAGACAGATTTTTCAAAGGTTTTATGGACAGATTCAATGAAAGTGACTCTTGATGGACCAAATGGATGGGCCCGTGGCTGGATCAGTAATGGACACAGGGCACCACTTTGAGTCAGGTGCCAGCAAGGTGAAGGATGGGTACTGGTATGGGCTGCTATCATTGAGGATGAGGTAGTTGGACCTTTTCGGGTTGAAGATGGACTGAAACTCAACTCCCAAACCTACTGCCAGTTTCTGGAAGATTCTTTCGTCAGTGGTATAGGAAGAAGTCCTCAGCATTCTAGAAGGCCATGATCTTTATGCAGGACAATGCTCCATCACATGCATCCAAGTACTCCACTGCTTGGCTAGCCAGCAAGGGCCTCAAAGATGCCTGAATAATGACCTGGCCCCCTTCCTCACCTGACTTAAATCCTGTTGAGAACTTGTGGGCCCTTCTCAAACGTGAGATTTACAGTGATGGAAGACAATACACCTTTTTGAACAGCATTTGGGAGGCTGTGGTTGCTGCTTCAGCGAAAATTGATCGTGAACAGATCAAGAAACTGACAGACTCCATGGATGGAAGGCTCATGGCAGTTATTGAAAATAAGGGTGGCTATATTGGTCACTGAATATTTTTAAAAGGTCAAAAATGTTATATAATTGTCATTTTGTGTTACTTATCTGTTACACTTACTCTAAAAATTGAGAATAACAAGTGAGTTGAGAGAAATTATTTTTGTAATTTAGTTGCCTAATAATTCTGCACACTAATAGTTGCCTAATAATTGTGCACACTTATATATTTCCCTGAGAAAGACCAAACTCACTTTTCCTTTGTTAAACATTCAGGTTTGAGGTTCAATAACATTTTGGATTGACTGAGAGCATTGTGTTTGTTCAACAATAAAATTAATCCTGAAAAATACAATATGCCTAATAATTGTGCACGCAGTGTAGACTCAGTCCTCCTCTGTTGTGTCAGAGAGACATAGACTCAGTCCTCCTCTGTTGTGTCAGAGAGACATAGACTCAGTCCTCCTCTGTTGTGTCAGAGAGACATAGACTCAGTCCTCCTCTGTTGTGTCAGAGAGATATAGACTCAGTCCTCCTCTGTTAAGTCAGAGAGACATAGACTCAGTCCTCCTCTGTTGTGTCAGAGAGACATAGACTCAGTCCTCCTCTGTTGTGTCAGAGACATAGACTCAGTCCTCCTCTGTTGTGTCAGAGAGACATAGACTCAGTCCTCCTCTGTTGTGTCAGAGAGACATAGACTCAGTCCTCCTCTGTTGTGTCAGAGAGACATAGACTCAGTCCTCCTCTGTTGTGTCAGAGATACATAGACTCAGTCCTCCTCTGTTGTGTCAGAGTATTAGACTCAGTCCTCCTCTGTTGTGTCAGAGAGACATAGACTCAGTCCTCCTCTGTTGTGTCAGAGAGACATAGACTCAGTCCTCCTCTGTTGTGTCAGAGACATAGACTCAGTCCTCCTCTGTTGTGTCAGAGACATAGACTCAGTCCTCCTCTGTTGTGTCAGAGACATAGACTCAGTCCTCCTCTGTTGTGTCAGAGACATAGACTCAGTCCTCCTCTGTTGTGTCAGAGAGACATAGACTCAGTCCTCCTCTGTTGTGTCAGAGAGACATGGACTCAATCCTCCTCTGTTGTGTCAGAGACAGACTCAGTCCTCCTCTGTTGTGTCAGAGAGACATAGACTCAGTCCTCCTCTGTTGTGTCAGAGACATAGACTCAGTCCTCCTCTGTTGTGTCAGAGAGACATAGACTCAGTCCTCCTCTGTTGTGTCAGAGAGATATAGACTCAGTCCTCCTCTGTTGTGTCAGAGACATAGACTCAGTCCTCCTCTGTTGTGTCAGAGACATAGACTCAGTCCTCCTCTGTTGTGTCAGAGAGACATAGACTCAGCCCTCCTCTGTTGTGTCAGAGACATAGACTCAGTCCTCCTCTGTTGTGTCAGAGAGACATAGACTCTGTCCTCCTCTGTTGTGTCAGAGACATAGACTCAGTCCTCCTCTGTTGTGTCAGAGACATAGACTCAGTCCTCTTCTGTTGTGTCAGAGACATAGACTCAGTCCTCCTCTGTTGTGTCAGAGAGACATAGACTCAGTCCTCCTCTGTTGTGTCAGAGACATAGACTCAGTCCTCCTCTGTTGTGTCAGAGAGACATAGACTCAGTCCTCCTCTGTTGTGTCAGAGACATAGACTCAGTCCTCCTCTGTTGTGTCAGAGACATAGACTCAGTCCTCCTCTGTTGTGTCAGAGAGACATAGACTCAGTCCTCCTCTGTTGTGTCAGAGACATAGACTCAGTCCTCCTCTGTTGTGTCAGAGAGACATAGACTCTGTCCTCCTCTGTTGTGTCAGAGACATAGACTCAGTCCTCCTCTGGTGTGTCAGAGACATAGACTCAGTCCTCCTCTGTTGTGTCAGAGACACATAGACTCAGTCCTCCTCTGTTGTGTCAGAGACATAGACTCAGTCCTCCTCTGTTGTGTCAGAGAGACATAGACTCAGTCCTCCTCTGTTGTGTCAGAGAGACATAGACTCAGTCCTCCTCTGTTGTATCAGAGACATAGACTCAGTCCTCCTCTGTTGTGTCAGAGAGACATAGACTCAGGCCTCCTCTGTTGTGTCAGAGAGACATAGACTCAGTCCTCCTCTGTTGTGTCAGGGATACATAGACTCAGTCCTCCTCTGTTGTGTCAGAGACATAGACTCAGTCCTCCTCTGTTGTGTCAGAGACATAGACTCAGTCCTCCTCTGTTGTGTCAGAGACATAGAATCAGTCCTCCTCTGTTGTGTCAGAGACATAGACTCAGTCCTCCTCTGTTGTGTCAGAGAGACATAGACTCAGTCCTCCTCTGTTGTGTCAGAGACATAGACTCAGTCCTCCTCTGTTGTGTCAGAGAGACATAGACTCTGTCCTCCTCTGTTGTGTCAGAGACATAGACTCAGTCCTCCTCTGTTGTGTCAGAGAGACATAGACTCAGTCCTCCTCTGTTGTGTCAGAGAGACATAGACTCAGTCCTCCTCTGTTGTGTCAGAGACACATAGACTCAGTCCTCCTCTGTTGTGTCAGAGAGACATAGACTCAGTCCTCCTCTGTTGTGTCAGAGACATAGACTCAGTCCTCCTCTGTTGTGTCAGAGACACATAGACTCAGTCCTCCTCTGTTGTGTCAGAGACATAGACTCAGTCCTCCTCTGTTGTGTCAGAGAGACATAGACTCAGTCCTCCTCTGTTGTGTCAGAGAGACATAGACTCAGTCCTCCTCTGTTGTGTCAGAGACATAGACTCAGTCCTCCTCTGTTGTGTCAGAGAGACATAGACTCAGTCCTCCTCTGTTGTGTCAGAGAGACATAGACTCAGTCCTCCTCTGTTGTGTCAGGGAGACATAGACTCAGTCCTCCTCTGTTGTGTCAGAGACATAGACTCAGTCCTCCTCTGTTGTGTCAGAGACACATAGACTCAGTCCTCCTCTGTTGTGTCAGAGACATAGAATCAGTCCTCCTCTGTTGTGTCAGAGACATAGACTCAGTCCTCCTCTGTTGTGTCAGAGACATAGACTCAGTCCTCCTCTGTTGTGTCAGAGACATAGACTCAGTCCTCCTCTGTTGTGTCAGAGAGACATAGACTCAGTCCTCCTCTGTTGTGTCAGAGAGACATAGACTCAGCCCTCCTCTGTTGTGTCAGAGAGACATAGACTCAGTCCTCCTCTGTTATTTTTACATTTGAAATGTAACCTTTATTTAACTAGGCAAGTCAGTTAAGAACAAATTATTATTTACAATGACGGCCTACACCGGCCAAACCTGGACGACGCTGGGCCAATTGTGCGCCGCCCTATGGAACTCCCAATCACGGCTGGTTGTGATACAGCCTGGAATCAAACCAGGGTGTCTGTAGTGACGCCTCTAGCACTAAGATGCAGTGCCTTAGACCGCTGCGCCTCTCGGGAGCCCTATTGTTATTGCCAGAGAGACATAGACTCAGTCCTCCTCTGTCAGAGAGACTGAGATGAGCCCAGTTGGGAGTGAGTGGGCTGATAAGGGACATGGGGCTGAAGCTACAGTAGATCATTGAACTAAGATGTGAGAGAGGAAGTGTGTCTTGTGTTCAAGCAGCATTTAACTTGTATTTTCTTTGCTACAGGAGACACTGTGTCCAAGAAGACTCATTTGAGTAAGTGTTTGTGTTTGTGTGTGTGTTTGGTTATGTGTCAATATGCCTGTCTGTTCAAGCCCATGTGTTATGTGTGTGCTAGTTATATGAGCATGCAGTGTGGTTATGTCAGGATTGCTAGTATTTGCACACGTTTGCACCTGTGCTGAAAAATGCACACACACACACACACACACACACACACACACACACACACACACACACACACCACACACACACACACACACACACACACACACACACACACACACACACACACACACACACACACACACACACACACAGGTTTCTCTGTGGTGCCAACATCAACATTATAGCTCTGTTATGCACCTGTGGTACTTTGTACAGACAGTATTCTCCTGTTTGCTGGATTTAGGTTTGGAGATAAACTCTATATTGGTATTCTGGCATCTGGATGCAGATAGTATCAGATAGTATCTCCTTCACATGTGGTGGTGTTTCTGGGCTGTTTCTGCTCCTGACTACAACACACCTGTTAGTTTTGAGTGTAGGGAGAAAATTGAAAAATGTCTGGTCGGTTTTCATGATACTAGTTTTCACTTTGAATAATAATGATACGGATGATGGAATGTGTATCATCAGAAAGATCTCTCTTTATTTGCTGTTTCAGATGTCAGTCCATACTCAATTGGCTAGTTAGGCTGTCACTCTGTGCTGTGGGTACAGTCCTATCCTCTTGACGTGTTAGAGAAGTACAGTATATGTCCTTTCATGCCAATAAAACTTTTTTGTGTTTCGATGTATATTTGCGGGAGATAGAACGGTGGGTACAGAGAGTGGTTAAGGCTTTGAGGGTGACTAGGTGAGTGGGTTATGCACAACAAAGAACGGGAAAAAAGTTCCGTAAGAAAAGAGCGAGAGCGAAAGGGGAAAGGCCCTCTGTCTTTCACACGCACACACACACTGTGTGACTGACAGAGCGCTTGAGCAGTGACTAGCGGAGACTCTGAGGCCTAAACATGCTGTAGGCGCACTAAGATAGTCACTCTGCAAGAGAAAGGACAGACAGAGAGAGAAGAGAGAGAGAGATCAAGACAGTGACAGTGACAATTTGACAGTGATTGTGAATTGAGGGTGAGGGTGAGAACAAGAAAGAGAGAGAGAAATAGAGTTTGTGAAAGTGGGACAAGAAGACTGAGAAGTGGAGTGAAGATGATGCGAGGTAGGAGTGATGGCCTTGATTTAATGTGTGTTACTCTGTACAGCACCGTATCTGTGTGTGTGTGAGAGAGAGAGTGTATACTGTACTGTAGCCTACATTTGATGTATGTTTGTTTGGCTTTTTTTCGTCCCCCATTCTCCTTCCGTATTCCTCCAACTCTTCAAGTACATCAACGTATCCGCTCAGTCATATTCATTTCTAAACTCAAAACCTGATCATGTAAACAGACTTTTCAGAGTGATTATAGTGCGTTGTGTTTCAGCCTGTTGGCATGTCCAACATCCTCACCAGATCCTGGTCCTGTTTCTTTCCAAAACCTCCAACAACTTGACTCTGTAGCTGCTCTTCAAGTTTACATTTCACATTTGAGTCATTTAGCAGACACTTTTATCCAGAGCCACTTACAGGAGCAATTAGGGTTAAGTGTCTTGCTCAAGGGACACATTTTTCAGGGGTTCAGGGGCTCGGGGATTCGAACAAGCGGTTAAGAGCCCAACTCATAACCGCTAGGCTACCTGCCCCCCCAAGTGTCTGTGTATTTTTGTTGCTACCTGCCCCCCCCAGGTGTCTGTGTATTTTTGTTGCTACCTGCCCCCCCAGGTGTCTGTGTATTTTTGTTGTAGTTCTTCTAGAAGCATAATGGAGTCAGAATAGAACCGTTTCGTCTGATTCTACAGGGCTGTAGAAGTGATATAATGTAACCATTTACTTTGATAATACTCTTGAAAATAATGTATATATTTCAAAACATCTTGCACAGCATTATCACTTATTGTAAAAATACACAAGTCATGTAGTTATAAAATGTCAAGGTGGAAGTTGGGCCTAATCAGTCTTCAAAATATTTGATAGGTTTTGTCTGAATATGTAAACGGTTAACTATGACTACTTGTTTAGGTTGTTTTGAAACCAAATGAGGGATCTTTGAAGCCTCTCATTGGTTAGTAAGTGGGCACTAGGACATTTAAGTGTCATTACTGTGGTCGTGGATACTGTCCTGATATGACTAAGTATTTTACCTGCTTATGTTTCAAAGACTTAAATTACAGCAACACATGTCCATGTTCTCTCACTACCACTCACACAGTCTGTGATGTGACACACGAGAACTACCACTCACACAGTCTGTGATGTGACACACGAGAACTACCACTCACACAGTCTGTGATGTGACACACGAGAACTACCACTCACACAGTCTGTGATGTGACACACGAGAACTACCACTCACACAGTCTGTGATGTGACACACGAGAACTACCACTCACACAGTCTGTGATGTGACACACGAGAGAGGAACAGGGACTGTGTAGGCTGAAGGGGAGAGAGGGATAGTGAGTTTGGCATGAGACTGTACTGTGATGTGAGATGGTCCTCTCAGAGCATCCTCTGCACCAGTTTCTATTTATGCATCCATTTGGCGCCATAGGGACTCACCCCCCCCCCCCCCCCCCCCCCCCACCGTAGCACAGCTGCCCCTCTGTGGTTGGCGTCTCAGTGTGTGTGTGGTAGTGTGATATACACTGAGTGTACAAAACATTACCAGGTGAAAGCTACCAACCCTTATGTCACTTGTTAAATCCACTTCTATCAGTGTAGATTGAGGGGAGGAGACAGGTTAAACAAGGAGTTTTAAGCCCTGAGACATGGATTGTGTATGTGTGCCATTCAGAGGGCGAATGGGCAAGTTAAAATATTTAATTGCCTTTGAACGGAGTATGGTAGTAGGTGCCTGGCGCACTGGTTTGTGTCAAGAACTGCAGTGCTGCTGGGTTTTTCACACTCAACAGTTTCCCGTGTGTATCAAGAATGGACCACCTCTCAAGGATATCCAGACAACTTGGCACAACTTTGGGTAGCATTAGAGTCAACATGGGCCAGCATCCCTGTGGAATGCATTCGACACCTTGTAGAGTCCATGCCCTGATGAATTGAGGCTGTTCTGAGGGCAAAGGGGCTGCAACTCAATGTCAGGAAGGTGTTCTGAATGATTTGTACACTCAGTGTATATCTCCTGTGTGTTTGTCACTGAATATAACATGATGCAGATGTCATTTCTAATATTACACACACTGGGTTCTAATTTTAATGTCAAGGAAGGAAAGGTTTCACCTTAGCTCCTAAACCCTGTTAGAATAATTAACACAACTGTAGACTGTTTTACAATGATGACATTACTTAAATACAACAGTGAACATTTATGCATTTCGAATCTTTCATTTTTCTCTGAGAGTGGCCCACCATCATAGCCATATAGGCTTGATTCAGGCGACATTCTCCATTCACAAACAAAGAGTCTGCTGATGCTTCTGGGGGATTCCTGTTCAGATTGATGTTCTCTTACTTCAAAATACTTTCCTTACGCTGTTGGGGGTACATACAGCTGCACACACATACACACTTCCAAAGCACCTCACTTTACTTCAAAGAGTTGATACCAAAATCTGAAGTAACACATTCACCCCCAAACATGACAAATGAAAGCGAGCAGTCACACAGTCACACGGTCACACACCCATCACCATTACTTGGTTTACCTCACAACTCATTATTGTTCCCCTTGGACTCAGTCTGGGGTTCAAAACAGCCTTTCTAAAATGCTTATGTTGAAATACGTAAGGTGCCTTTGTTATTGATTGTGAAGATTTCAGTTCTTTTTTTACTTACTAGAGCCACAGTTCTTGTGACCAGACAGCATGGTATTACTCACAAATTACACGTTCCAAAAGAACTATTCAGAGGCTCCACTCAAAACAAATTCAGTGTGATGCGTATCATTTCATTTATGATATAGTCTTCAAGCTTGTCATGTAGAGAATTCTCATGGCAATACTGTAAAAAAAAAGTTATTTATGTTATTTATCTAGGATTATCTTGCATAAAAATTTAGTTTTACACTATCTCTCAAAGCGCTTTCAATTGTATAGCTCCCACATAAACTTTCAATATAGCACCCACCTGGGTGATGCACAACTTCCATTTTGAGGCATACTGTCCCCACATCAGCTATCACCGCTCAATAACCTACCAATAACAAATACCTTACATTAAATGGATCTCAAACGGCACAAGAAACTTCAAAATATACATTCAATTAAATGTGTCTTAAATTCCAGAGATTCCTTTACTAATTAAGTTAGTATTATAAATATGTTATAGCACATTTACAAAATGTTTTAATTGTTAAGCATTAAGAGCATATTAAGGTTAAGTGTGATGGATACGTATTTGATATTTACAGTATATATATTTCTTAGTCTCAGATGTTTAATTTAAAGTCATTTCATTCTAATTATGATATTTGCTTCTATATTTTGTAATGTTTCATATTAAGGTTTTTCAAATGTGGAATGGATTCATTTATAGCAAATTTTGAAATCTACCAAGAAGTAAGTAACATTAAGGATCAGTAATCAACCTAAATACATTTACATTTATAGCTATTTTATTCTTTGATCATATTTAATAAACATTTCTGATTCCCTTTGGAACATTTTTATAGTCAAATTTGTCCAAATACTGCTTGTCAGTAATAAGAAATCTATTCATATTTATATGATTAAAAATCATATCATATCAAGTAATCGTTATCGAGACCAACATTTTATGACAGAAAAACATGAGTTATTTTTGGTCAAAACATGTCAGTGTGCCATCAATTAGATTTAAGATTTTATTTCAAAGTATTCACACAATGTTCCAATGTTATCTCAAGTAAATCTCTTACTCTCTAAGGATAACCGTATGCCCCGTGTTCTCTTTGTCATGCATCTGTATGTTGGAGGGTGTAATTCTGCGGTGTGTTTCCGTTGGAGGAAAGTTGAGGTTTTTTGTCCGTTTACAGAGCAAAATGCAGAATGCTGACAGGGGACTTTATACAAAGACAAGGGAAAGGTGCTGAATGGCACTCGCTGCTCATGTCAAAGATATTCAACCCCTTATGAAGGACAAAGGACATTTTATATGAAAGGCCCTTTTTTTATTAGGCTGCATAGCCTCTGATAGCAGCTTTCTACTGCCCTTCTGCATTAGCTCAATGAACCTTGTCATGGAAACCATCACAACCTCACTGTATTTGATTTGACTCGCTTTATGGATAATACAGTGCCTTCAGAAAGTATTCACACCACATTTTGTTCGTGTTACAGCCTGAATTCAAAATTGATTAAAGTAAGATGTTTTGTCACTGTCCTACATACAATACCCCATAAAGTCAAAGTGTAATTGTGTTTTTTTACATTTTTACAAATGAATTACAAATTAAAATCTGAAATGTCTTGAGTCAAGTATACAACCCCTTTGTTATGGCAAGCCTAAATAAGTTCATGAGTAAAAATTTGCTTAACAAGTCACATAATAAGTTGCATGGACTCACTCTGTGTACAATAATAGTGTTTAACATGATTTTTGAATGACTACCTCATCTCTGTACCCCACACATATAATTATCTGTAAGGTCCCTCAGCTGAGCAGTGAATTTCAAATGCAGATTCCACCACAAAGACCAGGAAGGTTTTCCAAGTTTTGACTCATGGGTGTGAATACTTACAGTTGAAGTCGGAAGTTTACATACACTTAGGTTGCAGTCATTAAAACTTGTTTTCAACCACTCCACAAATTTCTTGTTAACAAACTATAGTTTTGGCAAGTCCTTTAGGACATCTACTTTGTGCATGACACAAGTAATTTTTCCAACAATTGTTTACAGATAGATTATTTCACTTATAATTCACTGTATCATAATTCCAGTGGGTCAGAAGTTTACATACACTAAGTTGACTGTGCCTTTAAACAGCTTGGAAAATTCCAGAAAATGATGTCACGGCTTTAGAAGCTTCTGACATAATTTGAGTCAATTGGAGGTGTACCTCAAGGCCTACCTTCAAACTCATTTACATTTACATTACATTTAAGTCATTTAGCAGACGCTCTTATCCAGAGCGACTTACAAATTGGTGCATTCACCTTATGATATCCAGTGGAACAACCACTTTACAATAGTGCATCTAAATCTTTTAAGGGGGGGGGGGTTAGAAGGATTACTTTATCCTATCCTAGATATTCCTTAAAGAGGTGGGGTTTCAGGTGTCTCCGGAAGGTGGTGATTGACTCCGCTGTCCTGGCGTTGTGAGGGAGCTTGTTCCACCATTGGGGTGCCAGAGCAGCGAACAGTTTTGACTGGGCTGAGCGGGAACTGTGCTTCCTCAGAGGTAGGGGGGCCAGCAAGCCAGAGGTGGATGAACACAGTGCCCTTGTTTGGGTGTAGGGCCTGATCAGAGCCTGAAGGTATGGAGGTGCCGTTCCCTTCACAGCTCCGTAGGCAATCACCATTGTCTTGTAGCGGATGCGAGCTTCAACTGGAAGCCAGTGGAGAGAGCGGAGGAGCGGGGTGACGTGAGAGAACTTGGGAAGGTTGAACACCAGACGGGCTGCGGCGTTCTGGATGAGTTGTAGGGGTGTAATGGCACAGGCAGGGAGCCCAGCCAACAGCGAGTTGCAGTAATCCAGGCGGGAGATGACAAGTGCCTGGATTAGGACCTGCGCCGCTTCCTGTGTGAGGCAGGGTCGTACTCTGCGAATGTTGTAGAGCATGAACCTACAGGATCGAAACTCAACGCCTCTATTTGACATCATGGGAAAATCAAAAGAAATCATCCAAGACCTCAGAAAATAATTGTAGACCTCCACAAGTCTGGTTCATCCTTGAGAGCAATTTCCAAATACGTGAAGGTACCACGTTCATCTGTACAAACAATAGTATGCAAGTATAAACACCATGGGAGCACGCAGCCGTCATACCGCTCAGGAAGGAGATGCGTTCTGTCTCCTAGAGATGAACGTACTTTGGTGCAAAAAGTGCAAATCAATCCCAGAACAACAGCAAAGGACCTTGTGAAGATGCTGAAGGAAACAGGTACAAAAGTATCTATATCCAAAGTAAAACGAGTCCTATATCGACATAACCTGAAAGGCCGCTCAGCCTGGAAGAAGCCACTGCTCCAAAACCACCATAAAAAAGCCAGACGGTTTGCAACTGCACATGGGGACAAAGATCGTACTTTTTTGAGAAATGTCCTCTGGTCTGATGAAACAAAAATAGAACTGTTTGGCCATAATGACCATCATTATGTTTGGAGGAAAAAGGGGGAGGCTTGCAAGCCGAAGAACACCATCCAAACCGTGAAGCACGGGGGTGGCAGCCTCATGTTGTGGGGGTGCTTTGCTGCAGGAGGGACTGGTGCACTTCACAAAATAGATGGCATCATGAGGAGGGAAAATTATGTGGATATATTGAAGCAACATCTCAACACATGAGTCAGGAAGTTAAAGCTTGGTCGGAGATGGGTATTCCAAATGGACAATCACCCCAATCATACTTCCAAAGTTGTGGCAAAATGGCTTAAGGACAACAAAGTCAAGGTATTGGAGTGTCCATCACAAAGCCCTGACATCAATCCTATAGAAAATTTGTGGGCAGAACTGAAAATGTGTGTGCAAGCAAGGAGGCCTACAAACCTGACTCAGTTACACTAGCTCTGTCAGGAGGAATGGGCCAAAATTCACCCAACTTATTATGGGACGCTTGTGGAAGGCTACCTGAAACATTTGATCCAAGTTAAACAATTTAAAGGCAATGCTACCAAATACTAATTGAGTGTATGTAAACTTCTGACCCACTGGGAATGTGATGAAAGAAATAAAAGCTAATATAAATAATTATCTCCACTATTATTCTGATATTTCACATTCTTAAAATGAAGTGGTGATCCTAACTGACCTAAGCCATGGCATTTTTACTAGGATTAAATGTCATGAAGTTTGAAAAACTGAGTTTAAATGTATTTGGCTAAGGTGTATGTAAACTTCTGACTTTAACTGTATGTAAATTACAAATGACAATTTCTGTATTGCATTTCCCCAAAAATGGCAAAAATGTCTAAAAACATATTTTCACGTTGTTAATATGGGGTGTTGTGTGTCGATGTGTGAAAATAAATTATATTTAATCCATTTTGAATTTAGGTTGTAACACAACCAAATGTGGAATAAGTCAAGGGTTATGAATTTATTTATTTTTATTTAACCTTTATTTAACTAGGCAAGTCAGTTAAGAACAAATTCTTATTTACAATGACGGCCTACCAAACGACAAAAGGCCTCCTACGGGGATGGGGACTGGGATTAAAAATAAGAAATAAATCAAATATAAATGTAGGACAAAACACACATCACGACAAGAGAGACACCACAACACTACATAAAGAGAGACCTAAAACAGCAACACATGACAACAACATGGTAGAAACATAACATGGTAGCAGCACAAAACATGGTACAAACATTTTTGGGCACAGACAACAGCACAAAGGGCAAGAAGGTAGAGACAACAATACATCACACAAAGCAGCCACAACTGTCAGTAAGAGTGTCCATGATTGAGTCTTTGAATGAAGAGATTGAGATAAAACTGTCCAATTTGAGTGTTTGTTGCAGCTCGTTCCAGTCGCTAGCTGCAGCGAACTGAAAAGACCAGGGACCCATGGATGTGTGTGCTTTGGGGACCTTTAACAGAATGTGACTGGCAGAACGGGTGTTGTATGTATGAGGGCTGCAGTAGATATCTCAGATAGGGGGAGTGAGGCCTAAGAGGGTTTTATAAATAAGCATCAACCAGTGGGTCTTGCGACGGGTATACAGAGATGACCAGTTTACAGAGGAGTATAGAGTGCAGTGATGTGTTCTTTAAGGAGTATTGGTGGCAAATCTGATGACCGAATGGTAAAGAACATCTAGCCATTCGAGGGCACCTTTACCTGCCGATCTATAAATGATGTCTCCGTAATCTAGCATGGGTAGGATGGTCATCTGAATCAGGGTTAGTTTGGCAGCTGGGGTGAAAGAGGAGAGATTACGATAGAGGAAACCAAGACTAGATTTAACTTCAGCCTGCAGCTTTGATATGTGCTGAGAGAAGGACAGTGTACCGTCTAGCCATACTCCAAAGTACTTGTATGTAGGGGCGGCTAATGCAATCCAGTTGTAGCCTAGGTATTTTCTGATGCTCATTGACAGAGAGGGAAGATGATGAGGGAGGGGAAAATAGATTATATGTGTATCTGTGGACTAGTGTTGCATAACATTTATCGCTCTCGCTCTCTCCACAGTATTTCTTGCTCTCCCTCGCTATCCCCACTCTCCCTCTCTCCTTACCAGTCACTTCTCTCTCGCTCACTGTTACTCTCATCTTCTATTATCTCTCTCTCTCTCAACTCTCTCTCCCGCTTTTCTTTCTTAATTTAGATCAGTAATTCCCTCTTTTTTTCTGTAGCTGGCCTATAGCTGGTTCGGCTAAAGAGATCAGAGATGGGATGAGGGGGGACTGAGAACTCAGTGTCAATAGTATCATGTCAGTAACTGTCGAGACCATTTCATAATTTACTACAGGGAGGGGCGATTGAAAAGTCAAGTAAAGGTTGAGAACAGTAACATGGATCCACCTGCCATCCCTAGACGAGCTGCTGTTTGTTAGTGTGTAGGATGTCCCAGGCCCATAGTGCCGTCAGAGGAGACGGAAGTGTAGGAGGTCATGTTATATTAGCTAGCTGCCATCGCTCCTCATCCGCTCCAGCAATACCACCACTGGTGCTATCAACAGATGTGAAGGAGGCTGGGTAAATGACGGCTCTGATGAAGTTGGAGAGCCAGGTTAGCTGTTAGCCAGGTTAGCAGTTAGCCAGGTTAGCTGTTAGCCAGGTTAGCTGTTGATCTTAACTAGATGGATAGGGCTGCCTGGGGTAGAGATGCCTGTAACAGTTAAAGATAGGGCTGCTGTGCACATCACAGAAGATCACTGACTGGTCTTGGTGATGGAGATCTATAGATATATTTGAGAGAGAGATTTATCTAGAGGCCTGTGGTCTGTATAGGTGGAGAGATATGAGAATAAAGGACACAGAGGAAATAGACCAATATTAGCAATGTGGCTTCAGAATAAGATGAAGAAAGAGAATAGAGAGATAGAGGGTGAGTTTGAGAGATAGCGACCGAGATGGAAACACAGTTTGCTGTGGCAGTTGCAAATTATTCCTAAGCGTTTTCAATCATCAATGATCTAATGTGGAGATGAGTCCACATCCCACACCATATGTTGTCTATGGTATTGCTGATCCTCATACAGCCCTGCAGTACATACTGGTCCTCAATCCCAAATGAATGGAAAAGATAGAAACATGCATGTGTGTATGTGCGTCAACAGTGAAAGGTTGTGGGTCAGGTTGGTTTCCTGTTGTTTGAGGTTGAGAATCAGAACTGAGAGAGCAAAAAACAGAGACCACTGACATTCTCTCTCTCTTTAGCTCTCTCTCTATACAGTTTTGCAGGCAGTCACTCTACTTGTTCTATCTACTCACCCATCCATTCTGTCTATCCACTTTCCCATTAACATTCTCACACAATTAGTCAGTCTTCATGAAGTGTTGTTCAGTTGTTTTACTGCACATAGACAATACCATGCATGCAGTCTTTAGGGTTATAGTTTGTTACTCTTTTCAGATGTGCAGTATAGTGTGTATTCTATCAGATGTGCAGTATAGTGTGTATTCTATCAGATGTGCAGTATAGTGTGTATTCTATCAGATGTGCAGTACAGTGTGTATTCTATCAGATGTGCAGTATAGTGTGTATTCTATCAGATGTGCAGTATAGTGTGTATTCTATCAGATGTGCAGTATAGTGTGTATTCTATCAGATGTGCAGTATAGTGTGTATTCTATCAGATGTGCAGTATAGTGTGTATTATATCAGATGTGCAGTATAGTGTGTATTCTATCAGATGTGCAGTATAGTGTGTATTATATCAGATGTGCAGTATAGTGTGTATTATATCAGATGTGCAGGGGGTTTCTCAGTTTCACCGCTGACTGCCCTCTCTTACGGCCTCTGGGAGATTCCTGTGGCACCTGAATAGAGGGCACAAACACTTGACACACTGACACACACACACACACACACACACATTTCACACAATTTATTGCTGTACTGTAAACACAAGGGATTGTCTCACCGCTTGACAAACTAACTTACACACACCAACACAAAGAAAGACAAACACTCTTCCCGAACTCTAAAATCACAATAGAATAGCGTATTTATTTTCATATGTTCTGAATGTAATAATGTATGATTTGTTGAATGATGAGGAGGGGGGATGAGGGAGGAAGAGGGGGGGTGGGGGGGAGGAGGATGGACATTCCTGGCAGTGTCAACCAAGATGAAAGACTCTATTACTGGCAGCACTATCCTTTATGAGACAGATAGAGAGAGAGGGATGGAGAGAGCGAGAGGTGAGATGAAAGAAGGATAGTCAGAGCAAAAGAGAAGCCAGTTAACCACTTGAAAAGACTGAGGTTGACACCTTCACCTCCTCCTCCTCTCTCCATCCGCAAATATTCCCCCTCTACTGTTGTCTCTTCTGTCTGTCGCTGTGTATTTGATGTCATTCGGTTCATTTTTAACAATGTAAGAAATGCTAATGAGAGGAAAACAGAGTGTTCATTCTTTCACTCTGATTGCAACGTTTGATGACAACCAAGCAAATTGTCTCTTTTTTAACAAGCCCGTATTATTGTAGCAAAGTTGCAATATGTGTGTTTGTGTGTGTGTTTGTGTGTGTGTGTTCATGTGAAGTGTTGTTGATTTGTTAGGGGAATGGTCAAACCTCAATGGGATAGATATACTGACATACCTGCTGAACACACAACGCAGGTCTCACGTAATCAGGTGTCACGTACACAGACCAAAAACCCGTTTTCCACTCCATATTTGTGTGGTCAACCAACTTTCTCAGTCTGATTTTGTGTTAATGTTACCTCTCTGCAGTCTAGGTTTCTCTTTCCCCTTCCTGCCCTCAATTCTCTTTACCATCTATATTTCACTTTCTCTTCTCCCCCTAAGTCTCCCTAACTCTCCCTAAGTCTCCCTTATCTCCTTGATAGACAGTTCTGAATGTGCTCACACTGTACTTCTGAAAGATCTGGGTTTGGACATTGGCTACATTGGCTCTGCTGGCCAACGTAGTCCACAGGTGTTTGTGTTACTGTGAACTGTAATGTGTGTGTTAACTGTATTGTGTTACTGTTAACTGTAATGTGTGTGTTAACTGTATTGTGTTACTGTTAACTGTAATGTGTGTGTTAACTGTATTGTGTTACTGTTAACTGTAATGTGTTACTGTTAACTGTAATGTGTTACTGTTAACTGTAATGTGTGTGTTAACTGTGTTGTGTTACTGTTAACTGTAATGTGTGTGAACTGTAATCTGTGTGAACTGTAATGTGTGTGTTAACTGTATTGTGTTACTGTTAACTGTAATGTGTGTGTTAACTGTATTGTGTTACTGTTAACTGTAATGTGTGTGTTAACTGTATTGTGTTACTGTTAACTGTAATGTGTGTGTTAACTGTATAGTGTTACTGTTAACTATAATGTGTTACTGTTAACTGTAATGTGTGTGTTAACTGTATTGTGTTACTGTTAACTGTAATGTGTGTGTTAACTGTATTGTGTTACTGTTAACTGTAATGTGTGTGTTAACTGTATTGTGTTACTGTTAACTGTAATGTGTGTGTTAACTGTATTGTGTTACTGTTAACTGTAATGTGTGTGAACTGTAATCTGTGTGAACTGTAATGTGTGTGTTAACTGTATTGTGTTACTGTTAACTGTAATGTGTGTGAACTGTAATGTGTGTGTTATTGTGTGTGTAGCTCAGATTGAGGTGATTCCCTGTAAGATCTGTGGTGATAAATCATCAGGAGTTCACTATGGAGTCATCACCTGCGAGGGCTGCAAGGTGAGACTGCAGCACTACACAGCTGATTTCACACTGACCAAGCAGACATAACAAACAGACTTATTTCCAGTGGTTTCATTGGTTATGTCAATGGTCCTCTCTCCCCCTCAGGGTTTTTTCCGGCGTAGCCAGCTGCCGTCCGTGTCCTACTCCTGTTCCAGACAGAGTAACTGTCCTATAGACAGAGCCAGCCGCAACCGCTGCCAGAGCTGCCGACTGCAGAAGTGTGTGAACCAGGGCATGAGCCGGGATGGTGAGACACGCAAGCACACATAAACAAAAAGATGGCTCCTGGAAAAATAAAGGTTGAATAAATACACACTTTCAAATCATATTACTTAAAAAAATATATATTTTATTTAACCTTTATTTAACTTTATATGAGAGTAATTAAACTCAACTCCACCACAAACTGTTTTTGTTTCCCCAGCGGTGAAGTTTGGTCGGATGTCGAAACGTCAGCGGGAGTCTCTGCGTGCCGAGGTGGAGAGACACCGTCAGCAGCAGCAGCAGCATCTCCAGGCAGAGGCCCAGCCCGCCATGCCCTACCCCAGCAAGGCATGCCGTTTCCGGACACCCCACCTGCTCCAGGCCCCGGCTCTGGCCTACTCCTTCCCGGGAGAGCCAGAGCTGCCACCCTGCCCGACAGATGTGCTCCCCTACCTGGTGTGCTCCCCAGGCGAGTCCCAGGCTCCAGGTCTGGCCTACCAGGGCTCCTGTGTGTCTCCTGGCAGTGGGCACTCAGATGAGAGAGGTAAGGGAGTGGACACATACACACACTCAAAACACATAATCAGACTAACACTGTTTAATATCTATTACCCCTTTCCCCTTCTCACTCCCTCTTCTTCAGGGTTCGACTCCCGTCAGCCGTCTCCTGACCAGACGATAGGGATGGGAATTAGATCGTATGACCCAGAAGACCCCTACTGCCCTTACCGCCCCTCCCTGCTACACATAGAGGAGCTGTGTGACAGTATCGTGCGGTCCCATAGGGACACCAGTCAGTTCAGACTGGAGGAACTGCAGGCTCTGAGATGGAAGTTGTTCAGCAGAGAGGAGATCCATGCCTACCAGAGCAAGGTACTGTACCAACACATCACTGGTCTCTTATAAATCATCAGTCAGTCGTCAGTAATAAATAACAGTTTCGTTAGTAAGTTAAAAGAAGTCTGACCCCTGAAATCAAGTTTTTCATTTGACCTTTATTTAGCAAGGTAAGAACAAATTCTTATTTTCAGTGACGGCCTAGGAACAGGGGGTTAACTGCCTTGTTCAGGGGCAGAATGACAGATTTTTACCTTGTCAGCTCGGGGATTTGATCTTGCAACCTTTCGTTTACTAGTCCATAGCTCTAACCACTAGGCTACCTGCCGCCCCAGGTGTCAAGAAATCTTGTCTCTTTCTTCTCACCTCTTTTTGGAATTCCTTCTCCCCTCACATCTATCTTTTTCTCTTGTCTCCCCCTCTCCCTCCCTCTCCCACCCTCTCTCTCTCTCACTCCCTCCTGTCCTCTCCCTCCCTCCCTCCCTCCCTCCCTCCAGTCAGTAGATGAGATGTGGCAGCACTGTGCCGTGAGGCTGACTGAAGCAGTACAGTACGTGGTGGAGTTCGCCAAACGCATCCCAGGGTTCCGTGGGCTCGGACAGAACGACCAGATCACCCTGCTCAAGACTGGTGAGCCAAACCCACCTTTCAATCACTACTTACTCTACTATCCTCTCAAGAAAAGTCTTCCTGTAAGAAGTGCACATTGCCATTATTAAATATTCTCTCCCCTCTCTCTCTCTCTCCCTCCCTCCATCTCTCTCTCTCAGGTTCGATGGAGGTGGTTCTGGTCAGAATGAGTAGGTGTTTTAACACAGAGAACAGCACCGTCTTCTTCGATGGGAAGTTTGCCAGCACTGAACTTTTCAAGTCTCTGGGTAAGTCCATTGGCTCCTAGTCTTAGCTGTTGAATGGATGCTACAGTGCCCTCAGTCATTATTGGGAAAGTGAAGTATTTTTTATTCTTACGGCTCTATACTCCAAAAGTTTGGATTTTAAATCAAACAATGACTGAGGTTAAAGTGCAGACCGTCCACTTTAATTTGAGGGTACATAGCACCACCATTTTAGGGGACCAAAATGATTGGGACGAATTCACTTATATGTGTATTAAAATAGTAAAAAGTTAAGTATTTGGTCCCATATTCATTTTTACATTTACATTTTACATTTACATTTAAGTCATTTAGCAGACGCTCTTATCCAGAGCGACTTACAAATTGATTCATAGCACACAATGACTACATCAAGCTTGTGACTCAAAACATTTGTTGGATGCATTTGCTGTTTGTTTTGGTTGTGTTTCAGATTATTTTGTGCCCAATAGAAATTAATGGTAAATAATGTATTGTGTCATTTTGGAGTCACTTTTATTGTAAAGAAGATAATATGTTTGCTAACACTTCTACGTTAATGTGGAGGCTGTATGATATTGGTGTGTCTAACCTTATGATCTTTAACTTCAAATACAAACTTTTGGAGTATAGAGCCAAAATAATAAAAAAATCCTTCACTGTCCCAATAATTACGGAGGACATGATCTCATATTAACTTTGCCAATTGGTTCCTAGTCTTAGTGATGCTAACTGTGCTAACTGTGTTGTTGCAGGCTGTGGTGATCTGATGGTGGCGGTGTTCGACTTTGCTCACAGTATGTGTGCCCTGAGACTGACTGAGCTGCAGATGGCTCTCTTCAGCTCACTGGTGCTCATTAACACAGGTAAGACACACAAATGCACACACATTCTGTATATTGATACTGCAGATAATATTAGTACAATAAAGTTATAGATCAGTAGTTATAGAACAGTAAAGTCCTGGAACAGTAAAGTCATAGATCTGTAAAGTCATAGATCTGTAGTCATAGATCTGTAAAGTCCTGGAACAGTAAAGTCATAGATCTGTAAAGTCATAGATCTGTAAAGTCATAGATCTGTAAAGTCATAGATCTGTAAAGTCATAGAACAGTAAAGTCATAGATCAGTAAAGTCATAGAACAGTAAAGTCATAGAACAGTAAAGTCATAGATCCATAAAGTCATAGATCCATAAAGTCATAGAACAGTAAAGTCATAGATCTGTAAAGTCATAGATCCGTAAACTCACAGATCCGTAAACTCACAGATCCGTAAACTCACAGATCCGTAAACTCACAGATCCGTAAAGTCATATATCCTGTGGCAAAGAAGGGGGTCGAGTGATAAATGGCAGTCGGCCATTTTGTGATCTGTAGTTCTGATCGGGGTGGCCATTTTAGTGATCGGGCAGAGCCCGTTTATTAGTTCTGCCCTCACATATCTGCCATTTATCACTCGACCCCCTTCTTTGCCACAATCCATAAAGTCATAGATCTGTAAAGCCATATATCCATAAAGTCATAGATCTGTAAAGCCATATATCCATAAAGTCATAGATCCGTAAAGTCATAGTCATAGATCCATAAAGTCATAGATCCGTAAAGTCATAGTCATAGATCCATAAAGTCATGGATTCGTAATGTCATAGAACATAAGCTGATTAATGGTATCAAATGATCTATTCTATCTAATCTTTTATTTTTTATTTTATTTATTTTTTTGTGTGTGTGTGTGTGTGTGTGTGTGTAGATCGCCCCTGTCTTGAGGATAGAGGCAGAGTACATAGAATGAGGAAAGACTTGGAGGGATGCCTCAGCCACATGCTACGCAGAGACAACCAGGAGAGCCTTCAGCACAAGGTAACACACACAGGCACTTGCACATACACACGTGCACACACACTCACGCATTCAAGTTTGACGGAGTAGTGAGTGGAGAGCGTTACCACTGGTGTAAAAATACTTTAAAGTACAATTTAAGTCGTTTTCTGGAGTATCTGTACTTTACTTTACTATTTATATTTTTCTCAACTTTTACTTTTACTTCACTACATTCCTAAAGAAAATAATGTACTTTTTACTCCATACATTTTCCCTGATACCCAAAAGTACTCGTTACATTTTGACAGGAAAATGTTCCAATTCACACACTTATCAAGAGAACATCCCTGGTCATCCCTACTGCCTCTGATCTGGCAGACTCACTAAACACAAATGCTTCATTTGTAAATTATGTCTGAGTGTTGGAGTGTGCCCCTGGCTATCCGTAAATGTTTTTTGTTTATGTTACCATCTGGTTTGCTTAATATAAGGACATTGAAATGGTTTATTCTTTTACTTTTGATACTTAAGAACATTTGAGCAATTCCATTTACTTTTGATACTTAAGTATATTTTTAACCAAATACTTTTGGACAATTTACTCAAGTAGTATTTTACTGGGTGACTTTAACTTTTACTTGAGTCATTTTCTGTTAAGGTATCTTTACTTTTACTCAGGTATGACAATTGAGTACTTTTTCCACCACTGGTGTTTACCCTCTATGACATCACTAAACAGTGTGTAGAACTATCATTGACTAGCTGTGTGTGTGTGTGTGTGTTGTCCCCAGCTCTACCAGAAGGTGTCAGTGTTGCAGTCTCTGTGCAGTCTGCATGTAGAGAAGCTGCACTGGTTCAGCCAGCTCTACCCGCTCACCGTCCACTCTGTCTTCCCTCCTCTATACAAGGAGCTGTTCACCTCCGACCTGCCTTCTGTGGACTCCCTCTGAACTCCCTCTGAACTGCACCGTACATGTTGACAGATAATTAGACATGCATACAGTAGTAGACAGACACACACACAAACACACACAGAGACACAGAGACACACAGAGACACAGACACTCAGAGACACAGAGACACAAACACACACACAGACACACACAGACACTCAGAGACACACAGACACACAAACTTAGACACACATAGACACAGACACATGAGAATGCATTGATAACATGAGATGAAATTACTTTGAATGCTTCACTTGTTGAATAAAAATATTTTTGTCATTTCAGAGAGCAATGATTTGATGAAACTATTTCAGTAGCCAATTAGTGATTGGACATTGAAGCGATTTTCATGCAAAAAAATGTTTTATAGATTGTTGTTTTGTTTTTCCTTTTTGAGAGTGTTATTTGGTCCTTGAGACGATGTATGTTATTTTGACTCAGGGTGGCTGTTGTGACTGTATCCAGACCAGTTGCTAGCTGGTATAAATGACCATATTTAGATGATCACTATGAAATCTAATGGGTGTTTTCTGAGTTGTTTTTAAATGTGTGACTTTACAGAGTCGGCTAACCCATCAGACTGAGTACCTGAGCTATAGCCCATGGGCCCCACGGTTCAGGACCCAAACACACAGTCAAGTATATAGCTAGTCTTCTCAATGGACTGTGTGTGGATCGAATTTCACCAACAATCCCATCTGTCTCTATCGAGCTTTAAAAGAGCCTGTGTGTTGCATTAAAACAGAGTCAGAAATCCTAGACAGGCAGAAATGTAAATATGAATAATCTAGAACATAAACTTGGATGCTGGGTAATATTACTGTAGGCCTACAGTATGTAGGCATTTGAATGACTAACTTTGGGCATGACTGTTATTGTAAACAGATTTCACAAACATTACCGGTGTTTCTTTAACATTCTCCCTGTTAGTTTGTCTCCTAGGTGTTACTATTGTGATTCCCATGGAAAAGGCTTCCAATAAACTGCTGACATGATTTAAAAAATGACTGGTGTTCCTGTATTGTCATTTTTCCCAATGTACAAAAGAGGATGTTTAATTGCATACCAGGAAGGGAAAGAGCTTGAAGAAACATAGCGGGGAGAGCTCAGTGCATGCAGCTGCACACTGGTAGAATTGACATGTTTTAACGACACATCTATGACAAAACACACATAGACATTCCTGCTTTGAGCCGTCCTCAACGGTGTGTGTGTGTGTTTGATTCATAGACTATCCAATGAGCTGAGTGTGTTCTATCGACATCTGTGTGTATTTGTGTGTGAGAGAGCGTGGTGAAAGCAAAGTAGACCCCAGCACACTGCTGAATGCTGCGGCTGTTCATCGAGTGCAATGTCCTGGCTTGAATCATAATTTCCACTTGAGTTTCAAATGTAACTTAGTCATGCATTGATGTCATTGAGAGTCAAAATTCAACTTAAGTGGAAGTTAAGATTCACCAATTGATGAACTGCAGAGGCATTCAGCAGTGTGCAGATGTCTGTTTTTCTTTCATGACTTTACCTTCGGTACCTCGTAGCTGAAAGTAGCCTAACTGGATGTGGGTACAGGACACCACTTCTTAACTGTGTGTGAGAGTGGCGGTGGCTGACATTCAGCTGAGCTTTGTTGTGTGTATGGGAAGACTTGTTCGGTCTAAGAGTTTGTATGAGAGAACTGAAGAATGTTGTTTACTGAGCTTCCAAGGAGAAGTGACTAAGACCCGGGTGAGTTGTTAGGACATGATTAACCTCTCTGGGCAACTGGGACGTGACCGTCCCACTCTATTCAACAGCCAGTGGAACGGCGTGGCGCGAAATACAAAAACCTAAAAAATGCAATAATACATTTTTTTTCAAACATACGACTATTTTACACCATTTGAAAGATAAGACTCTCGTTAATCTAACCACATTGTCTGATTTCAAAAAGGCTTTACAGCGAAAGCAAAACATTAGATTATGTTAGGAGAGTACATAGACCAAAATAATCACACAGCCATTTTCCAAGCAAGCATATATGTCACAAAAACCCAAAACACAGCTAAATGAAGCACTAACCTTTGATCTTCATCAGATGACACACTAGGACATTATGTTATACAATACATGTATGTTTTGTTCAATCAAGTTCATACTTATATCCAAAAACAGCTTTTTACATTGGTGTGTTATGTTCATTCCCACCAAAAACTTCCGGTGAATTTACTAAATTACTCATCATAAACGTTGACAAAATACATAACAATTATTTTAAGATTATGCAATCTTTTATGCAATCGCTATGTCAGATTTTAAAATAGCTTTTCGGCTAAAGCACATTTTGTAATATTCTGAGTACATAGCTCAGCCATCACGGCTAGCTATTTTGACACTCGCCAAGTTCGAAGCACACTAAACTCAGAATTAGTATTAGAAATATTGTATTACCTTTGCTGTTCTTCGTCAGAATGCACTCGCAGGACTGCTACTTCCACAAGAAATGTTGTTTTTGTTCCAAATAATCCATAGTTATGTCCAAACACCTCCGTTTTTTTTGTGCGTTCAGGTCACTATCCAAAGGGTAACGCGCGAGTGCATATCGAGACATGAAAATTGTAAATGTTCCATTACCGTACTTAGAAGCATGTCAAACGCTGTTTAAAATCAATTTTTATGGTATTTTTCTCATAAAATAGCGATAATATTCCAACCGGACAATAGTGTATTCATTCAAAGAGGAAAAGAAAAACAGCCTGGTCGTGTGAACGCGCATATCCAATCTCTTTGTCACCAGGCAGACCTCTGAGAAACTGAGCTACTATACTCTGCCCAGAGACAGGAGATGCCTCAATCCGCTTTCTGAAGGCTTTAAGGAGCCAATGGAAGCCTTAGAAAGTGCTACGTAACCCCACAGATACTGTAGTTTTGATAGAGAATCAAAAGAAGAACTACAAATTCTCAGACAGGCCACTTCCTGCTTGGAATTTTCTCAGGTTTTTGCCTGCCATATGAGTTCTGTTATACTCACAGACACCATTCAAACAGTTTTACAAACTTCAGAGGGTTTTATATCCAAATCTACTAATAATATGCATATTCTCGTTTCTGGGCAAGAGAGGTAACCAGTTTAAATCGGGTACGTTTTTTATCCGGCCGTGAAAATACTGCCCCCTAGCCCCAACAGGTTAAGACAACCACTCTCTCTCCGCCCTACAACCACAAACGCTTCAAATCCGGTCAGAGAGGTTGCCCAGCGGTCAGGGACTAGGATCAGTCCCACACAGTAACAGTGAGAGGTAGAGTTACATGTGGTCTCTCTCTGAGTTGTTTTTTGCTGTGCTCTCTGGCCTTTCCTGGGGAATGTGTGTTCTGTTCCAGCACAAACACACATTTCTGATTTACTGGTTCTTCAAGACACATCTTAGAACAAAAAGTCTCAGTCAAATCTGGCATACAATCTCTGTACCATCAAAAGTACTAATTCTGTGAGATTAAAGTACCGTTTGAAGATTATCGGTAGATTGTCCCTTGAGTTTTAGTCATATAAGCTATTTTACTCTTCCTCCTCTTAATTCTGCTTTTCCTGGGAAGTTCTAAAGCTGAGAAACACTGCTCAGGGACATTGTGTTTGTGTGTCACCCATGAAGGGGAGGAGGGATGAAGGGAGAGAGGGAAAGGAAAGGGGTAAAAGGGTGAGGCAAGGGGGAGCCACAGTCTGTGGATTTACAATGGAATCCTTCAGTGTTAACTCTGCACTGGATTAACTGGGACGACAGATAGCCTAGTGGTTAGAGTTTTGGGCCAGTAACTGAAAGGTTGCTGGATCAAATCCCCGAGCTGGTAAAAAATATGTCGTTCTGCCCCTGAACAAGGCTATTCCCCGGTAGGCTGTCATTGTAAATAAGAATTTGTTCTTAACTGACTTGCCTAGTTAAATCAAATTATTATTATTCTGCGTGTGCACAGTAGCTATGTTTCCAATAACTTGTCCTTATTGGAAAGTACTTGTCCTGTGATTCTTAACTGACTTGCCTAGTTAAATAAAAATTAATAAATATAGAGCTGGTGGTATTTTCCATTTATCGGCAGGACAGAGAAGCTATGTCTGGTAAGATGAGGGGTGGGGGTGTGAGTCTATGTCACAGCGTCCACGGAAGGTGGCGCCCCTCCCCGGTCGGGCGGTGCTCGGTGGTCGTCGTTGCCGGCCTACTAGCTGCCACCGATCTACGTTTCTGTGTCTTTTGGTTTTGTCTGTCTAGGTCCGCACCTGTTCCCTGTTAGTCATTAGTGGGGGGGTATTCAATTTGTCTTTTTTGTTTGGGAATTCATGCGGGATTATTACATGTCATGTTCTGTGTGGTAGTCGGCATTTTACGTTGCTTCAGCTACGCCGCGTAATTTTGGATTAGGCGTTAGGGTTGCCGGGCTGCGCCCTGTATGTTTTGATTTTTGGAGCTGTCCTCCTGTCTTGTGTTCTGTGCAACTTTATTTATCGGTGTTTATTAAACATCTGTTCAAACGGACCTCAGTCTCCTGCACTTGACTCTACCCCTTCCTGCTATCAAGGATAGCTTTGACAGAATCCCGCACCCCAGATGGAGTCAGCAGGAGCAGAAGCGCCGTCCATGGCCGAACAGGTGTCGCAACATGCCAGCCTCCTCCACCGCCTGCGCTCGGCTATGGATCAGGTGCTAGCCCGGTTGAAGAGCTGGGAGAGAGGTGCTTCCCCATCCACAGCAGCGCCGGTTCCCCATCCTGCGTCCCGACCGGCACCTACAGAGTCAAGCTCGAGTGGGATCAGGGTCACGCTTCCCAGGGAGTTCGATGGGACGGCCGCTGGGTGCAAGGGGTTTCTACTCCAGTTAGAGCTGTACCTGGAGACCGTCCGCCCCTCTCCCTCTGATGAAGAGAGGGTGAGCGTCCTCGTCTCATGCCTCATGGGTAGAGCCCTAGAATGGGCCAACGCAGTCTGGGATGGCCCAGACTCGGCTAGGGGCGACTACCCGGAGTTCGCTCGCCGCTTCCGGGCGGTATTCGATCATCACCCGGAGGGCAAGGCGGCGGGTGAACAATTATTTCAACTGAGACAGGAGACGAGGAGCGCCCAAGACTTTGCCCTGGAATTCCGGACTCTCGCCGCAGGATCGGGGTGGAATGAGCGGGCCCTGATTGATCACTACAGATGTAGTCTCCGAAAGGACGTCCGCCGGGAGCTGGCTTGTCGGGACAACACCACCACCCTAGACCAGCTTATAGATTTGTCCATCAGGCTGGACAACCTGCTGGCTGCCCGGGGACGTTCCAGTCGGGGCCTGTTTGTTCCACCTCCCAGCCCTCCTGCTCCAATGCCCATGGAGATAGGAGGGGTTGCAGCTAGGAAGACCGGAGGGGGGGGGGGGGCTCTCCTGCACTCACTGTGGTCATAGAGGACACACTGCGGACCCGTGCTGGAGAGGTCCACCAGGGAGTTTGGATGGCAGGCAGAGCACCACATCAACCCCCAGGTGAGTCAGCACCAGCCACACCCAGAGCCCCATGTCGACCACATGTACACCTCAGTTTGTTTTCCTGAGTTTTCCCCTCACTTCCAGTATAAGGCACTAGTCGATTCAGGCGCAGCTGGGAGTTTTATGGACCGTGGGGTAGCCAAGAATTTAGGGATTCCCCTGGTTCAGCTGGACCACCCCTTCCCCGTGCACGCCCTAGATAGTCGACCGCTAGGGTCCGGCCAAGTGGGGGAGGTCACAGTGCCACTGGTCATGGTGACGTGGGGGGGCATGAGGAGCGTATCAGCCTGTTCCTCATTGACTCCCTGGCATTTCCGGTGGTTCTGGGAATCCCCTTGCTAGCCACTCACAACCCTCAGATTTCGTGGAGGCAGAGGGCTCTTAAGGGGTGGTCGAGGGAGTGCTCAGGTAGGTGTATAGGAGTTTCCATCAGTGCAACCACAGTGGAAAGTCCAGACCCAGTCTCCACCGTGCACATTCCCTCAGAATATGCCGATTTGGCTATCGCCTTCAGTAAATCGAAGGCGACTCAATTACCCCCTCATCGATGAGGGGATTGTGCGATAAACCTCCAGGCTGACTAGGGCCATCCTAGGAGTCACGTGTATCCTCTGTCTCAGGAGGAGACAGCGGCTATGGAGACATACGTCACTGAGTCCTTGAGACAGCGATACATTCAGCCATCCAAGTCACCCGTCTCCTCAAGCTTCTTTTTTGTGAAGAAGAAGGAGGGAGGTGTGCGCCTGTGCATTTACTATAGAGGTCTAAATTCTATCAGGTTGGGTTTCAGTTACCTGCTACCTCTCATTGCTACGGCGGTGGAGTCATTTCACGGGGCGCGCTAGACGTTCCGCTAGCGGAACACCTGCTCCAATATCCAATGATAGGCGTGGCAGGAATTACAAATTCCTCAAAAATACAAAAACTTCCATTTTTCAAACATATGACTATTTCACAGCATTTTAAAGACAAGACTCTCCTTTATCTAACCACACTGTCCGATTTCAAAAAGGCTTTACAGCGAAAGCAAAACATTAGATTATGTCAGCAGAGTACCCAGCCAGAAATAATCAGACACCCATTTTTCAAGCTAGCTTATAATGTCACAAAAAACAAAACCACAGCTAAATGCAGCACTAACCTTTGATGATCTTCATCAGATGACAACCCTAGGACATTATGTTATACAATACATGCATGTTTTGTTCAATCAAGTTCATATTTATATCAAAAACCAGCTTTTTACATTAGCATGTGACGTTCAGAACTAGCATTCCCACCGCAAACTTCCGGTGAATTTACTAAATTACTCACGATAAACGTTCACAAAAAACATAACAATTATTTAAAGAATTATAGATACAGAACTCCTTTGTGCAATCGAGGTGTCCGATTTTAAAATAGCTTTTCGGTGAAAGCACATTTTGCAATATTCTGAGTACATAGCCCAGCCATCACGGCTAGCTATTTAGACACCCACCAAGTTTAGCCCTGACCAAACTCAGATTTACTATTACAAAAGTTTGATTACCTTTGGTGTTCTTTGTCAGAATGCACTCCCAGGACTGCTACTTCAATAACAAATGTTGGTTTGGTCCAAAATAATCCATCGTTATATCCAAATAGCGGCGTTTTGTTCGTGCGTTCAAGACACTATCCGAAGTGTAAATAAGGGTCACGAGCATGGCGCAATTCGTGACAAAAAAATTCTAAATATTCCATTACTGTACTTCGAAGCATGTCAACCGCTGTTTAAAATCCATTTTATGCCATTTTTATCGTAAAAAAGCGATAATATTCCGACCGGGAATCTGCGTTTAGGTAAACAGACGAAAGAAAACAAAGCATTCTGTCGACGCGGGCACGAGCCTGAGTCTCACAGTACTGTAACCAGCCACTACCCAAACGCGGTACTTTTTTTCAGCCAGAGCCTGCAAAGCCACGATTCAGCTTTTTGCCGCCTTCTGAGAGCCCATGGGAGCCGTAGGAAGTGTCACGTAACAGCAGAGATCCTCTGTAATGGATAGAGATAATCAAGAAGGGCAAGAAATTGTCAGACAGGCCACTTCCTGCATGGAATCTTCTCAGGTTTTGGCCTGCCATATGAGTTCTGTTATACTCACAGACACCATTCAAACAGTTTTAGAAACTTTAGGGTGTTTTCTATCCAAAGCCAATAATTATATGCATATTCTAGTTACTGGGCAGGAGTAGTAACCAGATTAAATCGGGTACGTTTTTTATCCAGCCGTGTCAATACTGCCCCCTAGCCCTAACAGGTTAAATTCCTTGGCGTCCACATCACCAACAAACTATCATGATCCAAACACACCAAGGCAGTTGTGAAGAGGGCACGCCAATGCTTATTCCCCCTCAGGAGACTGAAAAGACTTGGCTTGGGTCCTCAGATCCTCAAAAAGATCTACAACTGCACCATCGAGAGCATACTGACTGGTTTTATCACCGGCTGGTATGGCAACCGCTCGGCATCTGACCACAAGGCACTACAGAGGGTAGTGCGTACGGCCCATTACATCACTGGGGCCAAGCTTCCTGCCAGGACCTCTATACCAGGCTTTGTCAGAGGAAGGCCCTAAAAATGGTCAAAGACTCCACCCTAGTCATAGACTGTTCTCTCTACTACCGCATGGCAAGTGGTAAGTCTAGGTTCAAAAGGCTTCTTAACAGCTTCTACCCCCAATCCATAAGACTGCTGAACAATTAATCAAATGGCCACCCGGACTATTTGCATTGACATCCACCCCCCTTTGTTTTTACACTGCTGCTACTGTTTATTATCTATGCAAAGTCACTGTACCTCTACCTACATGAATAAATTACCTTGACTAACCTGTGCCTCACACACTGACTTGGTATCGGTCCACCCTGTATATAGCCTCGTTATTGTTATTTTATTGTGTTACTTTTTATTTATTGTTACTTTAGTTTATTTAGTAAATATTTTCTTAAAACCTGTTAGGGTCAGACGTTCCTCTAGCGGAACGCCTCACCAATATCCAATGGTATAGCGTGGCGTTAATTACATATGCCTCAAAAATGCAAATACTTAAATTTCTCAAACATATGACTATTTTACACCATTTTAAAGACAAGACTCTCCTTTATCTAACCACATTGTCCAATTTCAAAAAGGCTTTACAACGAAAGCAAAACATTAGATTATGTCAGGAGAGTACCCTCCCAAAAATAATCACACAGCCATTTTCAAAGCAAGCATATATGTCACAAAAACCAAAACCACAGCTAAATGCAGCACTAACCTTTGATGATCTTCATCAGATGACACTCCTAGGACATTATGTTATACAATACATGCATGTTTTGTTCAATCAAGTTCATAATTATATCAAAAACCAGCTTTTTACATTAGCATGTGATGTTCAGAACTAGCATACCCACCGCAAACTTCCGGTGAATTTACTAAATTACTCACGATAAACGTTGACAAAAAACATAACAATTATTTGAAGAATTATAGATACAGAACTCCTTTATGCAATCGCTGTGAAACGCTTGATGTAGTGGGTGTGGAGTCAGGCGCAGGAAACAAGAGCGTTTGCTATCGGGCTTTTATAAATGCACCGTCAAAAGAATATACACCCAAGAACAACAACAGGGTTTAATCAAAAAACACAAGGATCCAAAAACACCTTCCACTACACGAAACACAGTGAACGACAGAAATAAGCCCACACACAGAACAGGTGGGGAAACGGGCTTAAATACCCAACTAAACACAAATGGGACACAGGTGAAACCATTAAAGACAAAACAAACAGAAAAGGAAAAAGGGATCGGTGGCAGCTAGTAAGCCGGTGACGACGACTGCCGAGCGCCACCCGAACAGGGAGAGGAGTCACCCTCGGCAGGAGTCGTGACACGCTGTGTCAGATTTTAAAATAGCTTTTTGGTGAAAGCACATTTTACAATATTCTGAGTACATAGCCCGGCCATCATGGCTAGCTAATTTGACACCCACCAAGTTTGGCCCTCACCAAACTCAGATTTACTATAAGAAAAATTGGATTACCTTTGCTGTTCTTCGTCAGAATGCACTCCCAGGACTTCTACTTCAACAACAAATGTTGTTTTGGTTCGAAATAATCCATAGTTATATCCAAATAGCTCCGTTTTGTTCGTGCGTTCAAGTCACTATCCGAAGGGTGACAAGCCGGCGCATTTCGTGACAAAAAATTTCAAAATATTCCATTACCGTACTTCGAAGCACGTCAAACGATGTTTAAAATACATTTTTATGCTATTTTTCTCGTAAAATAGCGATAATATTCCAACCGGGCGACGTTGTATTCGTTCAAACACTGAAAGAAAAAAATTGAGTCGTCTCCAGTGTCATCGCTCCAGTGTCATTGTTCTCAGCAGGATCACTCACAAAAACTCCTGCTGTTTTTCGCCCAGAGACTGGAGAGCTATCATTCCACTTTCTGGCGCCTTCTGAGAGCCAATGAAACCCTTAGAAAATGTCACATTACAGCAGATATGCTGTATTTTTGATAGAGATGCCCTAGAAGGAGAACAAATTGTCAGACAGGTCACTTCCTGTATAGAATCTTCTCAGGTTTTGGCCTGCCATATGAGTTCTGTTATACTTACAGACACCATTCAAACAGTTTTAGAAACTTTAGAGTGTTTTCTATCCAAATCTACTAATTATATGCATATTCTAGTTTCTGGGCAGGAGTAATAACCAGATTAAATCGGGTACGTTTTTTATCCAGCCGTGAAAATACTGCCCCCTATCCCAAAAAGGTTAACTCTTATTTTTTCTTTACTTGCATTGTTGGTTAAGGGCATGTGAGTAAGCATTTCACGGTGTTGTATTACGCACATGTGACAAATAAAATGTGTGCCCGACAGGTGGGGGCGAAGGACAGTCTACTGGTGTGTACTAGCTATAACTAGCTACCGTTGTCGCCCCTGCCTCTTCTTCAGTGGGGTTGATCGGTGGTTGGCATCCAACATTATGGTACATTACCGCCACCTACTGTACTGGAGTGCCCCTGCCTCCTGCACATGTACTGGAGTCAGCTTAAAAATGTACCAGTAGAAGTATAAAGAAGGGTTCCTGCAGATGCGAGGAATGCCCACTTGCAGGAACGCCCTTGAATTGCGGGCTGCAGATGCACCTTTCTCCACTAGGGTGCGTTTCCATTGAACTATCTTGTGTCGATAAAAACTGCTGGACGTAATGACGTCACACATAAAAAAAAACGTTTCCGCAAAAACCTAGTGTTGAATAAAAATATAGTGGTAGAAGTGTTTCCATTAGCCATTTAAGTAAATTGCCCATTAACAAATTGGCCCTCCCACCTACCTGTTTCATGTCTCAGGTAGCCTGCGAAAGTCAGCATGGATACTATTATTCTAGGTGTAACAAACATCTAGAGTAGAGAATTCACAGCATGATAATTAAAGGTGCAATATGCAGAAGTTGCTCCGCAATTTCCTGGTTGAAGCTGGTATACAAAACCAGAAGCAAAAATGTAACTTAAAACCTTTTTAGGATCATTCCTTTTTTTTCCAATTTTCGCTTAAAATGACATACCCAAATCTAACTGCCTGTCTCAGGCATTGAAGCAAAGGTATGCATATTCTTGATACCATTTGAAAGGAAACAATTTGAAGTTTGTGGAAATGTTAAATGAAAGTAAGAGAATATAACACATTAGATCTGGTAAAAAATACTACAAAGAAAAAAACAGCCGTTTTTTGTATTTTTTTGTACCGTCATCTTTGAAATGCAAGAGAAAGGCCATAATGTATTATTCCAGCCCAGGCGTAATTTATATTTTGGCCACTGATGGCAGCAGTGGATGTGCAAAGTTTTAGACTGATGAACCACTCCAATGAACCACTGCATTTCTGTTCAAAGTTTTGTCTCAAGACTGCCGAAATGTGCCTAATTGGTTTATTAATAACTTTAAGTTCATAACTGTGCACTCTCCTCCAACAATAGCATGGTATTATTTCACTGTAATAGCTACTGTAAATTGAAAGCAACTCTAAGAAGCGGAAGATCTGTTCTATGTGCGCTTTATCTATGAAGCTCTTTCTTAAACTTCTTCGGGATCGGTGGGTCCCCCACGGGCCGGTTGAGCTAACGTAGGCTAATGCGATTAGCATTAGGTTGTAAGTAACAAGAACATTTCCCAGGACATAGACATATCTGATATTGGCAGAAGGCTTAAATTCTTAATCTAACTACACTGTCCAATGAGAATAACAGATCTATAAGTCACATTTCTAGCAATGCCTCCTCTCTTCCATGTGGACGAAACGTTCTATGACTCTGTCATACAGTACACGCTTTTATTTTTTGTTGTCCTAGGCTACCTGGCTATAATGCTTGCTCGCTAGCCTAACTTGCTCTCATGGGAAACGATGAGCCAGCTGGTTAACATTGGCCTTCTACATCTAGCTACATATTGAACTGCCATCCTCTCAGGCAAGAGACACAATCCATTTTATGGTTGGATCAGAATCGCTGTCATAATCATTGGCCAATATGGAGAATTAAGTAAAACCACAAGTCCAAATCCCTATATTCATCCATGGCTAATTTAGGAAAGGGACAATTTTAGCTAGCTAGTCACTGGAGGACAACAACACAACAAGATTCAAATTGTTTCTGTCAATGACATTTGACTCTGGATGTGACGTGATGTCATTGGACTGCAGCCAAATCCAAACTTGTTTCCTTGACACTTTTTGGTGTGTAACGGCTGTCGTGAGAGAGAGTAGACCAAGGTGCAGCGGAGTTAGTGTTCATCATTGAATATTTAATAGCAGAAAGAACACTATACAAAAATAAGAAAAACCGACAGCCAAACAGTCCTGTCAGGTGCAAAACACTAACAGAAACAATTACCCACAAAACCCAAAGGAAAAACATGCTCCTTATGTGTGACTCCCAATCAACAACAACGAACTACAGCTGTGCCTGATTGGGAGCCACACACGGCCCAAAACAAAGAAATACAAAAAACCTAGAAAACGAACATAGAACGCCCACCCAATGTAACACCCTGGCCTAACCAAAATAAAGAACAAAAAACCCCTCTCTATGGCCAGGGCGTTACATGGTGTGCCAGGACCATTCACAGTTGAGCTCACTAGGTTTAGTTCAACACAGCTATTATTTTATAAGTGTTTTATCAAGGAAGACCAAATGCTTGCTAGCTTCCCTTGCATTCGATATTACAAATACAGAGAGGCGCTGCTTCGCACGATCAGTTGCTTTCCGTAGTGTGATATTTTCAACCTCTTGCGAAATGACAAATATTTATTTTGTTATTGGTCAATTTTGGGGGGGGGGGGAGACTGGCTTCCATCCATGAATACATAGCACTGCTGACTAATGGTGGGAAAATATCCTCCTTCTTTTTCCTCCAATCACAAAACAACCATACATGTATTTATGCTCTCTCACAGCTCTTACACACTCATTCTCTGTTTCATACCACTCCAAAAGGACATAACGGTTTGAAAAGAAGGGACTCCAGCTGTCATTTGTCGAGTAGTTTCCTGTACTTGGCGTGGCTTTGGAACAACTTTGCTAAACACAGGGAAAGAGAGTGGGGGGTGAAAGAGGGCAAAACAGAGGGAGTTGAAACAGTCCAGTGAAAGAGGACAAGGATAACTCCCGTGTCAGTACTCAAAATGGGTTGGTCTTGGGCTCTAGCCTGCTGGTGTGCATTAGTGCTGGTGTGCGCGTCTGAAGGTTTGTACCCTACAAGATTTTTGCATGTAGTCATCAGTTCTTTCTGTCGTTGTTTTATGTCCTGGTATGTGTTTATGGCTCCCCTTCTGTTTGTGCATGGTCTGTTAGAAGTGCACAGAAGAGGCCATTTTTATGCCCTATCAAGATCATGAAGAAAAACATTTGTTGGACGTGATACATTCTATTCCACCAGTTTAGCGTGGAACAACTTTGTCCAAGTCTACTAACAGCATAACTATTATTCTAGGTGTAACAAAAATCTAGACTAGAGAATTCACACCATGTTAATTAAAGGTGCAATATACAGAAGTCGCTCCGCAATTTCCTGCTTGATAAAATTCAAATAGTTAGCCTAATTTCAGTTTGTGACAAAACAAGCAATGTATAGTGTAGAGAATCATTGTACCATCTAAACCGCTATGTAATACATTTTCAATAACCAAAAATATTTGTATTTTCAGCTGTTTGAAGCTGGTAAACAAAACCAGAAGCAAAAATGTAACTTAAGAAATGGGAATCATAGAAATAGTACACATAGAACAGATCTTCCGCTTTATAGACTTGCTTTCAATGAGAATAACAGATCTATAAGTCACATTTCTATGTGAATTGGGTCACCCAAAAAGTTACATATTAGCTTTAAGTATTCTGATTTCCAAAAATCTAGGTGGTAGACAACAGTACTGACATCACATGGTCAGAGTGCTATGGCTTATTTATTAACTAGTATGTGTGGGCGTGTGTGTTTACATTCTCTCATCCCTTCCACAGATAACAGATCCCTTCCTGACATGTTACAGAGAGTGGCCTCCTTTGACATAGAGGATTTCCTGCAAAGTTAGTGTGACATGTATTGTATATATACGTGTGTGTGTGACTGTGTGTGTGTGACTGTGTGTGTGTTTCAATGCCCTCACAGTGCTGTGCGTATATCTGTCTTCCAGACATGACCCAGAGGGAGATCACCCCGCACCTGAACACAGACTTTAGACCTGGAGTTCGGACAATGGCTGGGCCTCGTTCGTTTGGGGATTCCCACCCCGGTTTCCTCTTCCCCCCTGGCCGGCCGTCCCCTAAGAACCTCCAGGCCATCTGTCTCCATAGCAGCCATCGTCCCCGGTACCCTTCCTACTCCCTCCCCCGGGACGGCAGAGGCCACTTTCGTCATCGAGCTGAAGCAGTCAACCGGGTAGAGTCCTGGTACAGCGCATGTTGCCATGGGAACGGGACACAGCAGGTCCAGGAAGTGACGCTGTGCTGCGTTACACAGGCGGTGAGTGTTTCTGTGGCAACATTGGATTCTGTCCTGTTCCATTCTGTCCTTTCGTGTTGTGTTCAGTTCTGTTTAGGTCCATTCACTCCTAGTGTACCAACAGAACCACCTTCTATGTGCACAGATGCAGTAGTGATGAGGACAGAGGATGTCTAGGGAAGATGAGACAGTAGTAGTGATGAGGACAGAGGATGTCTAGGGAAGATGAGACAGTAGTAGTGATGAGGACAGAGGATGTCTAGGGAAGATGAGACAGTAGTAGTGATGAGGACAAAGGATGTCTAGGGAATATAAGGAAAAGGGGGATACCTAGTCAGTTGTACAACTGAATGCATTCAACTGAAATGTGTCTTCTGCATTTAACCCAACCCGAGACAGTAGTAGTGATGAGGACAGAGGATGTCCAGGGAAGATGAGACTCAGTAGAAGGAAAGCCCATACAGACACAACAGATCAGCCTTGGAGTCTATATGTATAGCTGTGTAGCTGTGTAGAAGGGAAGGTGTTTATGAGTCAGGCCCACTAAAGCTGTACCTTCACCATTTTAGGACTTCTTTTACCTCTATTTTTCATCTGTGAATTGATGTTTGTGTATGTCACTTACAGTGGGAACAGACCCTGTCCACATTCTGTGCTGTTGAGTTCTCATTGAAGACAAACCACCACCACTGCTGCCTGAAAGAGGGCGGGGCCAGACTGAGCTGTTTCGATAGGGAAAACCCAAACGCAACCTACCTGCCGACCACCCCCATACCTGAACCTGGCTTCACCTTTAACCCCAACACATGTCACAAGTAAGGGAGGGAGAGTTTTACTTTAGTTTTAGGGCAGGGCTGTTATGGTGACGGTATTACCGCCACACTGGTGGTAACGAGTCATGACCGTCATGAGAGCCCATGAGCTCATGTTGCGCAACAGTTCTATAGGCTTTTCAATTGCAGGATTTTTTGGGGCCTCTATTAAAAGAGGATCCCATCAGCTTTCTATAGGCTAAGCCTACTATATTTATTTCTCAACTTTCCTAATAGTAAGCACATTGCTTCGCTTTACAACAGGAGTATAGCCTGCGTGGCTGCATGAATATTAACCATGGGAAATGCGCCGTCCATTTGCTATTTAAGTGTATTTACATCAAATCAAACTATATTTGTCACATGCGCCGAATACAACAAGTGTAGACTTTACCATGAAATGCTTACTTACAAGACCTTAACCAACAGTGCAGTTCAAGAAGAGTTAAGAAAATTTACCAAGTAGACTAAAATAAAAAGTAATAATAAAAGATAACACAACAAGAATAACAATAAAGAGGCTATATACAGGGGGCACCGGTACCGAGTCAGAGTGCGGGGGTACAGATTAGTTGAGGTAATTTGTACATGTACAGTTGAAGTCGGAAGTTTACATACACTTAGGTTGGAGTCATTAAAACTTGTTTTCAACCACTCCACAAATGGCTTGTTAACAGAGAACGGTTGATTGTCAAGGGCAATGAATTCCATTATCTTGGCTTTAATGGATTTCACTTTTGAGTTATCTTGCTGAAATGTTTACTTGTTGACTGCTCGATCCACACAGCATACATTGTGGGCTAGTTTAGGAATGCTGTGTTGCACATATAGCGCAAAATTTTACGTGGCGTCATTACGTCATGTACCTTCGTTCAAATCGAATCAAATGTATCATACACATGGTTAGCAGGTGTTAATGCAAGTGTAGCAAAGTGCTTGTGCTTCTAGTTCCGACCATGCAGTAATATCTAACAAGTAATATAACCTAACAATTTCACAACTACCTTGTACACACAAGTGTAAAGGAATGAATACGAATATGTACATAAAAATATATAAATGAGTGATGGCCGAACGGCATAGGCAAGATGCAGTAGATGGTATAGAGTACAGTATATACATATGAGATGAGCAATGCAGGGTATGAAAACATTATATGAAGTGACATTGTTTAAAGTGGCTAGTGATACATTACATCAAGATGGCAAGATGCAGTAGATGGTATAGCGTACAATATATACATATGAGATGAGCAATAGGTATGCACGCCAGCTTTGACATCGGTTTTGCAAATTTGGCGTTGAACTAGACATCGGCTGATACCGATGTTGGCATTTTTAGCTAATATCGTCCGATTCCGATATGTTCACGATATATCGAGCAGCCCTATTTAGTATATGTAAAGACAAGATTAAACTAGTCTAATGGGTGACAATATTATAATGTGTTAATGATGCCCAGTATGTGCAGTAAGGCAAGAAACAGCGCATGCTTTTTTTGTGCAACTTTTTCAAATCATAGTCGCGCACGTCATGTAGTCTAGCCCATAGGCCTATATGTTTTGACAAGATTTGTATCATAACTAACGTGGCCAAATAACTCCAAACGCAGCATGCACACCTAGAACCCCTGGGACACTGTAAGAGAGCACATAGCCTACAGACCTAGAACCCCTGGGACACGGTAAGAGAGCACATAGCCTACAGACCTAGAACCCCTGGGACACGGTAAGAGAGCACATAGTCTACAGACCTAGAACCCCTGGGACACGGTAAGAGAGCACATAGCCTACAGACCTAGAACCCCTGGGACACGGTAAGAGAGCACATAGCCTACAGACCTAGAACCCCTGGGACACGGTAAGAAGAGCACATACAGAGAGAGTCTACAGAGCGTAGTGAAACATGTGCTCTTATAAACCCAGTCATTGCAGAGTTGCGTGTGAAAACAGAGTTTTGACTGGCCACTATATAAAAGAGGATCACAGCTTTCTTGTGCTGATATATTTATGTCTAAATTCTTAAAATTAAGCACATGAATCTGCTTCACAACCGGTGTAGCCTAACTGGCATACATAGGCAGTGCGTGAGTTTCATATTTGGGGAAGATATTTTTCACCATAAAAATGCACCTTTTATAATAATGCATTACATGCATATAATGCTGTTTCTTATGTAAAATAGCCTACTATTGGAAATGTGATAGTAGATTGCATGGTCATAATTTAGGCTAATAATGCATGGCTGTGCGTGTGTAGCATAGAGCTTCCCAAACTGGGGTAAAAAAAACTTTTTTTCTTCCCATTTTCAAACAGTCGATTTATATTTTCCAACAGGGCTATACATTTCGGTGTTTTTTTTTCTCTCCTGAGTAGCCTCATTTCACTGCCAAAAATAGAAGTAAACCATCTAGTGTTCAGCGAAATAACAACACAATGTCAAATACAGGTAGCCTAGTCAAATAATTAACATCCAATCACATTAAATTGCATCTAGGCGTAGACCAAAATAATCACACAGCCATTTTCCAAGCAAGCATATATGTCACAAAAACCCAAAACACAGCTAAATGAAGCACTAACCTTTGATGATCTTTATCAGATGACACTCCTAGGACATTATGTTATACAATACATGTATGTTTTGTTCAATCAAGTTCATATTTATATCCAAAAACAGCTTTTTACATTGGCGTGTGATGTTCAGAACATGTATTCCCACCAAAAATTTCCGGTGAATTTACAAAATTACTCATCATAAACGTTGACAAAATATATAAAAATGATTTTAAGAATTATAGATACAGAACTCCTTTATACAATCGCTATGTCAGATTTTAAAATAGCTTTTCGGCTAAAGCACATTTTTCTATATTCTGAGTACATAGCTCAGCCATCACGGCTAGCTATTTTGACACCCGCCAAGTTCGGGGCAAACTAAACTCAGAATCAGTATTAGAAATATTGTATTACCTTTGCTGATCTTCGTCAGAATGCACTCCCAGGACTGCTACTTCCACAAGAAATGTTGTTTTTGTTCCAAATAATCCATAGTTATGTCCATATACCTCCGTTTTGTTCGTGCGTTCAGGTCACTATCCAAAGGGTAACGCGCGAGCTCATTTCGAGACAAAAAAGTCAAAATGTTCCATTACCGTACTTAGAAGCATGTCAAACGCTGTTTAAAGGGAGTGCTCCTAACCGCAGCTTGTTACCTGTAAAAAAGACACCTGTCCACAGAAGCAATCAATCAATCAGATTCGAAACTCTCCACCATGGCCAAGACCAAAGTGCTCTCCAAGGATGTCAGGGACAAGATTGCAGACCTACAAAAGGCTGGAATGGGCTACAAGACCATCGCCAAGCAGCTTGGTGAGAAGGTGACAACATTTGGTGTGATTATTCGCAAATGGAAGAAACACAAAAGAACTGTCAATATCCCTCGGCCTGGGGCTCCATGCAAGATCTCACCTCGTGGGGTTGCAATGATCATGAGAACGGTGAGGAATCAGCCCAGAACAACATGGGAGGACCTTGACAATGATCTCAAAGCAGCTGGGACCATAGTCACCAAGAAAACAATTGGTAACACACTACGCCGTGAAGGACTGAAATCCTGCAGCGCCCGCAAGGTCCCCCTGCTCAAGAATTCATATACATGCCCGTCTGAAGTTTGCCAATGAACATCTGAATGATTCAGAGGACAACTGGTGAAAGTGTTGTGGTCAGATGAGACCAAAATGGAGCTCTTTGGCATCAACTCAACTCGCTGTGTTTGGAGGAGGAGGAATGCTGCCTATGACCCCAAGAACACCATCTCCACCATGCAAACATGGAGGTAGAAACATGATGCTTTGGGGGTGTTTTTCTGCTAAGGGGACAGGACAACTTCACCGCATCAAAGGGACGATGGACGGGGCCATGTACCATCAAATCTTGGGTGAGAACATCCTTCCCTCAGCCAGGGCATTGAAAATGGGTCGTGGATGGGTATTCCAGCATGATAATGACCCAAAACACACAGCCAAGGCAACAAAGGAGTGGCTCAAGAAGAAGCACATTAAGGTCCTGGAGTGGCCTTTTTATTTGTGCAAATATTCTCCGGTTCACATACATTTGATACTGCCACAAAATTGAGGCTATGATTTAGAAGTTGGAGCTCTATTCTGTCTGCATTAACAAGGACAACACACAGGTCTTTCCATCATTGTATGATTTTTTTGTGTGCAAATGAGCTCAAGCTTACGGACGATATCTAATGTGATATAGCGAAGCACCTGAGTGAGTTGGGTGCGCAATTGCGCAGGTACTTTCCCGAAACGGATGACACAAACAATTGGATTTGTTATCCCTTTCATGCCCTGCCTCCAGTTCACTTACCGTTATCTGAACATGAGAGCCTCATCGAAATTGCAACAAGCGGTTCTGTGAAAATTGAATTTAAATCAGAAGCCACTGCCAGATTTATGGATTGGGCTGCACTCAGATTATCCTGCCTTGGCACTGATGCCCTTTGCAACCACGTACCTATGTGAGAGTGGATTCTCAGCCCTCACTAGCATGAAAACTAAATACAGGCACAGACTGTGTGTGGAAAATGATTTAAGACTGAGACTCTCTCCAATGCAACCCAACATTGCAGAGTTATGTGCATCCTTTCAAGCACACTCTTCTCATTAACCTGTGGTGAGTTATTCACAATTTTCGATTAACAAATAAGGTTTATATGTAAGATGGTTAAATAAAGAGAAAAATTATTGATTATTATTATATTATTATTTGTGCCCTGGTGTTATAAGAGCTCTTTGTCAGTTCCCACGAGCCGGGTTGTGACAAAAACTCACACTCATTCTTATGTTTAATAAATGTATCGTATGTGTGGCAGGCTTACGATGATGGCAAAAAACAACATTTGAGAGTGCGCTGACCCAGGTGCTAGAGGGGGTACACAGCTGGAGGTTGAATGTTTGAAGGTGTTAGTGTGACAGTATATCTTCTGTCCCTCTCCTCGCCCCTGCCTGGGCTCGAACCAGGGACCCTCTGCACACATCGAGAACAGCCACCCTCGAAGCATCGTTACCCATCGCTCCACAAAAGCCACGGCCCTTGCAGAGCAAGGGGACCAATTACTTCAAGGTCTCAGAGCGAGTGACGTCACCGATTGAAACGCTATTAGCGCGCATCCCGCTAACTAGCTAGCCATTACACATCGATTACATTAGCAGTTGATGATATTCTTCAAGAAGACAAACCCCAAAGCAAATCAGGGGGAGGAAAATAGGTTTATTCAAAGAGAACAAATCATGGGGGGAGGTAGATATTCATTCTCCCCCTGTCCTCAGTGATGCTCCTACCGTGATCCTCTCATGTGGTTCTCTCCACAGAGCAAAGGGACAGCATGTAGTTTTATATCCGAGCCCTAGCCTGTGGTTGACCAATTAGAATTCCTTGCAATAAAACTAAGCCAATGGTCAAATCACAAGTATCCTATTTCAGGCTCACTGTATAGACAAATTGATTCCATTTCTCTGACCCATTGCTCATTAATTCCATATTACAGAAAAAAAACACTTTCCATTGATCGTTAGTGCTCTGTTGACTCTCGTCCTCTTGACCTCTTGTACTCTGCATTGTGTATTTATCTTCAACATATTCTTACAAAGGGGTACGGGACTATAAAACATTTGGGAACCTACTGGCTTAGAGTATGTCTAGGCTATATCAGATAGGCCTACATTTCTTCTTTCTTTGAATGTGAAAAATGTGACCTTTTATAAACACATTTCATGCCATTCTACTACACTTTATATATGACTGGAGACATTAGCAGAATCTTTTTTTAATAGGACAAATTAAAGGGTAGCCTATTCTGCTGACAGTGACAGAAATATCAATTAAAAACGACATTGTCCATGTAATAGGCCTATGAGAAGGGGAGACATAAATAGAATATGACGTCCATCTAAACTGGAGGAGGAAATTATTGTCCAAAAACAAACTTTAAAGTAGTACTGAAAAATTGTGAATATGCGCAATGTGCACTCACCAAGGATATTGCTGTTGCTCTCGGCTGGTTCCAATAAAATAGGCTTTACTGTTGTTCGCTCAATTAAATTGAGAATTTTGATAACTAAAAGACAGATTAGTCCTTTCATTGTCTTCTCTTTACAGCGATAACCATTTGCTTTCCAAACTACGTTTTCCCACAATTGTATTTTGAAATACTGCGATATGCCTGGCTTGGCCTCTACTTTTCACAGATAGTCGCAACTCAACAATAATCTGCCCAAATTGCGCGTTGCCTTTCCTACCGACTGTAGGCAAGTCTATTTAAAACAATCCACAACAAAATAAATATCCTCTGTGGCCAAATCATGCTTTAGTAGCCTATTTTGAGTGATTTAATTTATTTCTGTATAGACAGGAGTATGCTATTTAGGCTATATAATTTTGGCAATTTCATTCAATTTACTTTAGGAAAAGCTTCTCCTAGCCTTATGGATGCGCCGCCTATGCTTGCATTTTAAAAACATACAGTAACTGCACATAACCTCCATTCGCTATTCACTATTGAAGTGCAGGCTACGGATGACATGTATTTTGTTTTGTGGACCATTCTAATCAAAAGTAATTTCACACATATTGGTAGGCAATATGTAAACCCCAGATTAAGTTGAGAATAGTCTGATGGGTGAGAATATGATCAAGTGCTTGTCAAATTGTGAATGAGAGACTGATGAAGTGTGTGCAGCCTGTGGAAGAAACAGAGCAGAGCACATAACTTTCATGCGTTTGTTTATTCAAATCATCATTAGTCACATCATGCAGCCTTAGAATGTATTAAACATCAAAACATATAGCCAGTCAAAAGTTTGGACACACCTACTCATTCCAGGGTCTTTCTTTTTTATTTTACTATTTTCTACATTGTAGAATAATAGTGAAAAAAATCTAAATTATGAAATAACACATATGGAATCATGTAGTAACCAAAAAAGTGTTAAACAAATCAAAATATATTTTATATTTGAGATTCTTCGAAGTAGCCACCTTTTGCCTTGATGACAGCTTTGCACACTCTTGGCATTCTCTCAACTAGCTTCATGAGGAATGCTTTTACAACAGTCTTAAAGGAGTTCCCACATATGCTGAGCACTTATTGGCTGCTTTTCCTTCACTCTGTGGTCCAACTCATCTCAAACCATGTCAGTTGGGTTGAGGTTGGCTGATTGTGGGGGCCAGGTCATCTGATGCAGCACTCCATCACTCTCCTTCTTGGTCAAATAGCCCTTACACAGCCTGGAGGTGTGTTTTGGGTCATTGTCCTGTACGCCATCCAGGTGGGATGGCGTATCGCTGCAGAATGCTATGGTAGCCATGCTGGTTAAGTGTGCCTTGAATTCTAAAACAAATCACTGACAGTGTCACCAGCAAAGCACCCCCACACCGTCACACCACATTCTCCATGCTTCACGGTAGGAGCCACAAATGCAGAGATAATCCGTTCACTTACTCTGTGTCTCACAACGACACGCCGGTTGGAACCAAAAATCTCAAATTTGGACTCATCAGACCAAAGGATAGATTTCCACCGGTCTAATGTCCATTTTTTGTGTTTCTTCGCCCATCAAGTCTCTTCTTCTTATTGGTGCCCTTTAGTAGTGGTTTCTTTGCAGCAATTCGACCATGAAGACCTGATTCACGCAGTCTCCTCTGAACAGTTGATGTTGAGATGTGTCTGTTACTTGAACTCTGTGAAGCATTTATTTGGCCTGCAATTTTTGAGGCTGGTAACTCTAATGAACATATCTTCTGCAGCAGAGGTAACTCTGGGTCTTCCTTTCCTGTGGCGGTCCTCATGAGAGCCAGTTTCATCATAGCGCTTGATGGCTTTTGCGACTGCACTTGAAGAAACTTTCAAAGTTCTTGAAATTTTCCAGATAGACAGACCTTCATGTCTTAAAGTAATGATGGACTGTCATTTCTCTTTGCTTATTTGAGCTGTTCTTGTCATAATATGGACTTGGTCTTTTACAAAATATGGCTATCTTCTGTATACCAACCCTACCTTGTCACAACACAACTGATTGGCTCAAACGCATTAAGAAGGAAAGAAATTCCATATATTAACAAGGCACACCTGTTAATTTAAATGCATTCCAGATGACAACCTCATGAAGCTGGTTGAGAGAATGCTAAGAATGTGCAAAGCTGTCATCAAGGCAAAGGGTGGCTACTTTGAAGAATCTCAAATATATTTTGATTTGCTTAACACGTTTTTGGTTACTGCATGATGCCATATGTGTTATTTCATAGTTTTGATGTCTTCACTATTATTCTATAATGTAGAAAATAGTAAAAATAAAGAAAAACCCTTGAATGAGTAGGTGTGTCCAAACTTTTGACTGGTACTGTATATCACAACTAAAGTTGCATTAACAACAAAACATTAAGCATACAGGAGGACCTGTTTCTTTGTTAACCGCTCAACACAGAATAGCAGCATGTGTTCATTCCCTCGTAAATCATTTGGAGAAAATATCCTTTCTATTTTATTCAGCTATGTTCATTTGTATTCTTCATAATATAAAACAATGCCACAGAATTCTAAGAAAAGATTTTCTGCTAAATGAACTAGTGTAGCCCACAGCCATATGGCATAGCCAGATCAGGACCTAACATAAGGACAACTCAAAGTATGCTATTCTGTTAATCTGAAAGAGACTACATTTTCGTCATATCATGTTTCTTTAAACCTGTCTAAAATAAATCCTGGATTTATTGTGATGGTGTAGGCTATATTAAATGGATTTATTAGACTTCTTAAAATGTAGATGTTCCAAAGGTCTGCATCAGTGGCTTGTAGGCTATGTGTGGAAGCCAGGAGATGCTAAACGTGTTAATGTTAATTAACTTCAATTACCATGAGACTGGCAGTCATTTGCATGACAATCACAGGCTGACAAAATGTCATGACCGCCACAGCCCTGGCAACTAATGACTACATGTATTGTGTCCTTTCCTCCCAGGTCCCAGCCTGGTCCATGTGCTGTCAGAGGGGAGGTGCACAAGGAGAGCCCCCAAGCTACTCCCAGAGACTCTGACATCAGCTTCCCCCCTGGACGCCCCACTTCCGACAACATTGAATTGCTCTGCTGCCTACACAACCACCGACCCCTCTCCTCCACCAAGTGCCTGCCACGTACAGGCTTTGGCTGCCTGGACCACCAATCAAAGGCCATGAACCGGCTGGAGAGAGGATTCAAACACTGTTGTAAGGGACAGGAGGACGTGCTGCCCTGTGCTGAGGGAAAGGTAAGGAGCATGGTGTGTGTGTGTGTGTGTGTGTGTGTGTGTGTGTGTGTGTGTGTGTGTGTGTGTGTGTGTGTGTGTGTGTGTGTGTGTGTGTGTGTGTGTGTGTGTGTGTGTGTGTGTGTGTGTGTGTGTGTGTGTGTGTGTGTGTGTGTGTGTGCGTGTTATGGCCTGCCTACCTGCACTTGTCAATGTGGGAAAAATAAGGATCCCATTCATACCTACACTGAAGAAGGCTGATAAACCGAAACATCTGTATAAACTATCCTCTACAGTGAACAATAATACATCGTTTTTTTAGGTATCTTTTTGTGTGCAGATCTATACATGGTTTTGCAGGCATTAAGGTTCTCCCCTGGCATTCAGAGTGCAGAACAAGCTTAGATGTACAGTTCGAGTGTTGATCAATTCAAGTGTTTACAGTACATCTCTCCACCTCTCTCTTAGTGGCGTAAGGTGCTTGACAGGTTCTGTGAGGAAGAGCAGAAGGGGAGGGGTCACAACACCTCCTGTTGTGATGTGGGAGAAGGTGAGAAGAGGTACACCTGTTTCTCCTCCCGCGCCCCTCATTCAGACTATGACCAAAAGCTTGACTCTGCCGCACCTCAGACCCACAACCTCGGACACATCTGTGAAACATACAAGATCATCAAGAAGTAAGGGTTTGTTTAGGATTAGTGTGTGTGTGTGTGTGTGTGTGTGTGTGTGTGTGTGTGTGTGTGTGTGTGTGTGTGTGTGTGTGTGTGTGTGTGTGTGTGTGTGTGTGTGTGTGTGTGTGTGTGTGTGTGTGTGTGTGTGTGTGTGTGTGTGTGTGTTTTTAATTTGACCTTTTTCCTCCTCAGTCACATTTTTATGCTGCCCAACCTGATTGTTTATCTTTCTGGGTGACAGAACCAGAACTTTCAGAAAGGGTACATTTCACTGTAGTTGATGGTGACTGTAGCTAGGATTCGATCCAGTTGGTGACAGATTTTAAATATTGCCATTTTCCCACCAGTGGTATGTTTTCACCAAACTGAGTTGTTGCTGATTTTTGTAGTGCACACAAAAGGTACTTTTCCCTTAACATGTCATGTACCGAATACAAATCTGAAGTTCACTGTGTCTCCATCATATTTCCAACTCTACCGATAGATTTGTCACAAAAACGGTTGTTATAAATAGTATATGTGCCCACTCTGGTCTTGGCACATGCGCTCTAGCAAACGGATACAGTGCGGGTAGGCTAGTCTAGATGATGATATTATTATGGATAACAGTGAGAATATATATATTTTTCAAACGGCAGCCAAGCATCGATCATCATGTCACCAGAATAAAACCCTCGATATTTACTGGAAAGGAGCATCACTGTGCATCTTCACCACCCTGTGAAGTTCATCATTTATTTAATCTGTAGCCTAATAAACTGCATAGTTTCCTGTGTCGTAGTGGAAGGACCACACACCATATTATCGAGTGACTGCAAGTTTACATTGATATGATGGTTATTATATCAATACTTGCGCATAAAGGCATTTCCACCGCCATTTCTCACATAACTAATTTTACAGACGAAAAGATCCCACCATGTCAAGCGAACAAATTATCTGTCAGTATTTATACAATTTTACGAACAATTCCTGTTTCCATTACAGTTGTTGTGGTTTTGTTTTATATGGTATGAGCTTACTCGCATAAAAACTGTGGATGGAAACGTGGTTAATGACATTAAAATTCCAGATTTGCATTGTATCAAAGACCAGTATAGAATAACTTTCACAAGTATCTTATTACAGCAGCTAGTTTGATCCAAGCACATTTGTACATATCTGTCTAACAAAGCCCTTTGACTGATTTGATTATCGAGTAAAACAAAGATGTAGTATACTGAGATAATCTTGCAATCTGGTCTCTCAGGTTCCCTTTGGCTCTTCCTGTCCAGAACTTAGTGGTCCAATGCTGCCCCCTGCCAGCAGACCAGAGAACTGCATGTGTTCAGATACAGGTGAGTTCGACACTTAATAATGCAGGTTCACTCAGACAACCCCATATCTCATATTAACCAGGTTGTCCCATTGGGATAAAATGAACATGATTGGCCATCAAGTGTCTACAGGATCTTAGACTGCGAGTTAAGTTAGTTATAAACAATTTTATTTTTATATTGTGGCTCTTTGCATATTGCAGGCTTTTTGATATTGTTGTTTTCATAATTTCTCTCTTTGACTGTGAACCCAGCTATTGATGCTGTCGCAGAGACGCTGTCTTGAGGGGAAGCCCTCCTCTTCCGCTGTCTTGCAGAAGTCCTGCCCTTCCTCCTCCTTCTCCCAGGACTCCTCTATGTGCCTCTCCAGACTGCTCATGAATGCCATCACCAAGGCAACCAAGTCCCCACACCTCAGAAAGAGGAAATTCCTCCTCACCTGATTTTGTTTTTACTCTGATGGCAGTGGGCCAATCCGAATTGGCGGTCAGGGGATTTCTGCAGTAGTCACTAGATGACCATGAAAGGATAGAATTTGCTAATACAGAAGAACTGTTGAGCAAGTGCATGATTTAGTCAAACAGGGGATAGGGTGTGGGTAAGAGTAAGCAGAATTTATAGTTAGAAAGTGCCATTTATTCCATATTTTCTAGCATGGCCAGATGACAACCAATTAATATATGGTATCCAAGTGCACATAATATTTCAGTATTACTGTCAGTGTCTGTCATTAAGAGGGTGTTATAATGATAGAACACAGAGAGCTGATACGAATATAAAAAATAAGTGGTAATTCAAATGGTGATTTGTTTTGAAAAGCAGATATGTTTCAGATTTGTTAGTTGTATTTTTCATATAGTTCCAGAACTGCTAGTCCAGTTGTCCTGTTCTATTTCTAACGTTTGAAATAAATCTTTCTAGAATATGTCTTAATCATTTTGGAGTGAAGCACTGCCAGTTATTGTAATTTGTCGTTATCTGACACATGAACAACATTGAAATTATTATTTGAATAAACTGAAATGTTGATGGAAGTGGACCTTATGTTATAGTGACTGTGTGACTAAGTTAGTGTAGTAGAACTTGCATTAATAGAGACAGACAGGGTCCTCACTAGCTGTCACAGCCACAGAGTTTAGCCCAAAGCCTGGCAGATGGCGACATTGAGTCGTTTCATCTTACCGTCCAAAGGCATTGTATGAAGCCGGTTATATACACTTGTATCCTTAGTGGACCGGTTATTACATGAAACATTCTCCATTCAGGCTGCAAAGGCATCGATTTCCTCCGTAATTTGATTTAATGGCGAGAAGGCAGAAGAAGAAAAAAATCGGGGAACTGAGTGTTTCATAAAGAAAGCAATTTTCCACCACCATGCTAGAGTGGCTAAGAATGTTAGTCCCAGATGTTGCATATTGCGTTCAGCCAATCAGGTTGCAGAAGTCTGTGTACCTTACCCCAGTGACGCTGGGTCAGGACAGGAGAGTCTTCACCTTTCTAAGCCTGTTATCGTACAGGCTCTTATCAGCTTGACTACAGTGTTTGTTACAGTTGATCTTTCCTTGGTACTGTAGTAGCTAGCCAGTTTGAGTCAGGTCATGAGAATAGACAGGTCTGTTTCGGTCCCACAATAACAAGCCTGATTGCTTTATGGGAATCTAAGTCTGAATACAGGACTGCGAACTAAGGCAATGAACACACACATACAAATGTTACAGGGTGTTCTCACTATATACAGTACCAGTCAAAAGTTTGGACACACCTACTCATTGAAGGGTTTTTCTTTATTTTGACTCTTTCTACATTGTAGAATAATAGTGAAGACATCAAAACTATGAAATAAGACACTATGAAATAATGTAGTAACCAACAAAGTGTTAAACAAATCAAAATATATTTTATATTTGAGATTCTTCAAGTAGCCACCCTTTGCCTTGATGACAGCTTTGCACACTCTTGGCATTCTCTCAACCAGCTTCATGAGGAATGCTTTTACAGCAGTCTTGAAGGAGTTCCCACATATGCTGAGCACTTGTTGACTGCTTTTCCTTCACTCTGTGGTCCAAATCATCCCAAACCATCTCAAATGGGTTGAGGTTGGCTGATTGTGGAGGCCAGGTCATCTGATGCAGCACTCTATCACTCTCCTTCTAGCCCTTACACAGCCTGGAGGTGTGTTTTGGGTCATTGTCCTGTTGAAAAACAAATGATAGTCCCACTAAGCACAAACCAGATGGGATGGCGTATCGCTGCAGAATGCTGTGGTAGTCATACTTGTTAACTGTGCCTTGATTTCTAAATAAAACACAGACAGTGTCACCAGCAAAGCACCATCACACCTCATCATCCATGCTTCACGGTGGGAACTACACATGCAGAGATGATCAGTTCACCTACTCTGCGTCTCACAAAGACACGCCGGTTGGAACCAAAAATCTCAAATTTGGACTCATCAGACCTAAGGACAGATTTCCGCTGGTCTAATGTCCTTTGCTAATTTTTCTTGGCCCAAGCAAGTCTCTTCTTCTTATTGGTGTCCTTTAGTAGTGGTTTCTTTGCAGCAATTCGACCATGAAGGCCTGATTCACGCAGTCTCCTCTGAACAGTTGATAGGCAAGATGGCGCCTGACAAATAGGGCAGTTCTGCTTCTAGCTCCCAAGCAACTTTGCAGTATTTTGCTTTTTGTGTGTTATTTCTTACATTATTAGCCCAGGAAATGTTTGTGTTATTACATACAGCTGGAAATAACTTTTGGATATCAGAGTGGCGGTAACTCACCAGCATTACCACCAGGAATACGACTTTCCCAAATTGGATCTTTTGTTCGTACCCCCAGGGCAATTTATCTGATTCCAGAGGCTGATCCAAAACACCGCCGGCGGAGAAGAGGTATTCGGAGTGGACTTCTAGTCCGACTCAGGAGGCGCACACACCATCCACTGCTTCCTAGTGTATTACTTGCTAATGTTCATTCTCTGGATAATAAATTAGATGAGCTCAGGTCGAGAATCTCCTTCCAGAGAGACATTAGGGATTGTAACATACTCTGTTTCACGGAAACATGGCTGTCTCGGGATATACTGTCTTTTTACATACAGCTAACTGTCTGTACGATGTATTGAGAACCCATCTCAATACATCGTACAGACAGGAATAAAGAACTCTCTGGGAAGAAGAAAGGCGGGGGTGTATGTTTCATGATTAACTACTCATGGTGTGATTATGATAACACACAAAAACTCAAGTCCTTTTGTTCACCCGACCTAGAATACCTCACAATCCAATTTTTCGTATTACCTCACAAGAGAATTCTTTGGTTATAGTCACAGCCGTTTATATTCCCCCTCAAGCCAATACCGCGATGGCCCTCAAAGAACTTCACTGAACTTTATGCGAACTGGAAACTATATATCCTGAGACCGCATTTATTATAGCTGAGGACTTTAACAAAGCAAATCTGAGGAAAGATCTGTGGTGATAAATCATCAGGAGTCATCTGCGAGGGCTGCAAGGTGAGATTGCAGCACTACACACCTAATTTCACTCTGACCAAGCAGACATAACAAACCGTGTGGTCAGATGACTTATTTCCAGGGGTTCCATTGGTTATGTCAATGGTCCTCTCTCCACCTCAGGGTTTTTTCCAGAGTAGTTAGCTGCTGTGTGTGTCCTACTCCTGTTCCAGACCAAGTAACTGTCCTATAGACAGAGCCAGCCGCAACCGCTGCCAGAGCTGCCGACTGCAGAAGTGTGTGTGTCACGTCCTGACCAGTAAAAGGGGTTATTTGTCATTGTAGTTTGGTCAGGGCGTGGCAGGGGGTGTTTGTTTTGTGTGTTTCGGTGTTTTTGGTTTAAGTTCTATTTCTATGTTTAAATCTAGTTTTCTATTTCTATGTTGGGTTTTGGTAGGACCTCCAGTTAGAGGCAGCTGGTTGTCATTGCCTCTAATTTGAGGCCATATTTAATTGGGGTTTGTTTCACTTGTGTTTTGTGGGTGGTTGTTTTCTTCTATAGCCTGTGGTGCCTTACGGAACTGTTTTGTTAATTTTGTTAGTGGTTTCTTTAACCTCTTACATCTAGACGTTCCGCTAGCGGAACACCTGCTCCAATATCCAATGATAGGCGTGGCGCGAATTACAAATTCCTCAAAAATACAAAAACTTCAATTTTTCAAACATATGACTATTTCACAGCATTTTAAAGACAAGACTCTCCTTTATCTAACCACACTGTCCGATTTCAAAAAGGCTTTACAGCGAAAGCAAAACATTAGATTATGTCAGCAGAGTACCAAGCCAGAAATAATCAGACACCCATTTTTCAAGCTAGCATATAATGTCACAAAAACCCAGAAGACAGCTAAATGCAGCACTAACCTTTGATGATCTTCATCAGATGACACACCTAGGACATTATGTTATTCAATACATGCATGTTTTGTTCAATCAAGTTCATATTTATATCAAAAAACAGCTTTTTACATTAGCATGTGACGTTCAGAACTAGCATACCCCCCGCAAACTTCCGGGGAATTTGCTAACAATTTACTAAATTACTCACGATAAACGTTCACAAAAAGCATAACAATTATTTTAAGAATTATAGATACAGAACTCCTCTATGCACTCGATATGTCCGATTCTAAAATAGAATATTGCAAAATGTGATTTCACCAAAAAGCTAAGTACATAGCCCAGCCATCACGGGCTAGCTATTTAGACACCCGGCAAGTTTAGCCTTCACCAAAATCAGATTTACTATTATAAAAGTTTGATTACCTTTTGTTGTCTTCGTCAGAATGCACTCCCAGGACTGCTACTTCAATAACAAATGTTGGTTTGGTCCAAAATAATCCATCGTTATATCCGAATAGCGGCGTTTTGTTCGTGCGTCCCAGACACTATCCGAAATGGTAAATCAGGGTCGTGCGCATGGCGCAATTCGTGACAAAAAAATTCTAAATATTCCATTACCGTACTTCGAAGCATGTCAACCGCTGTTTAAAATCAATTTTTATGCAATTTATCTCGTAAAAAAGCGATAATATTCCGACCGGGAATCTCCTTTTCGGCAAACAGAGGAAAAATCACAAAGACGGGGGCGGCCAGGGCATGCGCCTAAGCCCACAGTCCCTTGATCGGCCACTTGAGAAAGGCGATAATGTGTTTCAGCCTGGGGCTGGGATGACGACATTCAGGTTTTTCCCGGGCTCTGAGCACCCATGGAAGACGTAGGAAGTGTCACGTTAGAGCAGAGATCCTTTGTAAAAGATAGAGATGGCAAAGAATTTCAAGAAATGGTCAGACAGGCCACTTCCTGTAAAGGAATCTCTCAGGTTTTGACCTGCCATTTGAGTTCTGTTATACTCACAGACACCATTCAAACAGTTTTAGAAACTTTGGAGTGTTTTCTATCCAAAGCCAATAATTATATGCATATTCTAGTTACTGGGCAGGAGTAGTAACCAGATTAAATCGGGTAAGTTTTTTATCCAGCCGTAAAAATACTGCCCCCTAGCCATAACAGGTTAAATAAATTAAGAAGATGAGCACTTTACCCGCTGCGCCTTGGTCCAATCCTTACGACGCCTATGACAGTGTGACCCAGGGCATGAGCCAGGATGGTGAGACATGCATGCACACCTAAAAAAAAAAGACAGTGGATCAGCGTCTACAGATCGTAAATTGTAATGCAGCAGACGACTCCTTTCTGGTCTTTAGTATGGGTGAATGGAATGTCCAAAACTTCAACATCAAACAATGAACACTGGGACAATATTTAAAATGCTGGGAATGATGAGAGATGGAATATGGAAAATGTATAAAGACATTAACGAAAGCTTTAACACCAGGTTTACATCCTTTACTTGGTGTAGAAAATATCAAGGATGAAGAGAATGTTTTTGTGATGATAGGATTGTGATTTTAGTTCTCTAATAAGATCATAGTGATTAGAGTACTTTGCCTCGTAACTAGCCACGCCCCAGGGAGCCCAGAGAGTGTGTCAGCATGATGAAAACTCACCCCCTTTTTTTTAAAGGAGTGGATCACCTTAATATTGCAGAAAGATTGTTGCTTCCAATGTAATTGTCTGCATCATTTCCAATAAATATACACTGCTAAAAAAATTAAGGGAACACTTAAACAACACAATGTAACTCTAAGTCAATCACACTTCTGTGAAATCAAACTGTCCACTTAGGAAGCAACACTGATTGACAATAAATTTCACATGCTGTTGTGCAAATGGAATAGACAACAGGTGGAATTTATAGACAATTAGCAAGACACCCCCAATAAAGGAGTGGTTCTGCAGGTGGTAACCACAGACCACTTCTCAGTTCCTATGCTTCCTGGCTGATGTTTTGGTCACTTTTGAATGCTGGCGGTGCTTTCACTCTAGTGGTAGCATGAGACGGAGTCTACAACCCACACAAGTGGCTCAGGTAGTGCAGCTCATCCAGGATGGCACATCAATGCGAGCTGTGGCAGAAAGGTATGCTGTGTCTGTCAGCGTAGTGTCCAGAGCATGGAGGCGCTACCAGGAGACAGGCCAGTACATCAGGAGACGTGGAGGAGGCCGTAGGAGGGCAACAACCCAGCAGCAGGACCGCTACCTCCGCCTTTGTGCAAGGAGGAGCAGGAGGAGCACTGCCAGAGCCCTGCAAAATGACCTCCAGCAGGCCACAAATGTGCATGTGTCTGCTCAAACGGTCAGAAACAGACTCCATGAGGGTGGTATGAGGGCCCGACGTCCACAGGTGGGGGTTGTGCTTACAGCCCAACACCGTGCAGGACGTTTGGCATTTGCCAGAGAACACCAAGATTGGCAAATTCGCCACTGGCGCCCTGTGCTCTTCACAGATGAAAGCAGGTTCACACTGAGCACGTGACAGACATAACAGAGTCTGGAGACACCGTGGAGAACGTTCTGCTGCCTGCAACATCCTCCAGCATGACCGGTTTGACGGTGGGTCAGTCATGGTGTGGGGTGGCATTTCTTTGGGGGGCCGCACAGCCCTCCATGTGCTCGCCAGAGGTAGCCTGACTGCCATTAGGTACCGAGATGAGATCCTCAGACCCCTTGTGAGACCATATGCTGGTGCGGTTGGCCCTGGGTTCCTCCTAATGCAAGACAATGCTAGACCTCATGTGGCTGGAGTGTGTCAGCAGTTCCTGAAAGAGGAAGGCATTGATGCTATGGACTGGCCCACCCGTTCCCCAGACCTGAATCCAATTGAGCACATCTGGGACATCATGTCTCGCTCCATCCACCAACGCCACATTGCACCACAGACTGTCCAGGAGTTGGTGGATGCTTTAGTCCAGGTCTGGGAGGAGATCCCTCAGGAGACCATCCGCCACCTCATCAGGAGCATGCCCAGGCGTTGTAGGGAGGTCATACAGGCACGTGGAGGCCACACACACCACTGATCCTCATTTTGACTTGTTTTAAGGACATTACATCAAAGTTGGATCAGCCTGTAGTGTGGTTTTCCACTTTAATTTTGAGTGTGACTCCAAATACAGACCTCCATGGGTTGATAAATTGGATTCCCATTGATTATTTTTGTGTGATTTTGTTGTCGGCACATTCAACTATGTAAAGAAAAAAGTATTTAATAAGATTATTTAATTCATTCAGATCTAGGATGTGTTATTTTAGTGTTCCCTTTATTTTTTTGAGCAGTATATTTTATTTCCAATAAATATATATATATATATATATATATATATATATATATATATATATATATATATATATATATATATATATATAACCATATACATACATATACACATATATACATACACATACCTATATAGACATATACTTTTTTTTAAATATACCTTTATTATTCCTGCAAACCCTACCACCCTTCCCCCAATTGGAGTAAACTATTAAACAATAACACTTTGGCTTCTACCTTCAATTTATACATCTTATACACATTTTACAGACACAATCTATTTTACAATAGTTATATTTTTTGTTTTTAGTCCTTCCTCTACTTCTGATGTCCATTCAGTTTGATTTCTATTTGTCACTGTGCTATTTCACAAAATTCCTGAACCTATATACATTTTACAGACCCAGTATGTTTTACATTGGTTATCTTGTTATTAGTCCCATCCTTCAACTCCATTCAACCCCTCCCATCTATCTCTCAACACCATCCATTTTGGATTTCTATTTGCCATATATTTTTCAACTGTGCTGTGATGCTTGACAAAAGTACTGAACCTTTCAATTCTCATAGCTTCTACAGATTGTAAATTAAAAATAAACATTTTTGCTAAAATAATTATTATATTATTGATTGATTGACTATCGCTTTTCAAATCACCCAGTATTGCTATCTGCAGCGTTACTTCTAGGCAAATGTTGCAATTCTTCAGCCATTCCTGGACCTGTGACCAAAAACGAGCTACATACGGACAATAACAAAATAAATGATCTAATGACTCTGCCTCCTCACAGCAAAATCTGCAGAGCTGGGAAGATTGTATCCCCCATATATATATAACATTCTATTGGTTGCAAGAATTTTGTATAGACATTTAAATTAAAAAAATGGGAAGTTTTGAATCCGGCGTTGTTTTCGGTATCAATTTATAAACCATGTGCCATGGAATGGGTACATCAAAAATCTCTACCCAACTATTTTGCAATTTATATGGCACAGCTGTCAGTTTTTTGGTCCTTAAATGAAATTGGTATATGTTTTTATTTATCACACTTTTCTTTAACCATTTATGTTCTTTAATACAAGTAAGTTCCTTACTTTTTCCCTCTTCTACTTGCCTCTTCCATTTTTGTGGTAATGCTGCAATTAGTTGGTGGTAATTTTGAGCAGACACTTCCATATGTCTGTGTTAGCTGCATGTGTGACATCACTACACCAGTCCTATTTATTATATCATTCACTAAAATCATACCTTTTTTTAAACATTTCTTCGAAAAATATGTTTTTTTATCAATTAGTATATTTGAATTTAACCACAACATTTGTTGTATTATTTGTTCTGTCTTTTCAGGTGGATTAAACTGAAATTGCAACCAACTTTCTAAGGCTTGTTGAAAAAATAACGATATTTTGGAGATTATTTCCTTTTCAAACAACTGAAAGTGAGCAGGTGTAATCTGAATAAAGGGAAAAAGGCCATTCTTGAACATAGGATGAGACATTCCTAACAATTTACTAGAGAACCAGTTTGGATTTAAGTGTAACTTTTGTATGACTGATGCCTTTAGTGAGAGGTCTAATGCTTTAATATTTAATAATTTTTGCCCTCCGAATTCATATTCGTTATATAAATAGTCCCTTTTAATTTTGTCTGGCTTGCCATTCCAAATAAAATTGAATCTTTTTTTGTTCATATAATTTAAAAAGCAGGTCACTAGGTGTACACAAAACCATAAGCAAATAGGTAAACTGTGATATGACTAAAGAGTTAATGAGGGTGATTTTTCCACAAATAGCCAGGTATTTTCCTTTCCATGGTAGCAAGATCGTATCTATTTTTTGCTAACTATATATAAAAACGGTATATGCTGGGGCCCCCTCGATGTCCAGAGGGGGCGGAGGAACCTCCCGTACCTCCGACTGCTGGAGCGGACCAGTCACCACCGGCCTGAGGAGAGACACATGGAACGAGGGGTTAATATGATAATCAGGGGGATAGTTGTAACCTAGAACAAACCTCGTTCAATCTCCTCAGGACTTTAAATGGCCCCACAAACCACGGACCCAGTTTCCGGCAGGGCAGGTGAAGGGGCAGGTTTCGGGTCGAGAGCCAGACCCGATCCCCCGGTGCATAAACCGGGGCCTCACTGCGGTGGCTGTCGGCACTCGCCTTTTGGCGCCTGATGGCTCGTTGAAGACGTACATGGGCAGCGTTCCATGTCTCCTCCGAGTGCCCGAAACCATTCATCCACCGCAGGAGCCTCGATCTGGCTCTGATGCCATGGTGCCAGGACCAGCTGATACCCTAGCACACACTGAAACGGGGTAAGGTTAGTGGAAGAGTGTCGTAGGGAATTTTGGGCCATCTCCGCCCAACGGATAAATGATGCCCACTCTCCCGGCCGGTCCTGGCAATAGGACCGTAGAAACCTACCCACCTCTTGGTTGACTCTTTCCACCTGCCCGTTACTCTCGGGGTGGAACCCTGAGGTAAGACTGACCGAGACCCCCAGGCGTTCCATAAACGCCCTCCAGACTCTAGACGTAAATTGGGGACTCAGAGACTATATCCTCAGGCACCCCGTAGTGCCGGAATACATGGGTGAAAAGGGCCTCCGCAGTCTGTAGGGCCGTAGGGAGACCGGGCAAAGGAAGGAGACGGCAGGACTTAGAAAACCGATCCACAACGACCAGGATCGTAGTGTTACCCCGTGACGGGGGAAGATCCGTCACGAAATCCACCGATAGGTGTGACCATGGTCGTTGCGGAACGGGAAGGGGTTGTAATTTCCCTCTGGGCAGATGTCTAGGTGCCTTGCACTGTACGCATACTGAACAGGAGGAGACATAAACCCTCACGTCCTTGGCTAACGTGGGCCACCAGTACTTCCCCGTAAGGCAGCGCATCGTCCGACCTATACCAGGATGACCAGAGGAGGGTGATGTGTGGGCACAACAGATCAAACGATCGCGAACATCAAACGGCACGTACACGCGCCCAACGGGACACTGGGAGGGAGTGGGTTCTGCACGTGACGCCCGTTCGATGTCCGCGTCCACCTCCCATACCACCGGTGCCACCAGGCATGAGGCTGGAATTATGGGAGTGGGCTCTGTGGACCGCTCCTCTGTATCATACAGCCGGGACAGTGCGTCTGCCTTGACGTTCTGAGAACCTGGTTTGTAGGAAAGAGTGAAAACAAAGCGTGTGAAAAACATAGCCCACCTAGCCTGGCGAGGGTTCAGTCTCCTCGCTGCCCAAATATACTCCAGATTTCGGTGGTCAGTCCAAATGAGGAAAGGGTGTCTAGCCCCCTCAAGCCAATGTCTCCACGCTTTCAGAGCCCCGACAACAGCTAACAACTCCCTATCCCCCACGTCATAGTTTCGCTCCGCCGGGCTGAGCTTCTTCGAAAAGAAAGCACAGGGGCGGAGTTTTGGTGGGTTACCCGAGCGCTGAGATAGCACAGCCCCTATTCCAGCCTCGGATGCATCCACCTCAACTATGAACGCCAAGGAGGGATCAGGATGCGCCAGCACTGGAGCCGTGGTAAACAGAGCCTTCAGGTTACCAAAAGCTCTGTCCGCCTCAGCCGACCACCGCAACTGCACCGGTCCCCCGTTCAGTAAGGAGGTAATGGGAGCCGCCACCTGGCCAAAGCCCCGGATAAACCTCCGGTAGTAGTTGGCAAACCCTAAAAACCGCTGCACCTCCTTTACCGTGGTTGGAGTCGGCCAATTACGCACGGCTGAAATGCGGTCAGTCTCCATCTCTACCCCTGACGCGGACAAACGGTACCCAAGGAAGGAGACGGACTGTTGAAAGAACAGACATTTCTCCGCCTTGACGTAAAGGTCATGCTCCAACAGTCGACCAAGCACTGTACGCACCAGGGACACATGCTCAGCGCGGGTGGTGGAGTATATGAGAATATCATCTATATACACCACTACACCCCGCCCGTGCAGGTCCCTGAAGATCTCATCCACAAATGATTGGAAGACGGATGGAGCATTCATTAACCCATACGGCATGACGAGGTACTCATAGTGCCCAGATGTAGTGCTAAATGCCGTCTTCCACTCATCCCCTCCCCTGATACGCACCAGGTTGTACGCGCTCCTGAGGTCCAATTTTGTGAAGAAGCGCGCCCCGAGCAATGACTCTGTCATACTGGCGATCAGAGGTAGCGGGTAACTGTATTTCACAGTAATCTGGTTCAAACCTCGATAGTCAATGCACGGGCGTAAACCTCCATCCTTCTTCTTCACAAAAAAGAAGCTCGAGGAGACAGGTGAAATGGAGGGCCGAATGTATCCCTGTCCCAGAGATTCAGCGACATATGTTTCCATAGCCGCCGTCTCCTCCTGTGACAGAGGATACACGTGACTCCTGGGAAGTGCAGCACCCTCCAGGAGATTTATCGCACAATCCCCCGGTCGATGGGGTGGTAATTGAGTCGCTTTCCTTTTACAGAAGGCGATTGCCAAATCGGCATATTCGGGAGGAATGTGCAAGGTGGAAACCTGGTTTGGACTTTCCACCGTAGTGGCACCTAAGGAAACACAAACACCTCCCTGAACACTGACAGGACCATCCCTTGAGAACCCTCTGTTGCCACGAAATAATAGGATCATGAGAAGCCAACCAGGGAAGCCCCAACACAACGGGAAACGCAGGAGCGTCAATCAGATAGAGACTAATACTCTCTTCATGACTCTCCTGTGTCACCATAGCAATGGGAACTGTGACCTCCCTAATTAGCCCAGACCCCAAAGGACGACTATCTAGGGCATGTATAGGGAAGGGAACATCAACGGGAACAATAGGAATCCCTAATCTATTGGCCAAAGACCGATCTATAAAGTTCCCAGCTGCGCCTGAATCTACTAGCGCCTTATGCTGGGAATGCGGGGAAAACCCCGGAAATCTTATAGATAACCACATGTGAGCAACAGGGGGGTCTGGGTGAGTCGTGTGCCTACTCACCTGAGATGAACCACCAGTGTTCCGCCTACCACCTCGACTACCTGGAAAACCTCCCCAGCACCGACCAGCAGTGTGTCCTCTGCGGTCACCTCTGGTGCATGGAACGGTTTCCCCTCCGGTCTCCCTAGTACCAGCCCCGCCCAACTCCATCGGTGTTGGGTCTAAGGGACTGGAGGATGGAACCAACGGACCCCGATCTGGACGTCCGCGGGAGGCCAGCAGGTTATCCAGCTGGATAGATAAGTCCATCAGCTGGTCCAGGTGGAGGGTGGAGTCCCTGCAGGCTAGCTCCCGACGAACGTCCTCTCGCAAACCACACCTGTAGGGATCGATCAGGGCCCGCTCATTCCATCCTGCACCAGCTGCCAGAGTTCTAAAATCCAGGGCAAACTCCCGAGCGCTCCTCATCTCCTGCTTTAAATGGAACAAGCGCTCTCCCGCCGCTTTTCCGTCTGGTGGATGATCAAATACTGCCCGAAAGCGGCGGGAGAAGTCCTCGTAGTTATTCCGAGTCGGGTCTTCCACCTCCCAGATGGCGTTGGCCCACTCTAGGGCTTTACCAGTCAAACAGGAGATGAGGGCGCTCACTCTCTCGCGTCCCGAGGGCGGCGGATGGACAGCTGCCAGGTAGAGCTCCAGCTGGAGTAGGAACCCCTGACACCCGGCAGCTGCTCCGTCATACGCTCCTGGGAGCGAGAGCCGAATCCCACCGGATCCAGACGGCGGCTTGATAGGATCCAGAGGTGTGCCGGGTGGTGGTGTGGCTGGGTCAACGGGACATCCTCTCTTCTCCACTCTCTCCATGGTCCGTAGCACGCAATCCATGGCAGTTATAAGCTCCTGGATCATACTCGCCTGCTGCTGAACGCGCTCGTCTATCTGAATAGGCGAACTGGCTGCTCCTGCTGACTCCATTGTGGTCGGTAATTCTGTCATGATTATATTTAGGAGAAGTAGAGGAGTCAGGCGCAGGACACAGGGATCAATGTAAACAAACGTGTTTACTTAAATAATCAATAAGTCTTCTCGGAGGACAATACATAAATCGGAGAAAACACCTCCGTTCACACACAACAGGAAACAATTACCGACAAGACAAACAGGAAATGCAAAGGTTTAAATAATAAACATAATTAGGGAAAATCAAAACAGGTCTACACAATAAAGACAAAACCAAACGAACAGTGAAACATCGATCGGTGGCAACTAGTAAGCCGGTGACGTCGACCGCCGAACGCCGCCCGAACAAGGAGAGGGGTCGACTTCGGCGGGAGTCGTGACATATTCTTAAAGTACTTTACTTCCTCTTTCAAAATATCATTCGATGAATCATGCGTGACTCCATCATTTGTAACAAGTTTCAATAAGGTTTTTTGTAGCATTTCTATATTGAAGATTGAAAAAGAATTTGGTGCATTTTTCCCCATATTCCATCCAGTTCGCTTTATTTTTTATAATATTACACTGGATCTTTCTTGAATAAGTTCCTCCATTTCTTTTTCCCTGAACTTATTCTGTGCCTCTATGGTACAGTTTTTATTGCTATCTAACTATACTGTTAGTCCTTCAATTTCCTTTGTTAATATGGACTCTTTTGATCTAAACTGCTTTTGTTTTATAGATGAATACTGAATTGCATGGCCTCTAAAGGCACATGTAAAAGTGTCCCATATGATAAGGCGATTTGCTGTACCTATGTTATGTCTGAAAGTCAGTTATAAATTCTTCTGTCCTAGTTCTAAACAATTTATGTTCTGGTAGGCTTTGATTAAATTTCCAATATCCTCGCCCACGTGGAAATTCAGTAAGAGTAATAAATTCTTATATATATTTTCAAAGAAACTTGGATCATCATTATTTGGACCGTATAGGTTAATAAGCCATATCTGTTTATTGTCCAATAACATATTTAAAATAATCCATCTACCTTGATGATCTGTTTGGACAATTTGCACATTTGGATCAAAATTACTGTTAATTAAAACCATCACCCCTTTTGAATTTCTTTGCCCATGGGAGAAATATATTTCGCCCCCCAGTCCTTTTTCCACAAAACTTCATCTAAAATTGTTGAATGAGTTTCCTGTAAACAATAGATATTATATTCCTTCTCTTTTAGCCAGGCAAATACTGATCGTCTGCTAAGCCATCTGCTAAGCCATTACAGTTGTAACTGGCTATACTTATTTCACCACTTACCATAATGAGACAACTTTCAATTCTATTTATCAAAATATATGTTTGTAAACGTGCCATTAAAAGTAACATGATGATTGAGTGTCTATATAGCTGTACCATGATATTTGCATTGCTACTAAGTAAACCTCCAATTGGTCCCCACTATTCCACCCGCTAAAAGCCCTCCTCATCCCGAGTTGGGTTGTCATCCCAATGCCCGACAGACCACCCCCGACCCCCGTATCTTATAGCCCTGAAAAGACTGGGATCCATCCTTCGAAAAGAGCATACAGTGCCATTTACAGAACAGAAGTAGATCAACCGCCAAATGCATTTCCATCGCCCTCACCTCGATTTGCATTATATATAGCAAAATCCTGTTTCTTAATTTCCATAATTAGCTGTTCATATTTGTAGTAATGTAGGCAATTTATGCAAAGGATTTTACCTCTCACCGGTCTCGCCATTACCAAAATTACATTATTGCAAGCAATTATTATATTAGCAAACAATTATTGTGAATCATCCTATATTGTCCCTAACATCTTTATTCCTTCGCAACAGTTGTGGGATACACACATACACACTCAACCCTTTCCCCCCACACAACCATAGGCTCACATTCTCAACAGTTGCACCATCCCAGAGCCCAACTCAAGAAAGGTCTTGATTTACGAATGCATATACAGTTGCAGCTGTATGAGAAGGCCTGCAAGACTGCAAAAAAAAATGGGCAGAAATGGAGAGATTTTATTAACCATTGTCACGTCCTAGATGATGGAGGTCAAATGTACACCTATTTCCTGAAACACCCACAACACGGTCCCCTGTATTGACCATATTCCCAAGCATCTCCATGCAGTCAGACTTATGATTTTGTGCCACCAGGGCCAGAATAATATACCCCCTCTCTGAATGTCCGAGTGTGACCCCCTCCCCATGGGTTACTGCAGCTAGTGTTTCCAGCACTTTTTATCTTCACCATGTTGAATTAGTGCTTTTGTGTTCCAATTAGTTATATTTGAAGATATACAGAAAGGATATATTTTTTATTGTATTATTACAATCCATAACCGGGCTAGAATTGTGTTCCATTATCTATTACCCCTTCCTCCTTATCACTCCCTCTTCTTCAGGGTTCGACTCCCGTCAGCCATCTCCTGACCAGACAATAGGGATGGGAATTAGATCGTATGACCCAGAAGACCCCTACTGCCCTTACCCCCTGCTACACATAGAGGAGCTGTGTGACAGTATCGTGCGGTCCCATAGGGACACCAGTCAGAAGACAATGTACAGTGAGACACAGGTTTTATCTTGGCCATATGAAACATAGGAGGGATAGAGGGTGAGGGGCAACAGAAGACGAACAGCAGAGGGGCTAAGGATTTTAGAGATAGGGAAATGTCAGAAAACGGGGGAAAGTTTACAGGACTCCACCCGGAGGGGCAGGTCCCGAGTGGAAAGCCATACCCTCTGCCCGAAGCCGATGGTTTGGAGCAGGGGTCCAGTGGCAATACGCTTGTCGAAGATACCTGAATGTGGTCTTCAAAAGAGTGGCCTGGGATCTCTTCCAGGTACGGCGACAGCGGCGGATGAACATCTGGGCAGAGGGTATGCTGGCTTCTTCTTCTTGCTCAGGGAGGAGCGGGGGCTGATATCCCAAGGAACACTCAAAGGGCGAGAGACCAGTGGCCGAGCAGGAAAGGGTGTTACGGGTGTATTCCACCCACACGAGTTGCTGGCTCCAGGTGGTGGGGTTGGCGGAAACGAGGCAACGAAGGGCCGTCTCCAGGTCCTGATTGGCTTGCTCCGACTGGCCGTTAGATTGGGGGTGGAAACCAGAGGACAGGCTGGCTGACAACCCAATGAGGGTGCAGAACGCCTTCCAGAACCGGGACGAGAACTGGGTACCATAAGGCATTGCTGTAACTCCTTGTGTCTTCCAATGGTGGCTCTTTGCTGTGAGACAGCATTGTGGAGCTGGTCTGAGTCTTCTGGGTCATTCATGGGCAGTTCATACTATAAACGACTCAGGATGTGACCCAGATGCAGACACAGGAGGCGGATAATACAGTTTTCAATAATTTCTTATAACACGGGGCAAAGGGCAGGTCGTGGACAGGCATAGGTTCATAATCAGGTCAGAGTCAGGCAGGTACAGGATGGCAGGCAGAATGGTTAGAACAGGAAAACGGGAAAGCACGCTGGTAACACAAGACAAACTGGCAACAGACAGAGAACACAGGTATAAATACACAGGGGATAATGGGGAAGATGGGCGACACCTGGAGGGGGGTGGAGACAAGCACAAAGACAGGTGAAACTGTTCAGGGTGTGACACACTCGCCCCCTTAACCTCTCTCTCCCCCTCCTTCCCTCTTTCTTTCTCCCCCTAACCCCCCCATCCCTCTCCCCCTCTCTCCCCCTCTAGTCAGTAGATGAGATGTAGCAGCACTGTGCGGTACACTACGTGGTGCATCCCAGGGTTCCGTGGGCTCAGACAGAACAATCAGATCACCCTGCTCAAGACTGTTGAGCCAAACCCACCTGTCAATCACTACTTACTATACTTTCCTCTCTCAAGAAAAGTCTTCCTGTAAGAAGTGCACATTGCCATTATATGATTTGAAATCAAACAATGACTGAGGTTAAAGTGCAGACTGTCAGCTTTAATTTGAGGGTACATACCACCCCCATTTTAGGGGACCAAAATGATTGGGACGAATTCATTTATATGTGTATTAAAATAGCAAAAAGTTTAGTATTTGATCCCATATTCATAGCACGCAATGATTACATCAAGCTTGTCGTGTCTTTGTATCATTAAAACTGAAGACTTATTTATCAAATAACTCTCTGTAATTATTATTACGCGATTAAACTGATTAATCATGTAACTGCAATTAACTAGGAAGTCGGGGCACCAAGGAAGATATTCAGATTTCAAAGATATAATATTCATAAGAGAGAGGGGGATGGTGCAATTTCAGATATTTTAATATCTGATCAATTAGTCTTCGAATTAATTAATTATTATTTACCTCACGTTAGTCTCATTCCAAACGTCGTAAATTGTTGGTTATCTGCACAAACCCAGTCTTCACTATGAGTCATCCATACATCAATTGTCTTAAATACTTTATTTACTAACTAAGTGATTCACAGAAATGCATAACAAACAGTAGATATGGTTACAAGGAAATGATAGGTTGAATGTTCACTAGTGGGCTAAACTGGCATGGCGGCTTGTTAGACAAAAAGGGAAGTGGGGGTCGACTGAGATAAGACAACACACAGTTGATAATTATAACAATTGAAATGCTAATCCTTTGCAATTATTCCCGAATGAGTGAGCGTTCATGTGCAATCAATATATATATTTACGCTCAGTGTGTCGTCCTGATATCTGTTGGAAAGTTTGTTTCTGTTGGAGAGTTTGTCCGCCCCCTCTCTCTCTCTCGTGGTTACAATGGATAGTTCAGAGTAACATTCATTCATGTCGTTATAGAGTAGATGTTTCGGCGGTTGTCGGTCTTCGCGTTCAATGATACCGAATTCCTAGCTGCAGACAAGTAATTAGTATCTGCCTCTGATCTGGCGGACTCACTTAAACACAAATACTTTGTTTGTAAATTATGTCAGCGTGTTGGTGTGTGCCCCTGGCTATCAGTCAATTATTTTATTTTTAATGGTGCCATCTGGTTTGCTTAATATAAGGACATTGAAATGGTTTAATCTTTTACTTTTGATACTTAAGAACATTTGAGCAGTTCCATTTACTTTTGATACTTAAGTATATTTCAAACCAAATACTTTTGGACTTTTACTCAAGTAGTATTTTACTGGGTGACTTTCACTTTTACTTCAGTCATTTTCTATTAAGGTATCTTTACTTTTACTCAAGTATGACAATTGAGTACTTTGTCCACCACTGGTGTTTACCCTCTATGACATCACTGGATACAACGTGTAAAACTCTGTGGGTCTAACCACAAGAAGTTCTGGAAAACGGTTAAAGACCTGGAGAATAAACCCTCCTCCTCACAGCTGCCCATGTCCCTTAATGTTGATGATGTGGTTGTTGCTGACAAGAAGCACATGGCTGAGCTCTTTAATCACCACTTCATTAAGTCAGGATTCCTATTTGACTCAGCCACGACTCCTTGCCCATCCAACGTTTCCTCATCTCCCACCCCTTCTAATGCGACTATCCTCAATGTCTCTCCCTCTTTTTCCCCTGCCCCGCTACAAAGTTTGTCCCTGCAGGCAGTCAATGAGTCCGAGGTGCTAAAGGAGCTGCTTAAACTTGACCCCAAAAAACCATCTGGGTCAGATGGTTTAGACCCTTTCCTCCTTAAGGTTCAAACATTTAAAATCTGTCTCTCCTTTCTGGGGAGGTTCCCATTGCTTGGAAGGCAGCCACAATTCATCCTTTATTTAAAGGGGGAGATCAAGCTGATCCTAACTGTTATCCTAACTGTTTTTCTTTAAAAGTGCTTTCCTCACCATCTTTAATGAGCATGCCCCATTGAAAACATTTTGAACCAGGAACATATATAGCCCTTGGTTCACTCCAGACCTGACTGCCCTTGACCAGAACAAAAACTTCCTGTGGTGTACTGCATTAGCATCGAATAGCCCCCGCGATATGCATTTTTTCAGGGCAGTTAGGAAAGCAACGGCTAGCTTTTTCAAACAGAAATTTGCATCCTGTAGCACAAACTCCAAAAAGTTCTGGGACACTGTAAAGTCCATGGAGAATAAGAGCTCCTTCTCCCAGCTGAGGCTAGGAAACACTGTCACCACCGATAAATCCGTGATAATTGAGAATTTCAATAAGCATTTTTCTACGGATGGCCATGCTTTCCACCTGGCTACCCCTAGCCCTGCGACCCCCCACAGCAACTTGCCCAAGCCTCCCCCATTTCTCCTTCACCCAAATCCAGATAGCTGATGTTCTGAAAGAACTGCAGAATCTGGACCCCTACAAATCAGCCGGGCTAGACAATCTGGACCTTCTCTTTCTAAAATTATCCGCCAATATTGTTGCAACCCCTATTACTAGCCTGTTCAATCTTTCTTTCGTATCGTCTGAGATCCCCACAGATTGGAAAGCAGCCGCGGTCATCCTCCTCTTCAAAGGGGGAGACACTCTAGACCCAAACTGCTACAAACCTATATCTATCATACCCTGCCTTTCTAAGGTCTTCGAAAGCAGAGTTAACAAACAGATCACAGACCATTTCGAATCCCACCGCACCTTCTCCACTATGCAATCTGGTTTCCGAGCTGGTCATGGGTGCACCTCAGCCACGCTCAAGGTCCTAAACGATATCATAACCGCCACCGATAAGAGATTGTACTGTGCAGCTGTATTCATCGACCTGGCCAAGGCTTTCGACTCTGTCAATCACCACATTCTTATCGGCAGACTGAACAGCCTTGGTTTCTCAAATGCCTGCCTCGCCTGGTTCACCAACTACTTCTCAGACAGAGTTCAGTGTGTCAAATCGGAGGGCCTGTTGTCCGGACCTCTGGCAGTCTCGATGGGGGTGCCACCGGGTTCAATGCTCGGGCCGACTCTTTTTTCTGTATACATCAATGATGTCGCTCTTGCTGCTGGTGATTCTCTGATCCACCTCTACGCAGACGACACCATTCTGTATACTTCTGGCTCTTCATTGGACACTGTGTTAACTAACCTCCAGATGAGCTTCAATGCCATACAAATCTCCTTCCATGGCCTCCAACTGCTTTTAAATGCAAGTAAAACTAAATGCATGTTCTTAAACCGATCGCTGCCCACACCTGCCCGCCCGTCAAGCATCACTACTCTGGACGGTTCTGACATAGAATATGTGGACAACTACAAATACCTAGGTGTCTGGTTAGACTGTAACCTCTCCTTCCAGACTCACATTAAGCATCTCCAATCCAAAATTAAATGTAGAATCGGCTTCCTATTTCGCAACAAAGCATCCTTCACTCATGCTGCCAAACATACCCTCGTAAAACTGACTATCCTACCGATCCTCGACTTCGGCGATGTCATTTACAAAATAGCCTCCAACACTCTACTCAGCAAACTGGATGCAGTCTATCATAGTGCCATCCGTTTTGTCACCAAAGCCCCATATACCACCCACCACTGCGACCTGTATGCTCTCGTTGGCTGGCCCTCGCTTCATATTCGTCGCCAAACCCACTGGCTCCAGGTCATCTATAAGTCTTTGCTAGATAAAGCCCCGCCTTATCACAGCTCAATGGTCACCATAGCAGCACCCACCCATAGCACGCGCTCCAGCAGGTATATTTCACTGGTCACCCCCAAAGCCAATTCCTCCTTCGGCCGCCTTTCCTTCCGGTTCTCTGCTGCCAATGACTGGAACGAACTGCAAAAATCACTGAAGCTGGAGACTCATATCTCCCTCACTAGCTTTAAGCACCAGCTGTCAAAGCAGCTCACAGATCACTGCACCTGTACATACCTCATCTGTAAATAGCCCATCCAACTACCTCATCCCCCGTACTGTTATTTATTTTGCTCCTTTGCACCCCAGTATCTCTACTTGCACACTCATCTTCTGCACATCTATCACTCCAGTGTTTTAATTGCTATATTGTAATTATTTTGCCACTATGTTCCATTTATTGCCTTATCCTACCTCATTTGCACACATTGTATATTGACTTTTTATATTGTATTATTGACTATGTTTGTTTATTCAATGTGTAATTCTGTGTTGTTGTTTTGTGTCGCACTGCTTTGCTTTATCTTGTCTAGGTCGCAGTTGTAAATGAGAACTTGTTCTCAACAAGTCTACCTGGTTAAATAAAGGTGAAATAAAAAAATAGGCCTATTTCTCTTTTGCCCTGTTTATCAAAAGTGTTGGAAAAACTTGTCAATAATCAACTGACTGACTTTCTTGATGTCTATAGTATTCTCTCAGGTATGCAATCTGGTTTCTGCTCAGGTTATGGATGTGTCACTGCAACCTTAAAGGTCCTCAATGATGTCACCATTGCCCTTGATTCTAAGCAATATTGTGCTGCTATTTTTATTGACTTGGTCAAAGCTTTTGATACGGTAGACCATTCCATTCTTGTGGGCCGGCTAAGGAGTATTTGTGTCTCGGAGGGGTCTTTGGGCTGGTTTGCTAACTACCTCTCTCAAAGAGTGCAGTGTATAAAGTCATAAAATCTGCTGTCTCAGCCACTGCCTGTCACCAAGGGAGTACCCCAAGGCTCGATCCTAGGCCCCACACTCTTCTCAATTTATATCAACAACATAGCTCAGGCAGTAGGAAGCTCTCTCATCCATTTATATGCAGATGATAGTCTTATACTCAGCTGGCCCCTCCCCGGATTTTGTAATAAATTCTCTACAACAAAGCTTTCTTAGTGTCCAACAAGCTTTCTCTAACATTAACCTGGTTCTAAACACCTCCAAAACAAAGGTCATGTGGTTTGGTAAGAAGAATGCCCTCCTCCCACAGGTGTTATTACTACCTCTGAGGGTTTAGAGCTTGAGGTACTCACCTCATACAAGTACTTGGGAGTATGGCTAGACGGTGCACTGTCCTTCTCTCAGCACATATCAAAGCTGCAGGATAAAGTTAAATCTAGACTTGGTTTTCTCTATCGTAATCGCTCCTCTTCACCCCAGCTGCCAAACTATCCCTGATTCAGATGATGATCCTACCCATGCTAGATTAGAGACATCATTTATAGATCGGCAGGTAAGGGTGTTCTCGAGCGGACAGATGTTCTGTACCATTCGGCCATCAGATTTGTCACCAGTGCTCCTTATATGACACATCACTGCACTCTATACTCCTCTGTAAACTGGTCATCTCTGTATACCCATCGCAAGAACCACTGGTTGATGCTTATTTATAAAACCCTCTGAGGGGGGAGTGAGGCCTATCTGAGATATCTACTGCAAATGAAATGTATTTATATAGGCCTTCTTACATCAGCTGATATATCAAAGTGCTGTACAGAAACCCAGCCTAAAACCCCAAACAGCAAGCAATGCAGGTGTAGAAGCACGGTGGTTAGGAAAAACTCCCTAGAAAGGCCAAAACCTAGAGAGGAACCAGGCTATGAGGGGTGGCCAGTCCTCTTCTGGCTGTGCCGGGTGGAGATTATAACAAAACATGGCCAAGATGTTCAAATGTTCATAAATGACCAGCATGGTCAAATAATAGTAATCACAGTGAACAGGTCAGGGTTCCATAGCCGCAGGCAGAACAGTTGAAACTGGCGCAGCAGCACGGCCAGGTGGACTGGGGACAACAAGGAGTCATCATGCCAGGTAGTCCTGAGGCATGGTCCTAGGGCTCAGGTCCTCTGAGAGAGAGAAAGAGAGAATTAGAGAGAGCATACTTAAATTCACACAGGGCACCGGATAAGACAGGAGAAATACTCCAGATATAACAGACTGGCCCTAGCCCCCAGACACATAAACTACTGCAGCATAAATACTGGAGGCTGAGACAGGAGGGGTCAGGAGACACTGTGGCCCCATCCGATGATACCCCCGGACAGGGCCAAACAGGCAGGATATAACCCCACCCACTTTGCCAAAGCACAGCCCCCACACCACTAGAAGGATATCTTCAAACACCAACTTACCATCCTGAGACAAGGCCGAGTATAGCCCACAAAGATCTCCACCACGGCACAACCCAAGGGGGGCGCCAACCCAGACAGGAAGACCACGTCAGTGACTCAACCCACTCAAGTGACGCACCCCTCCTAGGGACGGCATGGAAGAGCACCAGTAAGCCAGTGACTCAGCCCCTGTAATAGGGTTAGAGGCAGAGAATCCCAGTGGAGAGAGGGGAACCGGCCAGGCAGAGACAGCAAGGGTGGTTCATTGCGCCAGTGGCTTTCCGTTCACCTTCACACTCCTGGGCCAGACTACACTCAATCATAGGACCTACTGAAGAGATGAGTCTTCAATAAAGACTGCAGCCCTTATCCTCCACATACAACACTTGTTCTGCCAGTCACATTCTGTTAAAGGTCCTCAAAGCACACACATACCTGGGTTGCTTCTCTTTTCAGTTTGCTGTAGCTAGCGACTGCAATGAGCTGCAACAAACACTCAAACTGGACAGTTTTATCTCAATCTCTTAATTCAAAGACTCAGTCATGAACACTCTTACTGATAGTTGTGGCTGCTTTGCGTGATATATTGTTGTCTCTACCTTCTTTCCCTTTGTGCTTTTGTCTGTGCCCAATAATGTTTGTACCACGTTTTGTGCTGCTACCATGTTGTGTTGCTACCATGTTGTTGTTATGTTGTGTTGCTACCATACTGTGTTCTCATGTGTTGCTGCCTTGCTATGTTGTTGTCTTAGTTCTCTCCTTATGTAGTGTTGTGTTGTCTATCTTGTTGTGATGTATGTTTTGTCCTATATTTATATTGTATTTTTTAAATTATTTTTAATCCCAGGCCCCTGTCCCCGCAGGAGGCCTTTTGCCTTTTGGTAGGCCGTCATTGTAAATAATAATTTGTTTATAACTGACTTGCCTAGTTAAATTAAGGTTACATAAAAATATATAGAACTATCATTGACTAGCTGTGTGTGTGTTATCCCCAGCTCTACCAGAAGGTGTCAGTGTTGCAGTCTCTGTGCAGTCTGCATGTAGAGAAGCTGCACTGGTTCAGCCAGCTCTACCCGCTCACCGTCCACTCTGTCTTCCCTCCTCTATACAAGGAGCTGTTCACCTCCGACCTGCCTTCTGTGGACTCCCTCTGAACTCCCTCTGAACTGCACCGTACATGTTGACAGATAATTAGACATGCATACAGTAGTAGACAGACACACACACAAACACACACAGAGACACACAGAGACACAAACACACACACAGACACACAAACAAACACACACATGTATACATTGATACATGAGATTATTAACTTGTTGAATAAATATATATTTTTAATTTCAGAGAGAAAGGAAATGATCTCAGTAGCCTATTACTGATTGGACATTGAAGCTATTTTCATGCAATTTTTTTTAAATAGATTGTTGTTTTTCCTTTTTGAGAGTGTTATCTGAGTGTATTTCGTCCTTGAGACGATGTATGTTATTTTGACTCAGGGCGGCTGTTGTGACTGTATCCAGACCAGTTGCTAGCTGGTATAAATGACCATATTTAGATGATCACTATGAAATCTAATGGGTGTTTTCTGAGTTGATTTTAAATGTGTGACTTTACAGAGTCGGCTAACCCATCAGACTGAGTACCTGAGCTATAGCCCATGGGCCCCACGGTTCAGGACCCAAACACACAGTCAAGTATATAGCTAGTCTTCTCAATGGACTGTGTGTGGATCGAATTTCACCAACAATCCCATCTGTCTCTATCGAGCTTTAAAAGAGCCTGTGTGTTGCATTAAAACAGAGTCAGAAATCCTAGACAGGCAGAAATGTAAATATGAATAATCTAGAACATAAACTTGGATGCTGGGTAATATTACTGTAGGCCTACAGTATGTAGGCATTTGAATGACTAACTTTGGGCATGACTGTTATTGTAAACAGATTTCACAAACATTACCGGTGTTTCTTTAACATTCTCTCTGTTAGTTTGTCTCCTAAATGTTACTATTGTGATTCCCATGGAAAAGGCTTCCAATAAACAGCTGATATGATTTAAAAAATGACTGGTGTTCCTGTATTGTCTGTTTTCCCAATGTACAAAAGAGGATGTTTAATTGCATACCAGGAAGGGAAAGAGCTTGAAGAAACATAGCGGGGAGAGCTCAGTGCATGCAGCTGCACACTGGTAGAATTGACATGTTTTAACGACACATCTATGACAAAACACACAGACATTCCTGCTTTGAGCCGTCCTCAACGGTGTGTGTGTGTGTTTGATTCATAGACTATCCAATGAGCTGAGTGTGTTCTATCGACATCTGTGTGTATTTGTGTGTGAGAGAGCGTGGTGAAAGCAAAGTAGACCCCAGCACACTGCTGAATGCTGCGGCTGTTCATCGAGTGCAATGTCCTGGCTTGAATCATAATTTCCACTTGAGTTTCAAATGTAACTTAGTCACGCATTGATGTCATTGAGAGTCAAAATTCAACTTAAGTGGAAGTTAAGATGCACCCCTTGATGAACTGCAGAGGCATTCAGCAGTGTGCAGATGTCTGTTTTTCTTTCATGACTTTACCTTCGGTACCTCGTAGCTGAAAGTAGCCTAACTGGATGTGGGTACAGGACACCACTTCTTAACTGTGTGTGAGAGTGGCAGTGGCTGACATTCAGCTGAGCTTTGTTGTGTGTATGGGAAGACTTTTGTTCGGTCTAAGAGGTTGTTTGAGAGAACTGAAGAATGTGGTTTACTGAGCTTCCAAGGAGAAGTGACTGAGACCCGGGTGAGTTGTTAGGACATGATTAAGACAACCACTCTCTCTCTCCGCCCTACAACCACAAACACTTCAAATCCGGTCAGAGAGGTTGCCCAGCGGTCAGGGACTAGGATCAGTCCCACACAGTAACAGTGAGAGGGAGAGTTGCATGTGGTCTCTCTCTGAGTTGTTTTTTGCTGTGCTCTCTGGCCTTTCCTGGGGAATGTGTGTTCTGTTCCAGCACAAACACACATTTCTGACTTACTGGTTCTTCTAGACACATCTGAAACAAGAAGTCTCAGTCAAATCTGCATACAATCTCTGTACCATCAAAGTACTAATTCTGTGAGATTAAAGAACCGTTTGAAGATTATCGGTAGATTGTCCCTTGAGTTTTAGTCATATAAACTATCTTACTCTTCCTCCTCCTCCTCCTCCTCTTAATTCTGCTTTTCCTGGGAAGTTCTAAAGCTGAGAAACACTGCTCAGGGACATTGTGTTTGTGTGTCGCCCATGAAGGGGAGGAGGGTGAAGGGACAGAGGGAACGGAAAGGGGTAAAAGTGTGAGGCAAGGGGGAGCCACAGTCTGTGGATTTACAGTGGAATCCTTCAGTGTTAACTCTGCACTGGATTAACTGCGGCGGCAGATAGCCTAGTAGTTAGAGTGTTGGGCCAATAACTGAAAGATTGCTGGATCGAATCCCAAGCTGGTAAAAATCTGTCGTTCTGCCCCTGAACAAGGCTGTTCCCCGGGAGGCTGTCATTGTAAATAAGAATTTGTTCTTAACTGAGTTGCCTAGTTGAATAAAATTATTATTATTCTGCGTGTGCACAGTAGCTATGTCCCCAATAACTTGTCCTGTGATTTCTTTGTAGACATTTAGAAAGTTTGTATAGCAATTTGGGGTGTTCCTGCTTGTGGGCATTTCTGCATCTGCCAGAAGCCATGGATTACAGGCAACATCTGTATTGAGCTAAAGGGTAGAGATGGTGCTTTAAAGAGGCGGACACATAAGAAAATCCAGACGAACCATCAAACATCAAAGTTTCAGTACAGGACTAAGATTGAATCCTACCACACCAGCTCTGATGCTCGTCGGATGTGGCAGGGCTTGCAAACTATTACAGACTACAAAGGGAAGCCCAGCCGCGAGCTGCCCAGTGACACGAGCCTACCAGACAAGCTAAATTACTTAAAGGCGCGCTTCGAGGCAAGCAACACTGAAGCATGCATGAGAGCACCAGCTGTCCTGGACGACTGTGTGATCACACTCTCTGTAGCTAATGTGAGTATGAACTTTAAACATTCAGGTCAACATTCACAAGGCTGCAGGGCCAGACGGATTACCAGGACGTGTACTTAGGGCATGCGCTGACATTTTCATCTTGTCCCTGACTGAGTCTGTAATACCTACAGTAACAGTCAAAAGTTTGGACACACCTACTCATTGAAGGGTTTTTCTTTATTTTTACTATTTTCTACATTGTAGAATAATAGTGAAAACGTCAAAACTACGAAATAACACATATGGAATCATGTAGTAACCAAAAGAGTGTTACTACATTTCAACTTTATGGATATGTGCCTTGTTAAAAGTTAATTTGTGGAATTTGTTTCCTTCTTAATGCGTTTCAGCCAATCAGTTGTGTTGTGACAAGGTCGGGGTGGTATACAGAAGATAGCCTTATTTGATTTAAAGACCAAGTCCATATTATGGTAAGAACAGCTCAAATAAGTAAAGAGAAATGACAGTCCATCATTACTTTAAGACATGAAAGTCAGTCAATCCGGAACATTTCAACAACTTTGAAAGTTTCTTCAAGTGCAGTCACAAAAACCATAAAGCGCTATGATGAAACTGGTTCTCATGAGGACCGCCACAGGAAAGGAAGACCCAGAGTTACATCTGCTGCAGAGGATAAGTTCAGTAGAGTTAACTGCACCTCCAATTGCAGCCCAAATAAATGCTTCACAGAGTTCAAGTAACAGACACATCTCAACATCAACTGTTCAGAGGAGACCATGTGAATCTGGCCTTCATGATTGAATTGCTGCAAAGAAACCACTACTAAAGAACACCAATAAGAAGAAGATACTTACTTGGGCCAAGAAACACGAGCAATGGACATTAGACCGGTGGAAATATGTCCTTTGCTCTGATGAGTCCAAATGTGCAATTTTTGGTACCAAACGCTGTGTCTTTGTGAGACGCAGAGTAGGTGAACAGATGATCTCCGCATGTGTGGTTCCCACCGTGAAGCATGGAGGATGAGGTGTGATGGTGTGGGGGTGCGTTGCTGGTGACACTGTCTGTGATTTATTTAGAATTCAAGGCACACTTAACCGTCATGGCTACCACAGCATTCTGCAGCGATACGCCATCACATCTGGTTTGCACTTAGTGGCACTATCATTTGTTTTTCAACAGGACAATGAACCAAAACACACCTCCAGGCTGTGTAAGGGCTATTTGACCAAGAAGGAGAGAGATGGAGTGCTACATCAGATGACCTGGCCTCCACAATCACCCGACCTCAACCCATTTGAGATGGTTTGAAATGAGTTGGACCGCAGAGTGAAGGAAAAGCAGCCAAGAAGTGCTGAGCATATCTGGGAACTTCTTCAAGACTGTTGGAAAAGCATTCCAGGTGAAGCTGGTTGAGAGAATGCCAAGAGTGTGCAATGCTGTCATCAAGGCAAAGGGTGGCTACTTTGAAGAATCTAAAATCTAAAATATATTTTGATTTGTTTAACACTTTTTTGGTTACTACATGATTCCATATGTGTTATGTAATTCCTGACATTTAATTATAGTAATACTTCCCTGTTTTAGGTCAGTTAGGATCACCACTTTATTTTAAGAATGTGAAATATCAGAATAATAGTAGAGAGAATCATTTATTTCAGCTTTATTTCTTTCATCACATTCCAAGTGGGTCAGAAGTGTACATACACTCAATTAGTATTTGGTAGCATTGCCTTTAAATTGTTTAAATTGGGTCAAGCGTACCAGGTAGCCTTCCACAAGCTTCTTGTTGGGCGAATTTTGGCCCATTCCTCTTGACAGAGCTGGTGTAACTGAGTCAGGTTTGTAGGCCTCCTTGCTCGCACACACTTTTTCAGTTCTGCCCACAGATTATCTATAGGCTTGAGGTCAGGGCTTTGTGATGGCCACTCCAATACCTTGACTTTGTTGTCCTTAAGCCATTTTGCCACTACTTTAGAAGTATGCTTGGGGTCATTGTCCATTTGGAAGACCCATTTGCAACCAAGCTTTAACTTCCTGACTGATGTCTTGAGATGTTGCTTCAATATATCCACATAATTTTCCTGCCTCATGATGCCATCTATTTTGTGAAGTGCACCAGTCCCTCCTGCAGCAAAGCATCCCCACAACATGATGCTGCCACCCCCGTGCTTCACGGTTGGGATGGTGTTCTTCGGGTTTGTAAGCCTCCCCCCTTTTTTATGGCGGTTTTGGAGCAGTGGCTCCTTCCTTGCAGAGCGGCCTTTCAGGTTATGTCGATATAGAACTCGTTTTACTGTGGATTTAGATACTTATGTACCTGTTTCCTCCAGCATCTTCACAAGGTCCTTTGCTGTTGTTCTGGGATTGATTTGCACTTTTTGCACCAAAATACGTTCATCTCTAGGAGACGTCTCCTTCCTGAGCGGTATGACGGATGCGATCCATGGTGTTTATACTTGCGTACATAATACTTTATACTTGCGTTCATCTGTTTGTACAGATGAATGTGGTACCTTCAGGCATTTGGAAATTGCTCCCAAGGATGAACCAGACTTGTGGAGGTCTACAATTTGATTTCTGAGGTCTTGGCTGATTTCTTTAGATTTTCCCATGATGTCAAGCAAAGAGGCATTGCGTTTGAAGGTAGGCCTTGAAATATATCCACAGGTACACCTCCAATTGACTAAAATGATGTCAATTAGCCTATCAGAAGCTTCTAAAGCCATGACATCATTTTCTGGAATTTTCCAAGCTGTTTAAATGCACAGTCAACTTAGTGTATGTAAACTTCTGACCCACTGGAATTGTGATACAGTGAATTATAAGGAAATAATCTGTCTGTAAACAATTGTTTGAAAAATTACCTGTGGCATGCACAAAGTAGATGTCTTAACCGACTTGCCAAAACTATAGTTTGTTAACATGAAATTTGTGGGGTGGTTGAAAAATGAGTTTTAATGACTCCAACCTAAGTGTATGTAAACTTCCGACTTCAACTGTATGTAAACAACAGCTGGTGCACGATATCTAAGGAAATCTCAAGGTTTCTTGATATGGTATCTAGATGCTTGAAAGAGGAACAATTTGGCCAAGGAACAGTGTGGACCTCAAGCCCCCTCTAACCAGCTGAAGTAATGGCTAAAATGTTGTCATGACGTTGCCCTCTTTGGGGATAGCAAGTACCATCCCCCTCTCTCTGCACCATCCCCCTCTCTCTCTCTCACCCCCTACCAACAGGCCCTGTTAGGCAGGTCATAAATTCCTTGAGGAGTATAAGAGAGAGTGAGTTTTCACAGGAGAACAAAGGAACCTCTTCTCCAGCATAGAACTTGAGAACTGAACAATGTACATGTTTTGGAGAAGGTGTACACAGTCGGGGAAGAATCCAGCTACGACCGGTCCATTTCGTTTAATGTTTGTGAAACTCATGAGAGACAATACAGCTACATTACCATAACTCTGTTTATACAAGAGTCTCAGTTATGAGGCTTGCATCAAAATGTTGTATAAAATGAATGAGTAAAGATGAAACTATTTGTGAAATGATGTAATGTGATTTTAAACTGTTTAATGAAAGGGAACCCAATTCTCTTTAAAGTTAACTAAGTCATTGGCCCGCCCCATGAGCACAGACATTGATCTGGCATCATGGGACAGCCTTTTTCTGCTTTTCTGAATATAACCCCCACCTGGAGAATCATCTTCAGACCAGCTTACCTCGATAACCACGAGAGGGCTAAGGTTTCAGACCAGTACCTCATCACAGAGGGAGTTAAGGTTTGAGTAGATTGCTGAATCTTGTAACCATTCCACGTGGTTAAACTCTGAGACTATCGATCCGACAGAATAAGAGCTAATTCTTCGATGCTAATTACTACTCTGCAGCTAGAAATTATGTACCCGTGAATGCGAAGACCGACAACCGCCAAAACATCTATTCTATAAAAACATTGCTGAATGTTACTCTGAAAAATCCATTCTAACCACGGCAGAGAGAGAAAGGCAGGACAAACTCTCCAACAGAAACAAACTTTCCAACAGAGATCACGACGACACACTGAGCGTAAATATATACAGTATCTCACAAAAGTGAGCACACCCCTCACATTTTTGTAAATATTTGAGTATATCTTTTCATGTGACAACACTGAAGAAATGACACTTTGCTACAATGTAAGGTAGTGAGTGTACAGCTTGTGTAACAGTGTAAATTTGCTGTCCCCTCAAAATAACAACACACAGCCATTAATGTATAAACCGCTGGCAACAAAAGTGAGTAGACCCCTAAGTGAAAATATCCAAATTGGGCCCAAATTGTCAATATTTTGTGTGGCCACCATCATTTTCCAGCACTGCCTTAACCCTCTTGGGCATGGAGTTCACCAGAGCTTCACAGGTTGCCACTGGAGTCCTCTTCCACTCCTCCATGATGACATCAGGGAGCTGGTGGATGTTAGAGACCTTGCACTCCTCCACCTTCCATTTGAGGATGCCCCACAGATGCTCAATAGGGTTTAGGTCTGGAGACATGCTTGGCCAGTCCATCACCTTTACCCTCAGCTTCTTTAGCAAGGCAGTGGTCGTCTTGGAGGTGTGTTTGGGGTCGTTATCATGTTGGAATACTGCCCTGTGGCCCAGTCTCCGAAGGGAGGGGATCATGCTCTGCTTCAGTATGTCACAGTACATGTTGGCATTCATGGTTCCCTCAATGAACTGTAGCTCCTCAGTGCTGGCAGCACTCATGCAGCCCCAGACCATGACACTCCCACCACCATGCTTGACTGTAGGCAAGACACACTTGTCTTTGTACTCCTCACCTGGTTGCCGCCACACACGCTTGACACCATCTGAACCAAATAAGTGTATCTTGGTCTCATCAGACCACAGGACATGGTTCCAGTAATCCATGTCCTTAGTCTGCTTGTCTTCAGCAAACTGTTTGCAGGCTTTCTTGTGCATCATCTTTAGAAGAGGCTTCCTTCTGGGACGACAGCCATGCAGACCAATATGATGCCGTGTACAGTCTGAGCACTGACAGGCTGACCCCCCCACCCCTTCAGCAATGCTGGCAGCACTCATACATCTATTTCCCAAAGACAACCTCTGGATATGACACTGAGCACATGCACTCAACTTCTTTGGTCAACCATGGCAAGGCCTGTTCTGAGTGGAAGCTGTCCTGTTAAACCACTGTATGTCTTGGACACCATGCTGCTGCTCAGTTTCAGGGTCTTGGCAATCTTCTTATAGCCCAGGCCATCTTTATGTAGAGCAACAATATTTTTTTTCAGATCCTCAGAGAGTTTACACTTACATTTTAGTCATTTAGCAGACACTCTTATCCAGAGCAACTTACAGTAGTGAATGCATACATTTCATTTTTTTTTTTTTTTTTCCTTTGTACTGGTCCCCCGTGGGAATCGAACCCACAACCCTGGCATTGCAAACACCATGCTCTACCAACTGAGCAACACGGGACTTTGCAATGAGGTGCCATGTTGAACTTCCAGTGACCAGTCAGTATGAGGGAGTGTGAGAGCGATGACACCAAATTTAACACACCTGCTCCCCATTCACACCTGAGACCTTGTAACACTAACGAGTCACATGACACCAGGGAGGGAAAATGGCTAATTGGGCCCAATTTGGACATTTTCACTTAGGGGTTTACTCACTTTTGTTGCCAGCGGTTTAGACATTAATGGCTGTGTGTTGAGTTATTTTGAAGGGACAGCAAATTTACACTTTTATACAAGCTGTACACTCACTACTTTACATTGTAGCAAAGTTACATTTCTTCAGTGTTGTCACATGAAAAGATATACTCAAATATTTACAAAAATGTGAGGGGTGTACTCACTTTTGTGAGATACTGCATATTGATTGCAATTATTCCCAAATGAGTGAGCGTTCATGTGCAAAGGCTTAGCATTCCAATTGTTATAATTATCAACTTTGTAGTGTCTTTTATCTTTCGCGCCCTTCTCAGTCCCTTTGTCTAACAAGCCGCTATGCCGGTTTAACCCACTATGGCACATTCCCCTATCATTTCCTTGTAACCATATCTACTTGTTTGTTTGTGTGTGCATTGAGACAATTGATGTATGGATGACTCATAGTGAAGACTGGGTTCGTGCAGATAACCAACAATTTACGATGTTTGGAATGAGACTAACGTGAGGTAAAGAATAATTCATTAATTAGAAGACTAATTGATCAGATATTAAAATATCTGAAAGTTATATTAGGAAAATTATAACTTTAATCTGAATATTTTCCTTGGTGCCCCGACTTCCTAGTTCATTTCATCTACCTGATTAGTTAATCACGTAATAATAATTACAGAGAATTGATTTGATAAACTAAACAGTCTTCAGTTTAATGATGTCAAAGACACGACAATGGTGTTCAGTATGGTCCTTCACCACTTCTACCTGAGACCTGAGTCCGAACCAGCAACTTGTACACAGCATCCAGTCGAAGCTATCAACTGCCTTTTCTGTCATGCCTTTTCTCTCAAGAGTGCGACATGAGTCCATGTGGAGGGAGCATGGAAAGAGATCCATTCCAAACTTTTCTCATGTTGCTGGTATACTGGTTGGCAAATGGACAAGACATAATGGGTGGTAAAGGTGGTGGCGGCCCAGGTGAGACAGTGAAATTGGGACATTATCATGAGCCATCCACTTTGAACTGTGAAACTATCTGAAGATGACAACGAAGAGATGCCAGAAGAATGAGTGCCTGAAGGGGGGGTTGGTCAACTGTGCCCGTAATTGATTTAGGGTTGCCCTAAATTGTTTATTTGGGGTATCAAGTTGATTGTAGAGGTCTACACACTGCAAAAATGATAGTAATTTAGACTAAGAATGCATTAAGATACTAATTTGTAATTATGACCGTGATGAGAAAAGTTAATACTAGAATTATAAGATGAATATATTGTATGTAAATGTAAATTCTGCCAGTGTGTGTTAAGTTGAGGGATTTAACTTTGAGTGATAGAACTAATGTGAATCACTAAGTATTGTAATTCTACATTTGGGTTGGATTATTAATTGGGTTTTAATTATGATTTGAAAACTGAAAGATTTTTTTTGTAAACTGACTGATTGGTTTGAGTAAGTTTTTAGTAAATAAATAACTATATGAGTGGAGCAATGAATGTATTATGGATTGATTGTTATGCTGATTGTGACTGCCCAACAGCTTTAGTAGAAGTTGTGTATAAAGATGTTGACACTTGTCACCATGCCCCTGCTGAATGGAAAGTGGGAACCCTCTGATCCTGAGAGTGAATCTGTTCCTAATCTAGTTTACCTATATCCCATTGCCAAATTACAATTTGATGATAATGATAATACTCAGGAACTATAGCAGGTTTGTGCTAATGGCACATAGGCATTGCCCTTATAAATAGTGGGATCATGATGCTCGTCCTGGGTTATGTTCATTAGGCACCAAACAGAAGAAATGTTACTTAAACCAGGAGTCACTACCTGGATTTGTCCAACAAGATCATTTTAGTTTCTACAGATGGTGTTATAGGAATGGAAATAGTTATTTCCACCATGATGACCAATTGGAGTATGCTCAGTGTCAACGTGATAATTGTGTTTAGTACTGATGAAAAATGTACTCCGATTTAGATTGCTGAGAATTTCTTAACGATATTTTAATGTTTATATCATTCCCAATGAAGAATATTTTATGTTAAGGTTAAAAACATATTATTTTCAGGCTACTAAACAACTATTGATTTAGAACCACGGAGAGTTACGCAAGTCGCCAAGAAAACAGTAGCTACGTCCTCTATTCCAGCACCATTTCAACTTCATCATTTCAACATCATCAAATCATGCTTAGTCTAATACAGTGACAACTAAAAGATACCAAAAATAATTTTGTCCAATCGACATAAGCTAAATATGATGTGCCTGTCCATGGTTTTGATTTGTGGGTGTGTGTGAGTGCCTGTGTGCATGCACGCACATGTTGACTCACCCTACTTGTAGAGAAACGCCAATGCCATCCTCCTCTCTTTCATGTTGACGAAACTGTCTATGACTCTGTCATACAGTACACACCTTTATTTTTTGTTGTCCTAGGCTACCTGGCTAAAATGCTTGTTCCCTAGCCTGACTTGCTTTCAATGGAAACGATGAGCCAGCTAGTTAACATTAGCCTTCTACATCTAGCTACATATTGAACTTCCATACTCTCAGGCATGGGGCACAATGTATGAATTTATGGTTGGATCAGAATCGCTGTTATAATCATTTGCCAGTATGGAGAATTAAGTAAAACCACAAGTCCAAATCCTTATCTTCATCCATGGCTAATTTAGGAAAGGGACAATCTTAGCTAGCAAGTCACTTGAGGATAACAACACAACAAGATTCAAGTTGTTTCTGTCAATGACATTTGGCTCTGGATGTGACATGATGTGATTGGAGTGCAGCCAAGTCCAAACTGGCTTCCTTGACACTTTTTTGGGTGTGCCAGGACCATTCACAGTTGAGCTCACTCAGTTTAGCTCAACACTGATTGGCTATGACTTTATACTTGTTTTATCAAGGGAGGGCAAATGCTTGCTGGCTTCCCTTGCATTCGACGCTACACATACAGAGAGGCGCTGTTTCGCTCGCTCCGATGCTTTCTCCAGTGTGATAAATTCCGCCTCTTGCGAAATGAAGGACAATTATTTATTTATTTTATTAGTCCATTTTTGGGAGAAGCCTGGCTTTCTTCCATGAAAACACGCCACTGCTGACTCATGGTGGAAAATATCCCTCCTTCTTTTCCCTCCAATCACAAAACAAACATACATGTATCTATGCCCTCTCACAACTCTCATTCTCTATTTCATACCACTTCCAGAAATACTTGATTTGACGCTCAAGGGTCGTTTCCTGAACTTGACGTGGCTTTGGAACGACTTTGCGAAACACAGGGAAAGAGAGTGGGGTGGTGAAAAGGGGCGAAACAGAGAGAGTGGAAACAGTCCTGTGAAAGAGGACAAGGATATCAGACACCTCCCGTGTCAGTCCTCGAAATGGGTTGGTCTTGGGCTCGGGCTCTAGCCTGCTGGTGTGCATTAGTGCTGGTGTCCACGGCATCTGAAGGTTTGTAGCCTATGAGGTTTTTGCATGTAATCATCAGTTCTTTCTGTCCTTGTTTTATGTACTGGTATATTTATGGCTCACCTTCTGTTCGTGCATGGTCTGTTAGAAGTTCGCAGAAGTTCGCAGATTCACTATCAAGATCATGAAGAAAAACATTATTTGTTGGACGTGATACATTCCATTCCACCAGTTTAGTGTGGAACAACTTTGTCCAAGTCTACTAACAGTAGAACTATTATTTTAGGTGTAACAAACATCTAGACTAAAGAATTCACACCATGTTAATTAAAGGTGCAATATGCAGAAGTGGCTCCGCAATTTCCTGGTTGCTAAAATTATTATAGTGAGCCTAATTTCAGTTTGTGACAAAACAAGCAATGTATAGTGTAGAGAATCATTGTACCATCTAAACCGCTATGAAATTCCTTTTCAATAACCAAAATATTTGTATTTTAAGGTTTTTGAAGCTGGTATACAAAACCAGAAGCAAAAATGTAACTTAAGAAATGGGAATCATAGAAATAGCGCACATAGAACAGATCTTCCGCTTCTTAGACTTGCTTTCAATGAGAATAACATATCTATAAGTCATATTTCTATGTGAAATCTAGGTGGCGGACAACCATACTGACATTACACGGTCAGAGTGTGATGGCTTATGTAACCAGTGGGCGTGTGTGCCAGTCTCTGTGTTTTTATGTCTGTGTTTACATTCTCTCATCCCTTCCATAGATAAGCCTGACATGTTACAGCGAGAGGCCTCCTTTGACCTAGAGGAGCTCCTGCAAGGTTTGTGTGTGTGTGTGTGTGTGTGGTCCCGTGTGGCTCAGTTGGTAGAGCATGGTGTTTGCAACGCCAGGGTTGTGGGTTTGATTCCCACGGGGGACCAGCACAGGGAAAAAAATGTATGAAATGTATGCATTCACTGCTGTAAGTCGCTCTGGACAAGAGCGTCTCCTAAATGACTAAAAATGTGTGTGTGTGTGTGTCTTCCAGGGGCGAGTCAGCTGGAGCCTGATATGACCCAGAGGGAGGTGGAGTTTGGGGGACTCTGGGAACCCATAGGTGAGTGTGTTGTTACCGTAACTAAGTAACCCATAGGTGAGTGTGTTCTAACCATGACTAACTGTAACCCATAGGTGAGTGTGTTCTAACTGTAACCCATAGGTGAGTGTGTTCTAACTGTAACCCATAGCTGAGTGTGTTCTAACTGTAACCCATAGCTGAGTGTGTTCTAACTGTAACCCATAGGTGAGTGTGTTCTAACTGTAACCCATAGCTGAGTGTGTTCTAACTGTAACCCATAGGTGAGTGTGTTCTAACCATAACTAACTGTAACCCATAGGTGAGTGTGTTCTAACTGTAACCCATAGGTGAGTGTGCTTTGTTATATTCAGCCTAACACTGATAGATCTGTGAATAATGAAAGAAAGCAGATGAGAGAAGGAAACTATTCCAAAGTATTTGGGACACATCCTCTCCTATGCCCATGCCATTCTGCCATGTTATTAATACAGTGTAGGCACATGACATGTTATTAGTGTATGGCTGTCAGTACTAACTCCTGTCTGTCACTGTGTAGAGTTTCCTGACATGGAGCAGAGAGAGGTCACCCATGAACATATGAAGCCTTACCTGCTCAAAGTCCTCAAGGAGAGAGGTGGGTGGTGATGCCTTCCCTGCTGGTATACTTCATATCACGCAGCCAATGGAGTATGATGTGTGTGCTGTATCCTGTGTGAGGGAAGTACAGTAACAGAAGTGTGTGTTCCCAGCGGGCTCCAGGGCAGCTGACATAGACATGACCCAGAGGGAGATCACCCTGCACCTGGACACAGACTTTACACCTGGAGTTCGGCCAATGGCTGGGCCTCGCTCGTTTGGGGATTCCCACCCCAGTGTCCTCTTCCCTCCCGGCCAGCCCTCCCCTAACAACCTCCAGGCCATCTGTCTCCATAGCAGCCGTCGTCCCCGGTACCCTGCCTACTCCTTTCCCCAGACAGGCTTTGGCTACCTTCGTCGTCAAGGTGACGCCGTCAACCGGATAGAGTCCTGGTACAGTGCATGTTGCCATAGGAACGGGACACAGCAGGTCCAGGAAGTGACGCTGTGCTGCGTTACACAGGCGGTGAGTGTTTCTGTGGCAACATTGGATTCTGTCCTGTTCCATTCTGTCCTGTCGTGTTGTGTTCAGTTCTGGTCCGTTCGCTCCTATTGTACCAACAGAACCACCTTCTATGTGCTCAGATGTAGTATTGATGAGGACAGAGGATGTCTAGGGAAGATGAGACAGTAGTATTGATGAGGACAGAGGATGTCTAGGGAAGATGAGACAGTAGTAGTGATGAGGACAGAGGATGTCTAGGGAAGATGAGACAGTAGTATTGATGAGGACAGAGGATGTCTAGGGAAGATGAGACAGTAGTAGTGATGAGGACAGAGGATGTCTAGGGAAGATGAGACAGTAGTATTGATGAGGACAGAGGATGTCTAGGGAAGATGAGACAGTAGTAGTGATGAGGACAGAGGATGTCTAGGGAATATAAGGAAAAGGGGGATACCTAGTCAGTTGTACAACTGAATGCATTCAACTAAAATGTGTCTTCTGCATTTAACCCAACCCGAGACAGTAGTAGTGATGAGGACAGAGGATGTCCAGGGAAGATGAGACAGTAGTAGTGATGAGGACAAAGGATGTCTAGGGAAGATGAGACAGTAGTAGTGATGAGGACAGAGGATGTCCAGGGAAGATGAGACTCAGTAGAAGGAAAGCCCATACAGACACAACAGATCAGCCTTGGAGTCTATATGTATAGCTGTGTAGCTGTGTAGAAGGGAAGGTGTTTATGAGTCAGGCCCACTAAAGCTGTACCTTCACCATTTTAGGACTTCTTTTACCTCTATTTTTCATCTGTGAATTGATGTTTGTGTATGTCACTTACAGTGGGAACAGACCCTGTCCACATTCTGTACTGATGAGTTCTCAGTGAAGACACGCCACCACCACTGCTGCAAGAAACAGGGCGGGGCCAGACTGAGCTGTTTCCATAGCCAAACCCCAAACCCCAACTACCTGCCGACCACCCAGGGGGCAGGCTCCTCCCCCATACCTGAACCTGGCTTCACCTTTAACCCCAACACTTGTCACAAGTAAGGAGAGAGAGAGAGAGACCGGTTTAGGGTAGGGCTGTTATGGTGACGGTATTACGTGACTGTTTAGTCACGGTAACTAGGCTTCTCCAAAACTGCACTCTGATGGTGCTGGTGATCATTAGTAGAGTACCAAACTTGCTAACAGCCAGTTCTAATGTGCTGGTACTCAGCACCTTACAGTCTCTCTAATCACACTGACATCAATAGAAATGAAATCGAAAATCTAATCAAACACTTCATGAGAGCCCATGAGCTCATGTTGCGCAACATTTCTATTGGCTATGCAATCGACAAAACAATTTTTATGACCTCTTTTAAAAAGAGGATCCCATCAGCTTTCTATAGGCTAGGCCTACTATATTTATTTCTCAACTTTCCAAATATTAAGCACATTGCTTCGATTTACAACAGGAGTACAGCCTACCTGGCTGGCATGATAATGAACCATGGGAAAAGCTCCCCTATTCCAATAGGTGCATGATAATGGTCCATTCTAAATCATAACACATTTCACACATATATTATTTAGTATATGTAAAGACAAGATTAAAATAGTCTGATGGGTGACAATATTATCACTTGTGAATGATGTATTATCACTTAATGATTCCATGCATGTACAGTAAGGCAAGAAATAGCGTATGCCTTTTTTAGTCCTACTTTTTCAAAACGCACGTCATGTAGTCTAGCCCATAGGCCTATATATTTTGACAAGATTTGTATCATAACTAACGTGGCCAAATAACTCCAAACGCAGCCTGCACACCTAGAACCCCTGGGACACTGTAAGAGAGCACATAGCCTACAGACCTAGAACCCCTGGGACACGGTAAGAGAGCACATAGCCTACAGACCTAGAACCCCTGGGACACGGTAAGAGAGCACATAGCCTACAGACCTAGAACCCCTGGGACACGGTAAGAGAGCACATAGCCTACAGACCTAGAACCCCTGGGACACGGTAAGAAGAGCACATACAGAGAGAGTCTACAGAGCGTAGTGAAACATGTGCTCTTATAAACCCAGTCATTGCACAGTTGCGTGTGAAAACAGAGTTTTGACTGGCCACTATATAAAAGAGGATCACAGCTTTCATGTGCTGATATTTACGTCTCAATTCTTAAAATTAAGCACATTAATCTGCTTCACAACTGGTGTAGCCTAACTGGTATACATAGGCAGTGCGTGAGTTTCATATTTGGGGAAGATATGTTTCCCCATAAAAATGCAGCTTTTATAATAAAGTATTATAGGCATGTAATGCTTTATTAAAAAAGGTGCATCAGTTTCTTATGTAAGATGGCCTACTATTGGAAATGTGAAAAGATTGGATAGTCATAATTTAGGCTAATAATAGAACTCAATCATTGTTTGCAAAGAAATACAATTTTTTTTGAGCGTGTATAGCATAGACTAGAGTATGGCTAGGCTGTATCAGATAGGCCTGTATTTGGGGAGTCTTTCTTTGAACAGGAAACACATTTCATGCATTTCTACTACACTATATGACTGGAGACATTAGCAAAATATGTTTTTTATATGACAAGTTAAAGGGTAGCCTACTCTGTTGACAGTGACAACAGTTTAAATAAAAAACGACACTGCCTATATAATAGGCCTACGAGAAGGGCACAAATAGAATATGACGTCCATCTAAACTGGAAGAGCTGGGCCGTTCTAATCAAAAGTAATTCCACACATATTAGTAGGCTATATGTAAAGATCAGATTAAATTAAGAATAGTCTGATGGGTGAGAATATTATCAAGTGCTTGTCAAATTGTGAATGATGAAGTGTGTGCAGCCTGTACAAGAAACAGAGCAGAGCACATGCCTTTCCTGCTTTTTTCAAAAGCATCATTAGTCGCGTCATGCAGCCTTAGAACCTATTCAATATCAAAACCAATAGCCTAATATTTGTATGACAACTAAAGTTCCATAAATAACTCAAAATTAAGCATATAAAGTGCATTTGGAAAGTATTCAGACCCTTTGACTTTTTCCATATTTTATGTTACAGCCTTATTCTAAACTGGATTAAATCGCTTTTATCCCCTGCATCTACACACAATACCCCATAATGCAACAAAAAAAATACATTTTTTTTACACAGAATGTGACATTTACATAAGTATTCAGACCCATTACTCAGTATTTAGTTGAAGCACCTTTGACAGCGATTACAGCCTTGATTCTTCTTGGGTATGACGCTACAAGTTTGGCACACCTGTATTTGGGGAGTTTCTCCCATTCTTCTCTGCAGATCCTCTCAAGCTATGTCAGGTTGAATGGGGAGCATTGGTCGCACGGCTATTTTCAGGTCTCAACAGAGATATTCGATTGGGTTCAAGTCCAGGCTCTGGCTCGGCCACTCAAGGACATTCAGATACTTGTCCCGAAGCCACTCCTGCGTTGTCTTGGCTGTGTGCTTAGGGTCGTTGTCCTGTAGGAAGGTGAACCTTTGTCCCAGTCTGAGATCCTGAGTGCTCTGGAGAAGGTTCTCATCAAGGATCTTTCTGTACTTTGCGCCGTTTATCTTTCCCTCGATCCTGACTAGTCTTCCAGTCCCTGCCGCTGAAAACCCTCCCCACAGCATGATGCTGCCACCACCATGCTTCACCATAGGGATGGTGCCAGGTTTCTTCCAGACGTGACACTTTGCATTCAGGCCAAAAGTTCAGTTTTGGTTTCATCAGACCAGAGAATCTTGTTTCTTATGATCTGAGATTCCTTTAGGTGCCTTTTTTGCAAACTCCAAGCGGAATGTCATGTGCCTTTTACTGAGGAGTGACTTCTGTCTGGCCTCTCTACTGTAAAGGCCCATTTGGTGGAGTACTGCAGAGACGGGAGAACCTTCCAGAAGGACAACCATCTCCACAGAGGAACTCTGGAGTTCTGTCAGAGTAACCATCAGGTTCTTGGGCACCTCCCTGACCAAGGCCCTTCTCCCCTGATTGCTTAGTTTGGCCGGAAGGCCAGCTCTAGGAAGAGTCTTTGTGGTTCAAAACTTCTTCCATTTAAGAATGATGGAGGCCACTGTGTTCTTGGGGATCTTCAATGCTGCAGAAATGTTTTGGTACCCTTGCCCAAATCTGTCCCTCGACACAATCCTGTCTCGGAGCTCTATGGACAATTCCTTCGACCCCATGGCTTGGTTTTTGCTCTGACGTGCACTGCCCACTGTGGGACCTTATATAAACAGGTGTGTGCCTTTCCAAATCATGTCCAATCAAATTAATTTACCACAGGTGGATTCCAAGTTGTAGAAACATCTCAAGGATGATCAATGGAAACAGGAAGCACCTGAGCTCAATTTCGAATCTCATAGCAAAGGGTCAGAACACTTACAGCGCCAGTCAAAAGTTTGGACACACATGCTAAGCATTTGTGGGAACTCCTTTAAGACTGTTGGAAAGCATTCCAGGTGAAGCTGGTTGGGAGAATGCTAAGAGTGCAAAGCTGTCATCAAGGCAAAGGGTGGCTACGTGGAAGAATCTCAAATATAAAATATATTTTGATTTGTTTAACACATTTTTGATTACTACATAATTCCATGTGTTATTTCATAGTTTTGATGTCTTCACTATTATTCTACAGTGTAGAAAATAGTAAACATAAAGAAAAACAGCCCTAGCATAAAAAATTGTCCTTTTTTATGGCAACTAATGACTACATGAATTGTGTCCTTTCCTCCCAGGTCCCAGCCCGGTCCACGTACTCTCAGAGGGGAGAAGCCCAAGAAGAGCCCCCAAGCTACTCCCAGAGACTCTAACATCAGCTTCCCCCCTGGACGCCCCACTTTCGACAACATCGGATTGGTCTGCCGTCTACGCAACCACCGCCCTTTCTACACCCCCAAGTGCCTGCCACGTACAGGCTTTGGCTGGCTGGCCCGCCAATCAAAGGCCGTGAACCGGCTGGAGAGAGGGTTCAAACACTGCTGTAAAGGACAGGAGGACGTGCTACCCTGTGCTGAGGGAAAGGTAAGGAGCAGTGTGTGTGTGGGCTATGGCCTGCCTACCTGCACTTGGTAACGTGGGAAAAGTAAGGATCCAATTCATACCTACACTGAAGAAGGCTACTAAACTGAAACATCTGTATAAACTATCCTCTATACAGTGAAAAATAATATATATTTTAATCTTTCTCCTCTCATAGTGGCGTGAGGTGCTCGACAGGTTCTGTGAGGAAGAGCAGAAGGGGAGGCTTCACAACTCCTCCTGTTGTGATGTGGGAGAAGGTGAGAAGAGGTACACCTGTTTCTCCTCCCGCGCCCCTCATCCAGACTATGACCAAAAGCTTGACTCTGCCTCTGCCGCACCACAGACTCACACCCTCGGACACATCTGTGAAACATACAAAATCATCAAGAAGAAGTAAGTGTGTTTGTTTAGCATTATTGTGTGTGTGTGTGTGTGTGTGTGTGTGTTTGTGTGTGTGTGTGTGTGTGTGTGTGTGTGTGTGTGTGTGTGTGTGTGTGTGTGTGTGTGTGTGTGTGTGTGTGTGTGTGTGTGTGTGTGTGTGTGTGTGTGTGTGTGTTAACCTTTTTCCTCCTCAGTCACATTTTTATGCTGCCCAGCCTGTTGTTTATCTTTCTGGGTGACAGAACCAGAGCTTTCAGAAAAGGTACATTTCACTGTAGTAGATGGTGACTGTAGCTAAGTTTCCATCCGATTGGCGACAGATTTTAAATTTGCGCATTTTCCCACCAGTGGTGTTTTTCAACCAAACTGACACGTTGTTGATTTTTGTAGTGCACACAAAATGTACTTTTTCCCATTTTCCCGAATAAAAATCTAAAGTTCAGTGTGTTTCCATCATATTTCCAACTCTACCGATGTCACAAACGATTGCTCTAAATAGCAAATGTGCCAACTCTGGTCTTGGCACATGCGCTCTAGCCAACAACTAGCAGATACAGTGTGGGTAGGCTAGTCTAGATTATGAGATTTATTATGGATAACAGCAACCAATATTTACATTTTTCAAATGGCAGTCAATCATCAATCATCATGTCACCAGAATAAGACCCTCAATATTTATTGGAAAGGAACATCAAGCTCATCACTGTGCACTTTCACTACCCTGTGAAGTTCATCATTTATTTAATCTGTAGCCTAATAAACTGCATAGTTTCCTGTGTCGTAGTGGAAGGACCACACACCATATTATCACGTGACTACAAGTTTACTTTGCTCTGATGGTTATTATATCAATATTTGCACATAAAGCTGTTTCCACCGCCATTTCTCACATAATGCATTTTACAGACACAAAAAGATCCCACCATGTCAAACGAACAAATTATCTGTTGGCATTTATAACATTTCACCGAAAACTCCTGTTTCCATTACAGTTGCTGTGGTTTTGTTTTATACGGTATGAGCTTACTCGCATAAAAACTGTGGATGGGAACGTGGTTAATGACATTAACATTTCAGATTTGCATTGTATCAAAGACCATTACCAAAAGATTAAAAACAATAGTATACAATAACTTTCACAAGTATCTTATTACAGCAGCTAGTTTGATCCAGGCACATTTGTACATATCTGTCTAACAAAGCCCTTTGACTGATTTGATTATCGAGTAAAACAAAGATGTAGTATACTGAGATAATCTTGCAATCTGGTCTCTCAGGTTCCCTTTGGCTCTTCCTGTCCAGAACTTAGTGGTCCAATGCTGCCCCCTGCCAGCAGACCAGAGAACTGCATGTGTTCAGGAAAAGGTGAGTTCAAAACTTAATATTGCATGTTCACACAGACAACCCCATATCTCATATTAACCAGGTTGTCCCAATGGGATAAAATGAACATGATTGGCCATCAAGTGTCTACAGGATCTTAGACAGAAAGTTATATTTTAGGTCTAAGCATATTGAAGGCTTTTTAGTATTGTTGTTTTCACAACTTCTCTCTTTGACTGTGAACCCAGCTAGTGACTCTGGCGGAGAGCCGCTGTTCTGCAGAGAAGCCCTCTTCCCCTGCTGTCTTCCAGAAATGCTGCCCTCCCTCCTCCCAGGACGCCCCTAAGTGCCTCTCCGGCCTGCTCATGAATGCCATCACCAAGGCAACAAAGTCCCCACACCTTAGAAAGAGGAAATGCCCCCTCGCCTGATTTTTGTTTTTGTTGATGACTTTTCACGTTTCACTCTGATGGCAGTGGGCCAATCTGAATTGGCGGTCAGGGGATTTGTGCAGTAGTCACTACATGACCATGATACAATTGGCTAATACAGAAGAACTGTTGAGCAAGTGCATGATTTAGTCAAACAGGGGATAAGGTGTGGGTAAGAGTAAGCAGAATTTATAGTTAGAAAGTACCATTTATTCCATATTTTCTAGCATGGCCAGATGACAACCAATTAATATATGGTATCCAAGTGCACATAATATTTCAGTATTACTGTCAGTGTCTGTCATTAAGAGGGTGTTATAATGATATATCAGCTCTCCAGGTGTTCTATCTGCTTTATGAATTAAATCACCATTTGTATGACCACTTATTTTTTACTCATGTTTCAGATTTGTTAGTTGTATTTTTCTTATAGCTACAGAACTGCTAGTCCAGTTTTCCTGTTCTAACATTTGAAATAAATCTTTATATTTTCAAAATGTTTCCTGTGCCATGTCTTAATCATTTTGGAGTGAAGCACTGCCAGTTATTGTAATTTGTTGTTATCTGACACATGAACAACATTGAAATGATTATTTGAATAAACTGAAATGTTGATGGAAGTGGACCTTATGTTATAGTGACTGTGTGACTAAGTTAGTGTAGTAGAACTTGCATTAATAGAGACAGACAGGGTCCTCACTAGCTGTCACAGCCACAGAGTTTAGCCCAAAGCCTGGCAGATGGCGACATTGAGTCGTTTCATCTTACCGTCCAAAGGCATTGTATGAAGCCGGTTATATACACTTGTATCCCCGGTGGACCGGTTTTTACATGAAACATTCTCCATTCAGGCTGCAAAGGCATCGATTTCCTCAGTTTGATTTAGTGGGCGAGAAGGCAGAAAAAAATGTGGAAAATGTGCTTTCTTTATGAAACACTATTTTCTACCACCATGCTAGAGTGGCTAAGAATGTTAGTCCCAGATGTTGCATATTGTGTTCAGTCAATCAGGTTGCAGAAGTCTGTATACCCCACCCATAGCAGCGTTGGCGGATGTTTCTGGTTTTCAGGGACACAGTATTTTTTAACTAACTTCTGTTTCCCCTGAAAAACAGAAGTGGAGACTCCGCTCAGGCTTCTTTCTATGCCTGCGATGTTAGTTTACCTCTGGCTGAACTGGGAGCGCAACATCAGGGAAGAGCGCGCTTGTTTGAAATGGAAAAGCGTTGCAGTAGCTTTTGATAAAGAAGAACATCAAGACGAAGATTGTGGAGATTGTGACAGCCGGCTAAATGGCATCCCTTGAGAATGCAAGAACAAGATGGATGTCAGGAGAAGTGCAGTATTATCACAAGGAGATGTATATTTGGAATACGGAGGAGGAATGGAGGGAAAAGAGAGGCAGAGGAGGTCTAAGAGAGAGAGGAAGGAAGAGGCTGAGCTTGAGTTGGTTAAAAATGGCGGAAAAAAGGGAGATAATTTGTTAAAGAAGAATTGTAGAAAGTGTAAGCAGATTGAGCTGAAGACAGGAGGAGAAATGGAAGTGAATGAGGTTGAAGTATCGGAGGTGGTAGGTGTGGTGAAGTTCTCGGAGCCCGAGGGTCAGGATAAAGAGGAGTGTGACAGTAGGAGTGAAGTTTTGGGAAAAACTGGACCCCTGCCTTTTGGCTGATCCATTTGTGGTTTCAGGCTGGGTTAAAACAGAGATGGGTGCTGTGAGATGGGTGCTGTCTTGTGATAATTGTTTGTGTTTCTGCTGGTCAGAGGGAGAAGGCACTCCACATTAAACGAATGGGGGCAAGAAATGTGAATTGTTTTGCTCTCAAGAAAATGGCACCATTGAAAGGATTGATTACTGGGTTAACAGTAAATGTAAAAGTTGACCAACTGAAGGGGAAGAGTCCCGGTGTTTGTTATGCTCGTCATTTGGTGCGATGCAGACAATGTGGCGAGTGGTGAAACAGAAAAGTCATTGTCTGTTCTTTTGAGTTTTGATGTTGAGTCTTTGCCCAACAAAGTGATGTGAGGATATTTAAGTTATCCTGTACGAGATTTTGTGCCAAATACATTACATTGTTACAGGTGTCAAGCTTTTGGGCATGTGACAGCAGTGTGTTGGGGGGAGGTTCCTAGTTGTGAGAAGTGTGCAGAAGGGCATGAGACAAAGGAATGTGTAGCATTGGGGAGGGTAGTGGTATGTGTTAGTTGTAGGGGTGTCGATGGGGCTGAAGATCAAAAATGTCCAGTGCAAGAGAGGCAGGTTGAGGTTTCCAGGGTTAGAGTAGTTGCCATATGCTGAGGCAGTGAAGAAAGTAGAGTAAGATGGGTCAAGGGGAGGGATCCTGAGAGTAGTGGTGTGAGTTGTAGATCTGTACCAGTACAGAGGGATATGCCAACAAGTGATATACGTTTCAGGAAGATTGGATTTTGGGCATTTATAGCAATGGTTATCAACTGTACTGCAGGGATGGAACCTAAGTCGCAGAAAATTGAGGTTGTGGTGGCAGCTGCAGAGAGGTTTTTGGGTGTGCGGGCTTGACATCAGAAAAATTATTTTATTATTTTTTCAAGCAAAGTATAAGGGAGTTGTACTCCAGTCTAGTAGGTGGAGGTAATGCAAGTTTATTGGATGCTAACCGCCGTTAAACCTCATCGAAGAAGAAGAAGAGCGCGACATCAGGAACTAGCATGGTGTTTCATAAAGAAAGTATACATATTATCTCTGTTCCCCCCGCCTTCGAATTAGAACGTTTTATTAGCGAACCGGTCTAAGGGAGATACACAAAGTCATAAACCAGCCTATTTCTACAATTTATCTACTTAAGTTTTTATTTTAAATCTAACCAGAACCACACTGCTTAACCGTATGTCTAACCATAACCCCAAATTAAGACCAAATAGCACATTTTGGTTTTCATATAGTTTTACGATACAGCCAATTTTGACTTTGCCGCTGGCCGTCTACTAGCTTGTGGATACCCATACAAAAGATTTGTTATATCTGTTCCGATACCGGCCAACCCAAAATGGCGACCGCCGTTCCAGTTGATTCGGGATTGACTGCTCCGACAGGTATCTATAATAACTAATTTAGGTCTCCTTGAAGTAGTTTGCACGAAAATGCAATCTAATTAACGTAGCTACAGATTCAGCACCGCCTGTAACTGAATATGGTTATTTTGTCTGAATTCAACTGACTCAATTTCTCTTTCTGTCTGAGCTAGCTAACGTTATCACAGTTGCCGTTAGCCAGTTTGCTAACGTCAACAATCGGATCGGATGGATAGCTAGCTAGGCATCTAACGTTACCAACTATCGTCACACGCTTGAAATTGGGTCATGTACTTTATGGATGTTTGTAGTAAGGGCTTGGGATGGGATAGCCGCACACCCGAAAATGTTGTTATTTTCAATCAGATGTAGCTAGTTCTCCAACTCCAGCAATGTTAACTAACTACAGTAGTTGGCTAATTTACTGCCTCTGTTAACTATTTATGCTCGAAACAAGTGGGCCTTGGTTGATATTTTGTCATATTTGCCGCATCTCGTAGTAGGACAAAACACCTGTTAATTGATGTTAGCTGATTAACTCGCCAGTTAACTAGCCAACCCAACAAACTGAGGCCAGCTAGCAAACTAGGTGTGTTGAATAGTTACTTGTAATGCCAACACAATTGTTTTTGTGGATAGAATGTGGTGGTCATGTTTATGTTGTTGACACAGTAATGTTGTTCTGCAGCTTTTGGAATCATGAAAAAAACAGGCAGTCACTAATCAATTAGGCTAAGTAACTTTAGTTATGGTGGAATAGATACAGATTTCGCTTCCACGGGAGATACAATTTTTTTATTTAACTAGGCAAGTCAGTTAAGAACAAATTCTTATTTACAATGACGGCCTAGGAACAGTGGGTTAACTGCCTTGTTCAGGGGCAGAACGACAGAGTTTTGCCTTGTCAGCTCGAGGGATTCGATCTAGCAACCTTTCGGTTACTGGCCCAACGCTCTAAACACTAGGCTACCTGTCACACCGGCTCCCTGATAATAAGCAATAGTCTGAGTAATGTAGGCCTATGTGGTTGAAGAAGAGACTCCTGCTCTGTCATCATTCCAGCACATTTACAGAGAACTTCACTGGAAGTCACAGAGAGGAAGAGGAATTCACGGGGAGTCCTGACTAGAGCTGGGCGATAAGTACATAAATCCATATCGCGTTAAATTGCCCGAATTGATGCGTTTATAACATTAATGTTCACCACACTTTAAAAAAAAAATCATCCTTTATACTACTACTGGTTTGATGGTTGTAGTTATCAATTGTCCCATTAACAATAGCCCAAATTAGCCAACTTATTTCATTTCAAACTTCACATTTTTCTAGTATAGGCTATGGATGGAAATTAACGATATCAGCAAAATGCCTGCGATAAGTGATTAGTGTTGATCATTTTTGGTTTATTTCCCCAGGTATAGTCCTGACGTTTTTGGTTGTGGTCACGTTATTCACTTGTTCAGAATCAGTTGATAGAGGTAATGATGTGAACAGTGATGCTGGGTCAGGACAGGAGAGTCTTCTCCACCTGTTATGGTACAGGCTCTTATCAGCTTGACTACGGTGTTTGTTACAGTTGATCTTCCCTTGGTACTGTAGTAGCTAGCCTGTTTGAGTCAGGTCATGAGAATAGATAGGTCTGTTTTGGTCCCGCAATAACAAGACTGATTGCTTTATGGGGATCTAAGTCTGCGAACTAGGCCAATGAACACACACATACAAATGATACAGGGTGTTTTCACTATATACAGTACCAGTCAAAAGTTTGGACACATATTCATTGCAGGGTTTTTCTTTATTTTTTACTATTTTCAACATTGTAGAATAATAGTGAAGACATCAAAACTATGAAATAACACATATGGAATCATGTAGTAACCAAAAAAGTGTTAAACAAATCAAAATATTTTATATTTGAGATTCTTCAAAGTAGTCACCCTTTGCATTGATGACAGCTTTGCACACGCTTGGCATTCTCTCAACCAGCTTCATGAGGAATGTTTTTTGAAGGAGTTCCCACATATGCTGAGCACTTGTTGGCTGCTTTTTCTTCACTCTATGGTCCAACTCATCCCAAACCATCTCAATTGGGTTGAGGTCAGCTGATTGTGGAGGCCAGGTCATCTGATGCAGCACTCCATCACTCTCCTTAGTCAAATAGCCCTTACACAGCCTGGAGGTGTGATTTGGGTCATTGTTCTGTTGAGAAACAAATGATAGTCCCACTAAGCCAATCCAGATGTGATGGCGTATCGCTGCAGAATGTTGTGGTAGCCATTCTGGTTAGGTGTGCCTTGTATTCTAAATAAATCACTGACAGTGTCACCAGCAAAGCACCATCACACCTCTCCCATGCTTCGCGGTGGGAACCACATATGCAGAGATCATCCATTCACCTACTCTGCGTCTCACAAAGACATACCGGTTGGAACCAAACATTTCACATTTGGACTCATCAGACCAAAGGACAGATTTCTACCGGTCTAATGTCCATTGGTTGTTTTTCTTGGCTCAAGCAGGTCTCTTCTTCTTATTGGTGGCCTTTTAGTAGTGATTTGTTTGCAGCGAATCGACCATGAAGGCCTGATTCACGCTGAATTCTCCGCTGAACAGTTGATGTTGAGATGTCTGTTACTTGAACTCTGTGAAGTATTTATTTGGGCTGCAATTTCTGAGTCTGGTAACTCTAATGAACTTATCTTGAACTTGTGTTGGGGGCAGCATGTAGCCTAGTGGTTAGAGCGCTGGGCCAGTAACTGGAAGGTAGCTAGATCGAATCCCCGAGCTGACAAGGTAAAAATCTGTCGTCCTGCCCCTGAACCCACTGTTCTTAGGCCGTCATTGTAAATAAGAATTTGTTCTTAACTGACTTGCCTATTTAAACAAAGGTAAAATAAAAATCCTCTGCAGCAGAGGTAACTCTGGGTCTTCCTTTCCTGTGGTGGTCCTCATGAGAGCCAGTTTCATCACAGTGCTTGATGGTTTTTGTGACTGCACTTGAAGAAACTGATTTGGCTCAAACGCATTAAGAAGGAAAGAAATTCCACAAATTAACTACCTCATGAAGCTGGTTGAAAGAATGCCAATAGTGCAAAGCTGTCAAGGTTCATGAGGTAGTCACCTGGAATGCAATTCAATGGCTACTTTGAAGTGTCTCTAATATATGAAATATTTAGATTTGTTTAGCCTTTTTGGTTACTACATGATTCCATATGTGTTATATCATAGTTTTGATGTCTTCACTATTATTCTACAATGTTGAAAAAAGTAAAAAATAAAAACCCTGGAATGAGTAGGTGTCCATACCTTTGACTGGTACTGTATAAGTTCATAAATTAGGCCAATAACCAGCACATTTACTCTACTCTGTCAGACAAAAATAGGGGAGTGTCCCATATTATTGCTCTACATACAGGTTACAGTACAGGCTGCTAGCAGGCAAACAGCCAACATGTGTTTTGAAGTGAACTGCGCTGGCACTGGGAGATATGTTTAGTATGCACGCACCCTCATTGTAACTGTGGAAATGTTTGGACACAATGTCGAACTAGGATGTTATTGAAATCCTATTGTAAAAACAAGCTTTTCTTAAATGGAGCGCTGCTTGTTTCTAGATCTCTGTAGCATGTGGTCCATTTAGGCTAATTTAGAGGCGAGCAATGTGATTGAAGCCTAATTCGGTTGCATGCATGCCTTGTTCATGTGTAACTGGTTGTGGTTGTTCTGTATCTTCTTCCATAGACATTAGGACTCAGTTCTGGAGGAGAGCCTTGCAGAGAGGTACCTGCATGGGGTTACAGTGTGTGTTTCTGTGTGAGGGAGCGGCTGAGCGTGTGCTTCGTTCCTGTGAGTGCCTCTTACAGGTATTACAGGGCCTTGTGGCATTTGAGCAAGCTGAGAGCAAGCAAAGGACGAGTGGACCAAATATAGGCTGTTAACCGTTGTTTTCTCTTGTGCATGTTTGCTTTCTATTGTGTGTGCAATGCATTTCGCAGTGAAATGGCTACAACATGGTTTAGCAAGACAAAGTGCTTCTCCACTCCCTGAATGAAGTAGTCCTTGTGGTGTTTGCTCAAGCAATGTGGATTGGTTTAATTGATTGATTTCATCCATCTCACAATTTGAAGAGGCCTAGCCTAATATCACAGACAAATATCCGTTAGGCTGTTTCCTGTTTCACTATCAGTACCCCACCTTTCCATGATATATTTTCAGTAGATCTCCCTCCTCTTGCCTCTCACTGTCCTCAACATAACTCTGACCTGCCCACACTATTACTATAACAGCAGACAAGTTTTTTGCCAACTGGTTGTAATATCACTATGTTGAAACTCAGAAATAGCAGTTGCAATTGGTTACAGGCCTGAAGTTCTCATGGATTGGGTGAGAAGGCGAATCTCACATCTCACACACGCACACAATTTTAAATGGCGAATCCTTTTGTGAGGAGCACATATTTCAAGCATTGTCATGACGATGTGAGAACATTGAGAAAATACCAGACATATTTTGCTTCTAGATTTTTCACACATGTGTTTGCTGTGTTTCTCTATGTTGGCATGTTTCACACAAATTGGCAATGTTTTACAATAGGCTAGGGCCTGGGGTCTGCAGGATCAAATTTATTCTTAGAGTGGATTGGTAATGAGCACATCCCCTACCAAAAAGGAAGATTGCAACTCAATGAGTCACAGGGAAAGTCCCAAGCTTAGTTTGGGTGATGGAAAAAGTTTAGTCATTTGCCTGTTGTAGAGGACCCAGTGGTCTAGACACAGTTTCAGACTGGGGTTATGTCTGCCAGAGACCTGTTGTAGAGGACCCAGTGGTCTAGACACAGTATCAGACTGGGGTTATGTCTGCCAGAGACCTGTTGTAGAGGACCCAGTGGTCTAGACACAGTATCAGACTGGGGTTATGTCTGCCAGAGACCTGTTGTAGAGGACCCAGTGGTCTAGACACAGTATCAGACTGGGGTTATGTCTGCCAGAGACCTGTTGTAGAGGACCCAGTGGTCTAGACACAGTATCAGACTGGGGTTATGTCTGCCAGAGACCTGTTGTAGAGGACCCAGTGGTCTAGATACAGTATCAGACTGGAGTTATGTTTTGCAGAGACTGGTGTATGTCCCTGTGTCGATGCCAAGAGTTCTCGTAATTTCCTCCCACCGTCCTGACCTTTCCCTGTATCCGGTGTTCCCCATTAAACCTAATACCAGGCTATGTCCACTCATCGCTCTGTATTTCTGTGTGTGGTGTGTTATGCAGCGAGTGGTCAGTTAACTTGTTGCCCTTCCACTGCTCTATGCTCTCTCACAGTATCTGCTCTGTGGTAGACTGTCTGAGAGGGAATGTCTGCTGTCATACTATACTGTCTGGAGATGGAGAGGCACTAAGTAACTGATAGGCCGTCAGTAAGGGTAGCAACTGCAAGCTACAACATTTGGTGTTTTAGAATTTAGTGAAAAAAGTCATACAAATGCAATGCATCCTGAGCAGTGACTGAAGTACAAGGGTTCCCCTGGATTGTTTTAGGCTTGAGGCAAAGGCCCAACCACAACAGCATCGAGGGCAGGCTGACATGGAAGCAGCATTAGAGGGAAAGTGGTGTAAATCTAGAACAGAATGTGAATGGGAGCAGCAGTTAGCCTAGGCCTATCCATTCCTGTGGCTGTGTAGGTCTAACTATGGCTCTGTATCTGGAAAATTACCCGGTTGATGGCTGTTTTTGTAATTAACTAAGAGTGGTTGTCAAGCATTTACTGTGACAAATTTTCTCTCAAGTCAAAATTACGCTGAAATGTATTAGGTTTTGTGCATGGAGTGGAAAGACTGCAATGAAGCAATTCGGTCAGACACTAGGTTTGTACGATTGCATCGTTCATGATGACATCTCAATGTCAAACGATAGTTTAACTTATTTGAATTTGACTACACCGCTGGAGTCTGTTAACACAGCAGGGCGACATGCCAAATGGCCTACACCCTAATTGCCGTAACCTACATTTTCAATACATGTGGTAGTTAGATTATTAACATAATGCAAGAGAACAATGTAGAAAGAGCGGAGAGCAGCAACGCAGAGCAAAATGTCAGACCGGGCCTAACGTGTGTTTTTAAAAAAATGTAAATCCCCTCTCCAATGGGCCTTTTGCAGCTGACACTCTTGTCTGGTTTATTGTTTTAAAATCTTAATTTCCCTTTTTGTCCTTAATCCCCATTCGATTGGAATGTGTCTTTGTTGTTGTAGGCATAGCCTGCTCTTTCATGATCAACCATCCAATGAATCTATAGACGGAGTTCCATCTCAGAAAGTTGTTTGCAAATGGCCTAAATAAAAACATAGTATAGTAATAACGAGAGAGCGAAAACAATTGCAAGATAAACTAATTGAATAGGAAGTTTAAACAAACCTGATACAGTACGTTTCTGCTTTACTTGATCAGTGTTGGCAAAATAAATTCTGCCGTTAAATCCCTCTTTACAAACCAAACAGCCAATAATATTGGCTACTGTCAATAAGTTGCAGTAAACGTTACTTTGACAAGTTCAACTAATATTTATAATATTGTCGAAGTGTTTTATTAATGTCCTTGAATTGTGCAACGGGCAATCGGTATAAGCTCCTGCAGCAGCACGTTCAATAAGCGGGAACCAAAAATAAATGAATGTTGTCTCACAAAGAGTATCGAACTCAGCAGGATGACGGAGGTGTGTAGTCTGTCCATCCTTTGCCTTGATAATCTTTTAGCATATTCTGCAAGTGCCTTGGGTAAGGTCTGCTGGCTCACCTTAATCATATGGCCTGAAATTGAGCGAAAAACTGCCAAACAGGCGAAGACGTGCTTCCCCCCAACTAAAAGTCAGCCATAGTTTTTTTTCTTCTGATTTAGCAAAAGCAGGCTACACTATAGTTACTAAGTGAAATCCACTTTTTGAAACTGAAGGAAAGAAGCTTAATGGAAGAAAGAATGTCACATGCGCTTTTCCAGATGACCAAGATGAAATAACAATACACTTGATATGGCTGTAATATTTGTTTTTAAAAGGTCTACTAATATAACTGAAATCGGAGTATTTTTATGGACAAGAGAATAATAGACCTTCCAGTTTGAAAATCCTTCTGTAGTCAAGAACAAGGTAAAAATAATAAGTAAACCATGTTTTGAACAATGATTTAATCAACTTGTTTGTGGCTTTTGTAACAATTTGAATGAGAACAATGATGACATGCACCAAATCACAGTTCTGGTATAACCAATGTGTCTTTTTATATTGCGTTTTTCCCCTCCGTGCGCAATGTATATCAACGACGTTTGGATGGGACGATGTGTCATTCCAGACATCGCACAACCCGATCAGACACTTTAATGCGGGTTCCTTCCTCCAAAAACTACTATACTATATGATAAGTTCATCACCACAGCTGGCTAGCATGACTCTAGCTCTGTGATATTCGCTAGGTTCTGTCGGTAACTATTAGATTCTAAGAGGACTGAGATGCGCATGGAACATGGAGGAGCCTAACAAAAATTGGCCCGTCACTCTGCTCTCTAATGTTTTTCTTTTTTCTCTCGCCTCTCTCCATCTCAAGGGTCCAGTGCTTCTCGGAAAATGGCATCTCCAGAGGTAAGACAGACACCATCCCTGACTCACAAAACCACTAATTACAGCACTCTGCTGATGATGCTGGAGCACTGTTGGTGAAACTGTGTTTTCCACTACCTTTAGGTTTAGGGAAGTGTGTGTGTGTGTGTGTGTGTGTGTGTGTGTGTGTGTGTGTGTGTGTGTGTGTGTGTGTGTGTGTGTTTACACAACATCTATAGACCCTGGTGAAGATGTGTTGTATATCACCTCTCTGTCTAGGGAGAGGACACAGGATATGTGGAAAAGGAGGGGGAACTGGTTTTGATGGTTTCTGTGTGTCAATGGCAGATGTTTACCTTTAAGCTGTGTGTCATAAAACCAAACAATGGAGAGAACAGGATGATGCTGCAACTTGTTTTAATGGAGTCAAACACACCTTCTCTACTGTGCATTTCTTAGTTTCTTAATACCTTTTATTTCTCCCCATGCTCTCTCTTCCATCTCCCTCTCCTCTTTCTCTTTCATCCTGTCTCTCTCTGTCTCAGATGCCTGGATCCAGTCAGAGTATGAAGAAGACCATTGGACACAGAGGAGTTGAGACGAACACTGGAGAGACCACCTATAAGAAGGTCAGCATGGGGTCAACACACACACACACACACACACACACCACATGTGTGCTAAAATTACCCGTAGCCTGAAACCCTTCCACATCCACACCCAATGATGACTCGCAGAATGTAATGTACACAAGCATTTGAGAGTCATAGATTAATTATAACATGAGAATTCCTCAGACAGAATGAATTGATCAATCTCTCTTGACAAGCCTCCATTTCTCTCTTCTACTTCCCCCTCCAGACCACGTCGTCAGCCCTGAAAGGAGCAATTCAGCTGGGCATCACTCACACTGTGGGCAGCCTGAGTCAGAAGGCTGAGAGGGATGTTCTCATGCAGGACTTTGTGGTGGTCGAGAGCATCTTCTTCCCCAGGTTAGGTGTGTGTGTGTGTGTGTGTGTGTGTGTGTGTGTGTGTGTGTGTGTGTGTGTGTGTGTGTGTCACTGGCGTAGCACACAACCCCAGAGCACCTGCATAAGGTATGGGGGCCCCCGACTCCCCCCAAAATATAGGTCGGGCCCCCCCAGATACTATATGAACATGTCATAAACCTTGAAGGAAATGTTTATAATTACAGGAAATTGGCTTTAAAACTGAAACATGTTCTCTCAGCTTCATGGCAAAATGTGTAAAACACCATGAAATTAGCTGGAAAACATTTTTTTCTGAACTGTGCTACACCACCTTGAGAGAAGTCTTCCTGTATTTAGCACTCATTAACACCCTTCTCTCTGTCTCTGTCACTCTCTGTCTCAGTGAGGGCAGTAACCTGACCCCTGCCCACCACTACAGTGATTTCAGGTTTAAGACCTACGCCCCTATCGCCTTCCGCTACTTCAGAGAACTCTTTGGCATCCGGCCAGACGACTACCTGGTCAGTAGACTACAAAAATGCACTTAATTGAATCTGGTTGATTGGTTGTAGTTCTCTATGGTTGATTGGTTGTGTCTGGTTGTAGTTCTGTGGTCAGGATGCTAACTAACTCCTCTCCTACAGTACTCTCTGTGTAACGACGGCCTGATAGAGCTGTCTAACTCCGGGGCCAGCGGCTCTCTCTTCTACGTGTCCAGTGATGATGAGTTCATTATCAAGACGGTGCAGCACAAAGAGGCTGAGTTTCTCCAGAAGCTACTACCAGGATACTTCATGGTGAGATATTGAAGGGGGGGGGGAATTCATGGAGCGATACAGTTGAAGTTGTAAGTTTACATACACCTTAGCCAAATACATTTAAACAATTTTTTTTCACAATTCCTGACATTTAATCCTTGTAAAAATTCCCTGTTTTAGGTCAGTTAGGATCACCACTTTTATTTTAAGAATGTGAAATGTCAGAATAATAGTAGAGAGTGATTTATTTCAGCTTTTATTTCTTTCATCACATTCCCAGTGGGTCAGAAGTTTACATGCACTCAATTAGTATTTGGTAGCATTGTCTTTAAATTGTTTAACTTGGGTCAAATGTTTCGGGTAGCCTTCCACAAGCTTCCCACAATAGGTTAGGTGTATTTAGGCCCATTCCTCCTGACAGAGCTGGTGTAACTGAGTCAGGTTTGTTGGCCTCCTTGCTCGCACATGCTTTTTCAGTTCTGCCCACAAATATTCTATAGGCTTGAGGTCAGGGCTTTGTGATGGCCAATCCAGTCCCTTTACTTTGTTGTCCTTAAGCCATTTTGCCACAACTTTGGAAGTATGCTTGGGGTCCTTGTCCATTTGGAAGACCCATTTGGGACCAAGCTTTAACTTCCTGACTGATGTCTTGAGATGTTGCTTCAGTATATCCACATCATTTTCCTACCTCATGATGCCATCTATTTTGTGAAGTGCACCAGTCCCTCTTGCAGCAAAGCACCCCCTCAACATGATGCTGCCACCCCCGTGCTTCACGGTTGGGATGATGTTCTTCGGTTTGCAAGCCTCCCCCTTATTCCTCCAAACATAACGATGGTCATTACGGCCAAACAGTTCTATTTTTGTTTCATCAGACCAGAGGACATTTCTCCAAAAAGTACGATCTTTGTCCCCATGTGCAGTTGCAAACCGTAGTCTGGCTTTTTTAATGGTGATTTTGGTGCAGTGGCTTCTTCCTTGCTGAGCGGCCTTTCAGGTTATATCGATATAGGGCTCGTTTTACTATGGATGTAGATACTTTTGTACCTGTTTCCTCCAGCATCTTCACAAGGTCTTTTGCTGTTGTTCTGGGATTGATTTTCACTTTTCGCACCAAGTACGTTCATCTCTAGGAGACAGAACGCGTCTCCTTCCTGAGCGGTATGACGGCCGCGTGGTCCCATTGTTTGTACAGATGAACGTGGTACCTTCAGGCGTTTGGAAATTGCTCCCAAGAATGAACCAGACTTGTTGAGGTCTTCAAAAAAAAAATGTAGGTCTTGGCTGATTTCTTTTGATTTTCCCATGATGTCAAGCAAAGAGGCACTGAGTTTGAAGGTAGGCCTTAATACATCCACAGGTACACCTCCAATTGACTCAAATGATGTCAATTAGCCTATCAGAAGCTTCTAAGGCCATGACATCATTTTGTGGAATTTTCCAAGCTGTTTAAAGCCACTGTCAACTTAGTGTCTGTAAACTTCTCACCCACTGGAATTGTGATACAGTGAAATAATCTGTCTGTAAACAATTGTTGGAAAAATGACTTGTCATGCACAAAGTAGATGTCCTAACCGACTTGCCAAAACTATAGTTTGTTAACAAGAAATTTGTGGAGTGGTTGAAACACTTAGGTTGGAGTCATTAAAACTAGTTTATGTAAAGTTCTGACTTAACTGTATTGAAGGAGGAGGGAGGGGAGACTTCATGGAGAGATATTGAAGGAGGAGGGAGGGGAGAGATATTGGAGGACGAGGGGGGGAGACTTCATGGAGCGATATCGGGGTAGGAGGGGGGTGGGACTTCATGGTGAGATTTTGAAGGAGGAGGTGGGGGGAGACTTCATGGAGATATTGAAGGAGGGGGGAGACTCCATGAGGAGATACTTCATGGAAAGATATTGAAGGAGGAGGTACTTAATGGTGAGACGTTGGAGGAGATCCTTCATGGTGAGACGTTGGAGGAGATCCTTCATGGTGAGACGTTGGAGGAGATCCTTCATGGTGAGACGTTGGAGGAGATCCTTCATGGTGAGACGTTGAAGGAGGAGATCCTTCATGGTGAGACGTTGAAGGAGGAGATCCTTCATGGTGAGACGTTGAAGGAGGAGATCCTTCATGGTGAGACGTTGAAGGAGGAGATCCTTCATGGTGAGACGTTGAAGGAGGAGATCCTTCATGGTGAGACGTTGAAGGAGGAGATCCTTCATGGTGAGACGTTGAAGGAGGAGATCCTTCATGGTGAGACGTTGAAGGAGGAGATCCTTCATGGTGAGACGTTGAAGGAGGAGATAATACCTAGCTGTCTGTGGTGGCCTCTTGTCTTTTTCACTCTCCTCCTCTCCTTTCTACCATCCCTTCCTCCTCTATAGAACCTGAATCAGAACAAACGGACCCTGCTCCCTAAGTTCTACGGTCTGTACTGCATCCAGGCGGGAGGGAAGAACATCCGCCTGGTGGTGATGAACAACCTGCTGCCCCGCGTGGTCCACATGCACCATAAGTACGACATGAAGGGTTCCACCTATAAGAGACGGGCCTCAGCCAAGGAGAGGGACAAGACTTTTCCCACCTTTAAAGACCTGGACTTCATCCAGGACCTGCCTGATGGACTGCTGCTTGAGACGGACAACTACAACGCCCTTAGCAAGACCATCCAGAGAGACTGCCTGGTGAGAGGGAGGGAGGGTGGGTGTGTGTGTTCTGTGTGTGCTGTTTGGGTCTACTGTATAGTAACTCTTATGTGTTTGTGTGTGTGCTCCAGCTCCTGCAGAGTTTTAAAATCATGGACTACAGTCTACTGGTGGGGATCCATAACCTGGAGCAGGCTAGTAGAGAGAGGGAGCGAGGTGGGGGGCAGATGGGGGACAGTGGGGGGTCAGAGGGGGCGGTGACCCCAGACCAGCGCCGACCCCAGGCCCAGAAAAGTCTATACTGCACAGCCATGGAGTCTATACAGGGAGAGGCCCGCGGGAAGGGAGCCCTGGAGTCTGAGGACCAGTGAGTCAATCAATACATCACACAATATTACCTTGGGAAAAATGCAAACTGTCACGTAAATCAGGATTTGTTGATGGTGATTGGTTGGTGTGGTGTATGATGTCATTTCAGTATGGGTGGGATCCCAGCCAGGAACTCTAAAGGAGAGAGGTTGCTGGTCTTTATCGGCATCATCGACATTCTGCAGTCCTACAGGTAGGTGCTTGTGTTTCTTTGTGTGTGTGCGTTCTTGTGTACAGACTACATACAATTTCACATAGTAATATAATGACACAGTACTCAAAGTATTGGGTAAGTGACACATTTTTTGTTTGACTCCAGCATTTTGGATTTGAAATGATACACTGACCTGGTATGGATGAAAATACACTCAAATCAAACTTGACAGTCTGCACTTTAACCTCATAGTCATTGTATCATTTTAAATCCAAAGTGCTGGTGTACAGAGCCAAAACAACAAAAAATGTGTCACTGTCCCAATACTTTTGGAGCTCACTGTATATACCATTTAGCAGATGCTTTTATCCAAAGCGACTTAGTCATGCGTGCTTATATTTTACGTATGGATGGTCCCGGGAGTCGAACCCACTATCCTGGCGCCATGCTTTACCAACTGAGCTACGTTCACTAAGACTGTTTTTCAGGTTCATCAAGAAGTTGGAACACTCGTGGAAGGCCCTCGTCCATGATGGGGTAAGATCTACACACACACATTACCTGTAGTACATTATGAAAGATGCCACAGATGCATGTGTCAGATCTGCCACTCCTTATGTCAGGCCTCTGTCAGGTTATAACTGGTTTATTCCTTTTCCTCTGTAGGATACAGTGTCGGTGCACAGACCAGGCTTCTACGCTGAGCGCTTCCAACAATTCATGTGTAACACAGTGTTCAAGAAGATCCCATGTAAGACTGCTGTGTGTGTATCTTCTCTTTTCAATATTTACTTTTATGATATAACATGCTGTCGTTATTTTGTTTTCCCCACCCCTCAGTGAAGCTCTCCCCATCCAAGAAGTCACGTGGTGGGGGTCCGGGGGGTCTGAGGAGAGCTCATACCCTGGGAGGCCCCACACCCCTCTCCCACGCTGCTGGACAGTCTGTGGTGGACTCCCGACTCGTCTACCAATCCCACTTCAACAGGGCTGACGCAGAGGGAGACAGTGGTGAGTGAACAGTTAACACAAACATTGATTGTATGTTTGATCAGAGGTCAAGGTGGACCAGAGCTACATGAAGTGCCTATGGACAAGGGATTAGAGGTGGACTTGGAATTGTGCTATTAGTTCCCCCTCTTTACTCCCTCTTTCTGTTCAGGCATGCAGTCGGGCAGGCCAGACCTGGTGCCAAGGACCCCTCCCCTGGCGGCAGGGTCAGGGGATGCAGAGGCCAACTTTTCCACATCCTCATTAGGAAGCACAGGACTCACCTCCTCCTCTCCTCCGCTACAGTAACACATCCCTCCATCCCCTCTCCTCCACAAAGTCAGTCCTCCTCTTCAAGTCATCCAGTTCTCATGTGTTTCTCGCTCTCTCTCTAGGTCAGTAGGGGTTGAGGTGCATAGAGCAGTAACAAGCACAGACCAAGACCACGGTGTCTCCCACAGGTACACAAATGAATTACACCACTGACTCATATAATTCCACTTACATGAACACACACACCCTTATCAGTCTTTTCTCTCTGTCTCTCAGTATGGGTGCGGAAGTGGAAGCATCAGGTGATCAGTCAGGTAATGAAGATGCCATCTCACTATCAGACATCGTCCCAGAGACCAACATCTGCTTTGTAAGTCTGGCCCTATCCTTTTCCTCCTCCTCTTCTTAAGATCTTCACTATGGTGTTTCCCATAGCTCACTGGCCTCCCTCCCTGTGTGTCCCCCACAGTAACAACTGATCTGGAGTCATCTGAGGAAAAGGTGATTCTGGAACCAAGGAGGTGGGTGGAAGAGGGGGAGAGTAGTCTTGCATCCTCCATCCTCACTACTCTTTCGATCAATCCCTCCTTTTCTGCGGGGGAGGTTTAGAACATACTTCAGGCTGACTGAATGGGATGGGGGGGTTGGGAAGTGAAAGAGAGGGAGAGTGTGACTGGGTGCCAGAGAGAGGAACAAAGAGAGAGAGAGGTGTGTGTGTGTGTGTGTGTGTATATATATGTGTGAGGAGGTGGTGGCTGTCTAAAGGCTTGGTCAGCCAGACAGACACACGGGTATGCTGCAAGAAACCCTTCTCCAACTAAGTTACAGGAGTCTCTGTGTCACGAAACCCACTTACACTGTCCCACCTATCACAAAGCCTGAAGGGGAGAGGGATGTGGGCATAGACACCCCTGCATCAACAGTGTGGAGGAGGAACACCATGCTCTATATCACTCTCTGTTCTGTTACTTTGTGCATTCCTTCTTGTGGACAGTCTAAGTGGGTTTGGTTTTCAGTGACTCTGAGCATAATATCTCATATGTTATCATTCTACATCTGTCCACCCCCTCCTCCCTCCACACAGCCAGGAGATGGGACGGACACAGGAGAATCATCTCTATATGTAGTGTTTTTTATTATTTTTATTATGACCACACTTTTACTGCTATGGACAGAACATATGACTTCATCACACAGACCTTCTATTCTTTTAGATTATAGATGTATACAGTAGCTGACTGACTGGATTTGGGGGCAGGAATGTACAGGCCAGAGCTATACTGCCCTACCAAGCAAAAAGGCAGTAATTGCTCATAGCGTGGAACTGAGAAAAATGGCTTTTATTTACCTTAGTTTCACAGTTACCTAGTGCAGTTACTGCTAATATGACCCCCATTTTCTCAAACACAATACGAGGCAGGATACTTGCCCACATGATTAAGTCATTTTTGCTACATTAAATACATGCTAACTCATTTTTGACCAAATGAGCAGTTACTGCCTTTTTTCTTGGTAGGGCAGTATGGGTAGGCTATACACCACAGGAGGTTGGTGGCACCTTAATTGGGGAGGACGGGCTCGTGGTAATGGCTTGAGTGGAATGGTATAAAATACATCAAACGCATGTATTTGCACTGTTCCATTCCATTTGCACTGTTCCAGTCATTATTATGAGCCGTCCTCCCCTCAACAGCCTCCACTGCTATACACAGTGTTACCGGCTGATGGGATGGCTCTGTCTGTCACTGTCTCCATGGTTATCCTGGAATCTTCCTCTCTGATGAGACCACATGTGCTATATTGATCTAGGAGTGAGAGACCAGAGCAAGAACATAGTAATGGCCGCCATGCCCTTAGAGTAGAGCGGGGTTCTCCAACTGGTGGCCTGCGGATGCAATTTTTTTAATTGGTGGACATAAAAGGTAAACACCAGCAAATCAGCTCCAAATGATTTCAATTTAAGAAATCTGCTCTAAAGTATTCCTATGCAAAATAGAGATGTGTGATTTGTAAGCAAGGTTTGAAATTGTTTGTCAAATATTATGTTTGGGCTTTCTTGTGGTCAATTTGCAGTCTACAAATGATTTGTAATTATGTTCCGGCCCCCTGACCATCCACTCAAGAAAGAAAATCACCCCACAGCTGAATCTAGTTGATGATCCTTCGAATGGAGGTTCACCACACCAGAGAAGAGACAAAGAGGAGCAGTAACAGAAGGACAGTGACCTGACCACACTAACGCTAGCTGCCTGTCACTTACGGTCTTCCTTTTTATATCTGTGCCTTTGTGTCTGTCTGGTGCTAGTCTTGCTGAGCTGTGTGTCTCATATTTTTGTTTCTTTAATGTCCCGTTACACATACATTCAAACTCTTGTTTGAGTCTGTTTTTATATTCTCACTACCAATCAAAAGTATCTTTGAAAGAAAATTGACCAATCAACGGGCAGGGTTGAAAGGAATGAGCCAATCAAAATTCAGAGCGAGCGTTTAACGCACACTCTACACATGCCTTTTTCTGTCTTCGTATGGCAGTTCAGTTTCATCACAGTCATTCACACCCAGCCATTTAGACTGTTTTGTGCACAAAGATTATAAGTGTTCTTCAAGCAATGGTAATTCTACCACTGTCATTCAAGCACTTTGATACTTTTATGTACAATGACCTGACTTTCATTAATAAGCAACAAGGGATTTCTGCTGGCTACAGAAATGGCTGCTTCACCCCACTGAGTTTGAGACTCACCACATTGTGTGAATGACTTTGTTTGCGTCTCTGTAGTACACCTCTTGTACATTAACGTTTATATAAACATGGGTTTGTTATTTTTTTCCCATTTGCTCAGTCAATGTGTAGAATGCTAACACAAGCGCAAGGTGGCCGCTCATACTATTTATCCTGTAGTAGGATATTTCAGACACAGGGATACATATCACTGCCTAGTGGTTATGCTAGATCTTGTATTTCACACCAACACAGTGTGATTTAAAGGGCCACCATGGCCTGATTGTGAGGACACATTTCTAAGTAGATGGGAGTGCACATGTGGTCCAAAGCAGAGAGATGGACAGATTGACAAACTGCGGGATATCAGCATGTGGTGGAAATGATTCATGTTCATCACTGCACCGTGAGACAATAGGGAATGTTTAAAGGGAATGGGGGAGTACAAGAACACAGCCATGCCCTGAAGAAACTAGAGGCTGGAAGTGGAGCTCTTTCTGATCAACTGTCATGACAAATTGGAAAAGCAATCAAAATGGTATGGACTTGGAACATGGATGAACTCACTGCATATGGAAACTACATGGAGACCTATGCTTCAGAACTATGAGTTTTGATGAACTTGATGTTTTCCTAACAGATCTGAGTTTAATGACCCTTCAAACAGAGTTGCAGCGCTCACAGTTTGAGAGGAGCTGTCCTGCATGATAACTATACATATTTTAAAGCACACAGGAAGGAAGGGCACAAGAGAGGGTGGTATTGGTTCCAAATGAGTTATTTACACAAATAACTTACTACATGGTTTGATTCATTTCAAGTCCTTGCGTTCACTACTTTTCCTCGCGAACCCACCCTCTTTGTAAAAAGCTCATATGGTATTCCTGGTTAATTTATTTCCAAACATGGCACTCAATTAAAAGTTGTGCTCTTTTGAATGTTTTGACCTTTGACCCTGATAACCCTGCTCAGCTTCCCCATCATTTCAAAGACCTCAGTTCAGTCTTGTGCTTTTTGTTTGAGAACAGTTGGACACCAAAGAAAACACTCCAAGCCCCATGTTCCCAAGTTTTGAATTACGTTTTCAATAGATGGTATTGTGTCTTATTATAACAAGGGCCTTAGTGTGACAACAGGGTCTGGATTTGACTCCATTAACACTGATCATGACTTAGTGTATGCTTAACTTTACAAACTAACATCTGACAGTCAGAACAATGTTGTTTTAAAGCCTGTGTGCTTCTGTGTAGATGCTGGATTAAACCCGTTGCAGTGTCTGGTGACTTGACTGGACCACAGCACAACAGACACCTTACCCTTTGGTGCTCAAAGGGCGGTACACTTGCAACACAGACACTACAGAACATATGAACTAATGCAATATGAACAAGTCTGCCATCTTAAAGTTTCAAGAATCGTATTTATTGTATTTGTATTATTATGACCTTGTAGCCTGAAATTATTCATAAGTTGTACATGTACCGTAGATGATTGTACGTATAATAATGTATTCTTCTGACAGGAAATGTCAGATTTAAGTAGTGTATTGCATATGGGAGGGGATTATTTGACAATTTCACTTTTTATATTTCATGTTTGATTTTGATAGTGATATATTCTCCATTGTCCTGGGGCAAGGATGTCCCATGCTTTTCTATGTTGAATGTTTCACACAGCCTCCGAGCCAATGTTGCTGGTTACCGTCTATGCTTCAATTACTCTATTTTTACTCTTCCTGTATAAAATGTGTATATGTATATAGTAGTCACTGAAATGCCTTCTCATGCTGCCTGTTCCTTCTACCATCTTTCAGTAATGTGATGTTTTTCATATTGGCTCTCTGATTTTAGAATAAACTTATTTTCTAAATGTTGGTTCTTGTCCTTATTCCTGAACATGATACAACTGTTTAGGGATTGGAAGGGTAGGTCTACACTACAGTAGATCCACAAACTCACATCATTTTATTTGTGAGTGGGGGAGTCATGTCCTTGACATGGAATTTTACAGTATATTGACTTTTAGGTTTTTATTTGCAGGAGAGGCAAAGAAGGCCTTAAGCAGGGCCCTAAAAATGTTATATTAGGTGTTCTTGCGTTCACTACTTTTTCTCCCTAACCCACCCTCTTTGTAAAAAGCTCCTAATGTATTCCTGGTTAATGTTATTTCCAACCATGGCCCTCAAAAGTTGTGCTCTTTTGAATGTTTTGACCTTTGACCCTGATAACCCTGCTCAGCTTCCCTGCTCAGTAAACCAAACCAAAATGTGGATTGCAGTCTCTCTTGGTCCATAACGTATGTCAGTGGAGGCTGCTCATAATGGCTGGAAAGGAAGGAAGGGCACAGAAGAGGGTGCTATTGGGTCCACAATGAGTTATTTACACTAATTACTACATGGTTTGATGTATTTGATAGCATTCCACTAATTCTGCTCCAGCCATTACCATCAGCCCGTCCTCCCCAATTATGGTGCCACCAACCTCCTGTGGTGTACGTGTAAGTCATTGTCAACAAATATATGAGCAGGTATTTTGGGGCTGAACTGCATTTCCCATCGATCATCAGTTCTGGTGACGTAGACAGCAACAAAAAGATTCCAAGATGGGGCTCGAAAGTACTATGGTCTGGTAAGGTACAATAAATTGTCATATGTATTATTCTTTAAACTAAGTAAGAGGAAGAGTTTGTTTAGTTTAATGTGAACGTGCGTCTTTTTTTTTTTAAATCATGAAATTGCCGCTAACATGAGTTATGTAAACACGTCCGGCCAGCAATCCTAGCCATTTTCCTGAGTCATTTTTGGCTTGCTAATGCTAGCTTCGCTATGACATGCAACGGTTATGATTGCAATACAACACATCAGAGAATTTAGAGCAGCTTAGTTAGCTAGCAAGATGTTCTCCGAGAAGTTGTTTCAAGTAAGGTCGTGATGGATTTTTGCCAATGTAGCAAGCATTTCATCCCTAAACTTATCGTTAGCTAGCTAGTATTCTTTGTTATTTGGTAAACAAGGCAGTGGTTTAAACATAAGGTTCGGTAAACGATTACCTCAGCTGCTCTGGATAAAAGCTTCCTATGTCAACATCGACAACATTCGCTAGCTAGGCACTTCAATATGTCCCCTACCGTCAGTCTGTTTAGGGATTAGCAGTAGTATGGGAGAAGGGGGTAAAATGGAGAGTCCTGGTTGGGGAAAACGGTTGGCAGAATGTTAAACTGTTGCCAGTTAAAGGGCACACTAAGATGCACGTTGCAGAAATGGCTCCGCCATTTCCTGGTTTCTAAAATTCTAATAGTTATAATTTGTTTGTGACAAAAAAAAGCAAGTATAGTGTAGAGCATCATTGTACCATCTAAACCACTGTGAAATATATTTTCCATAACCACAAATATTGTGTTTTCAGTTGTTTTGAAGCTGGTGTACAAAACCAAATGTAAAATACTTGCTTTCAATGAGAATTACATAACTCACATTTCTATGTGAATTTGGTCGGGGGCGCCCAAAAACGTACAAATGGCAGCATTAACTAATTTATGCTACACTGTTCTAAATATAGATATAATACCAGCCACCTTGTCACTGTGCTCTAATACATGGTTTCCCAAACTCAGGCCTGGTGCACGTTTTGTTTTTTGCCCTAGCACTACACAGCTGATTCAAATGATGAACTCATCAAGCTTTGGTGGTTTGAATCAACTGTGTAGTGTTAGGGCAAAAAACTAAATGTGCACCCAAGGAGGGGCCCCAGGACCGAGTTTGGGAAACCCTGCTCTAGTGGGCCTACATCAGGGATGGGCAACTCCAGTCCTCGGGAGCCTAGTTGGTGTCACAGTTTTGCTCCAGCTAACACACCTGACTCCAAGAATCAACTAATCATGATCTTCAGTTTAGAATGCAATTCGTTTAAATCAGCTGTGTTTGCTAGGGATGGGATGATGTGGGGTGTGACACAACTCTGGCCCCTGAGGACTGGAGTTGCCCCTCCCTGGCCTACATGCTACACTGTGTAACGTATGTATGTATGTATGTACTGGGTTGTCCGTGTGCCTCAGTGTGGACAACAGTGAGTATATGAGGAATGGAGACTTCCTCCCCACCAGACTTCAGGCCCAGCAAGATGCTGTCAACATTGTGTGTCACTCCAAGACGCGCAGCAACCCCGAGAACAATGTGGGCCTCATCACCATGGCCAAGTAAGGAGCTGTGTGTGTGAGATGTGTCTTTGTGTTTGTCCTATGGTCGCAACAACATTTTTAAACATTCATCATTTAGATATTACAGGATGCCAGGATACTTGTGATTATTTTTAGTGATTGCGTGTAAGAAATGTGTAGTAACTATTGTTCTCTGCACAGTAACTGTGAGGTGTTGACCACGTTGACTGCAGACGCGGGGAGGATACTGTCTAAACTGCACGCTGTCCAGCCCCGTGGAAACATCAGCTTCTGCACAGGCATCAGAGTGGCACATGTATGTATACTACACAATAATACAATACACTTCATCTTATTGTATGTCACGACACTGAACCCTGTGTCCTCTCCTCTCCCAGTTGGCTCTGAAGCACAGACAGGGGAAGAACCACAAGATGCGTATAATTGCCTTTGTGGGCAGCCCAGTGGAGGACAACGAGAAGGATGTGAGTGTTCTATCAATGCAGTGTGTGGCATGTGTTGATAACTGCATGCATGTCCCCTCTGACATAATTTCCTGTCACGTTCTCTCTAGCTGGTGAAAATGGCAAAGCGTCTAAAGAAAGAGAAAGTCAGTGTGGACATCATTAACTTTGGCGAGGAGGTACCAAATATCTTACCTAATATTTATCTGGTCTCATTATTTCTTTATAGCCATCACTGTCTCCCTTACATAAACTCCTTTTGGTCTCCAGGAGGTGAACACAGAAAAGCTGACGGCCTTCATCAACACTCTGAATGGGAAGGAAGGAGCAGGGTCCCACCTTGTGACAGTGCCTCCAGGCCCCAGTCTGGCTGATGCCCTGCTGTCCTCTCCTATCCTTGCTGGAGAGGGAGGAGCCATGCTGGGCCTGGGTTCCAGTGACTTTGAGTTTGGAGTGGACCCCAGTGCAGACCCAGAGCTGGCACTGGTGAGAGGGGGAGGACTAGATGGATTGATCATCTTCTCTCACTCTTGTTTTTACGCTTTCTAGTTCTCTCTCTCTCTCCCTCTCTCTCTCTCTCTCTCTCTCTCTCTCTCTCGCATTGCCTCTTTTTTGGATGATTATTAGCGTATGCTACAATCTTCCTCCTATGAACTTTTTCTGCACCTTCTCCAGGCTCTGAGGGTGTCTATGGAGGAGCAGAGACAGAGGCAGGAGGATGAGACTCGCAGGGCAGCAGTGGTGTCTGCTGCTGAGGCCGGGGTTCCCTCGCCTACCGCTGACGGTGAGACAAATACACAACTCTCCATCTACACCCTGTACACATAACTATAACCCTCCACCTACAAACTAATCACTCATCTATAACTGGCAACCAACCAATGCCCATACACCATTATCTCTCTCCCCTCTCTGTACTTGAATTTTCCCTGGAGGGAGACACTGCATATGTGGGACTAAACTGTTAACCTCCCCCTGTTCCAGAGTCAGACGAAGCTCTGCTGAAGATGTCAGTCCCCCAGGCTGACACGGCCACGCCCGCTATGCCCGACTTCAGCCGCATGACGGAGGACGAGCAGATTGCCTACGCCCTACAGATGTCCATGCAGGGTGGAGGTCAGTGACATACACCTGTTATAACCAGCCATAGCCAGTTATAACATGGCACAGTCAGTCTGTAACATCTGTCCTATCCTACCCAGCAGAGTTTGGTGCAGAGTCAATGGACATGGACACAGGAGCCCCCGTAGACTCAGAGGGTGCTAAGGTACGGCCAACTCTCACACACCACTGAGATGAAAGTGTACATGTGTAGTGGACATATCCCGCTTGTTACACATGCTCAAAGGCTCTTGTTTTTCTAGCGTATGTTAATCTCTCTCTGCAGGATGAGGAGGACTATGATGTGATGCAGGACCCAGAGTTCCTCCAGAGCGTCCTGGAGAACCTACCGGGTGTCGACCCCAACAACGAGGCCATCCGGAATGCCATGGGCTCGCTGGCCTCACAGACAGGATCCAAACCTGACAGCAAGAAAGATAAAAACGATGAGAAGAAGAAATGAACATTTACACAGTAAACATAATAGATACCCTGGCGTTGACCTGTTGACAATGGCTCCTTTAATATAATAGTTGTGCAAACTGTAACCTCAAATGACCTCTAGGTTTTTTTGTATTGCCATACTCAAACAGTTCAACAGGGCTTTCTTTATCTTTGTTGTGTCAAGGTTAATGATGCATGTTGCCTTTAAAAAAAAAAAAAGTTTGTACTAAAGTGGGACCTTATCAACCCAAGCACATTCAGTAAGTGTACATTTGTGTGCTGATAATAATAAATACATTTACATAATTCAAGAGAACACCTCGTCTGGTTGTTGTGGAATTTTGTACCAATGTTGACATGCTGTACACATACTCCTTCCAAAGAGGGGATTGATGACTACACAACAGATGTGGTGGAATATGGACTTTTATTATAAAAATGTCAGATAAACATTGATTTTATTGCAAACTATCCCTGTGTAACTGTAGGTCTTTCTGAAAAGCCATGCTTTGTGAAACACATAAGATACATTGTCTAAATGTTGTCCCTGCAACACCACAAATGCAGCAAAAGCATGCCCTTGGCTTTGGAGGACATTGTGCCATAAAGGTTATTTGATTGTACCACTGCCATTTTCAGGAAATGATAGCCAACACTCGCCAGAGCAAGAACAAGGCATTACAATATAACACGTATGTACGGCAGGAGTGTGGAAAACAGCTGGAAAATTGCATACACATCAGCTTCCAACGTTGACACGTTATGAACCTGGCAGGACCTATCTCCCCCATCGTTTCTGGTGACGAACAACTCATGCGTCAAAAAGGAAAGTCTGGAACCGAAGAACCAGGTAAACAAACCACATTTCCTTCACATTTAAAACTCCATTAAAACTAGATATACATTTCTGCTTGTCACATATACCCGTATAAACCGCTTATTCAAATGAATGTCCTTAAATCATTTCCAATTGTATGGTTTAAATACCTGAAAAGCAGGCGTTAAAAGGCTTCCTTGCGTTGACGACGACGTAGAAAATTCTAGCTAGCTAAGTAATGTTAGCTACGCTAGCTTGTCGGAGCAATGCTAGAAGGGAACGTAACTAGTTAGTGTATGTGTGCCGAGGTGGTTGACAGTTCAGTGTGGTAGCTAGCTACATAGCTAAATACACATTCTGTCTGATAACGATAAAATATCCACATTTTGTGTTCTCGCAAACTCCGCGAGAATAGCTAGCTAGCTAGTACAGCTGCACTGCATGAAGCATGTGTAACAAGAAAAAACTAGGCCTAGCAATCGGTCTTGCTAGCTGTCTTTGCTGTACTAACTTGCTAACATTAGCTCAGTAGCCAGTTCACACGAGGGCAGTTGGGGAACTTGAACTTTCAAACAAGTTTCTAACTTCCAAATAAAGTGGTTGCTTCTAACTGCTAACTCATTCAACAAGTTTGCCAGGTTTGAGGTTTATTGGGTTCTAGTAATTTACTTACATAGCTACCTGAAATATAGGCTATTCAACATTGCAATTCAACATTATGATGATGATGATGCATGTTCAAAACAGGAAGTCACATCTATGTTTGTCATGTATTATCAAGATTCATAGTATTCGGTCCTGCCTCAGGCTTCGGTTGGGTTGGAGACAACAGTGTTTGTTTCTCACCCCTGTGTGTCCGTTCTGCAGGTTTTGTAATCCAGGAATGGGGGACATGAAAACCCCAGATTTCGACGACTTGTTGGCAGCCTTCGACATTCCAGACATAGATGCCAAAGAGGCCATCCAGTCTGCGCCGGAAGAGGGTGGGGAGGGGTCAGGGAAGGTTGGGGGCAGCGTGTCGGGGGCCGGGGGTCCCTCGCCAAGACCTTCCAGCCCCACTGACTCCCCTCCCAACTCCCAAAGTGAGCCTCCAGTGGTCAGTGTGATTGTTAAGAACAGGGTGAGGCCTGACTCCTATGAAGAGACTGAGGGGTCAGATGAAGAGGATGGGGACAGCCCTGGGGGCAGTGGGACAGACCCTGAGGTGGAGACTGGGATGGGAGTCAAGGGGGCCCTGCTGAATTCACAACTGGCTCCTAGGATGCCTGGTCTGGTCTCCTCAGAACCTCTCCTCCAGAATGGGTTTGAGGGGTCCACAGTCACGCTGGAGCCCAGTGTGAGAGGCCAGGCGTTGGGCCAGGCCAACGGGGATCTCTGGTCAACCTGCTCCCCTCCCACTGCGAGTGAAGGAGGGGGCAGCATTGGAGGCGCAGGGGGGTCGGCCTGCACAACCAAACATACAGTTAATATTCTCAACAGACGGAAACCTCTCTCCTCTCATACTTCTGCTGGTCCTATAACCTCCACATCCTCATCATCATCATCCTCTTCCTCACTCTCTGTCAACCCACACCTCTCTCCTCCCTCCATCCTGAGTGAGGACACTCCGTGCTCTCCCGGGCCTCTTTCCTCCCCCCCTCCCTCCAACGGAAGCCTGAGAGTGGGGGTGAGGCGCATCATGGACTCGGATGAGGACGACTCTGAACCGGATTTGGGAAGCCCGCTAGTGATCCAAGAGAGCCCAGATTCTCCCATGTGCTCCCCTCCCAAATTTCCACGCAGACACCGCCAAGTGTCCTCTTCAGAGCTGTTCAGCTCCCCAACTCCCTCCTCCCCTCCTCTCCTCTCTTGCCCTCCTCCTCTCTCCTCCAAACCCCCTCCCTCCATCTCTCAGACATCCTCCAGCTCTAAACCCCCCCCTCCAGATGAAGTACCCTCCACCCCCAGGTCTCCCTCCCCTCCTCCTGCCCAGCCCCTGGCCCGTCAGTCCTGGCTGGCTGCTGCCCTCAGTAACCCCAGACCCATCTCTAGCCCTGTGATGGAGGAAAGAAACCCGGAACATGTGATCGAGGAGAGGGACTCACCAGAGAGCCCCCCGCCTGACCAGACAGGTTCTGCTATGTCCACTGTGCCCAAGAGGAGCTCCAGCCCTGTACCAACCTCAGCATCAACTCCACAGGGGGCTAGAGAGGGAGAGGAGCCCATGGAGAGTGAGCCTAGCCTGGGGAGCAGGTCAGAGAACAGTGAGAAGATGGAGGTTGTGGATGGAAGACAAACAGGAGACACAGAGACAGCTCTGGCCAACGCTACGACAACACCAACAGCCCCCGTTCGCCCGCTGAAAGTCCGAATCAAAACGGTCAAGACCCCTACAGGCAGCATCACCAGGACAGTGACGCGAGTAGCATCCAAAGGAGCAGGGGGGACCCCCTCAAAAGGCGCAGATGGCTCCAAACCCTCCCCGGGGAGTCGTAAGGTCCTCAGCCGGAGGGTGGCATCTCAGCAGCCTCCGCAGCAGAAGTCAAAGGGTGGCAGCCTCCTGCCTGTGTCTACACTCCAGGATGCAAGTACCGCCATGTTGATGGCTGCCAGCAAGGCCCAAAACAAGATGGCCGCCGACAGCAACAAGCCCAAAGTGTCGGCTACGGCTGTCAGCATCACCAAGTCAGCAGCCCTCCCTTCTGTCTCTTCCGCCTCTTCCTCATCCCCCAGATTCAGTCCAGGGGGGGGCGGCGTGCGCAGCCTGGGCCAGAAGACCCTGAATGGGGGTGTGTCTGTGTCCCCCTCCCCCCTCCTCACCCCTCAGGGGGGCAGTAGACCAGCCTCCATAGTGAACAGTACAGGAGCCATTATCTCCAGGAGCCAGTCCAGTCTGGTGGAGGCCTTCAACAAGATCCTCAACAGCAAGAACCTGCTGCCCAGCTACAGACCAGACCTCTGTACACCACTACCACCGGAGTGGGACCTGCCTCTGCCTGCACAGGTAACAGACCTAGGTCTATATCAGGGGTATTCAACTCTTACCCCGTGAGGTCCAGAGCCTGCTGCTTTTCTGTTCTACATGGTAATGAATTGCACCCACCTGGTGTCCCAGGTCTAAATCGGTCCCAGATTAGATGGGAACAATGAAAAAACACAGTGGAACTGGCTTTGAGGTCCAGAGTTGAGTTTGATGGGTCTATATCAGCATGGATTCAATATTGCACTAGTAGTGGTTGGAGTAAAAGCGGACGTCCAATTTCTGTTTGACCTTGTGTTCAGTAGACCAATAAATCGCTCTTGTTTATGTTGTTTTTTATGATCACACACCAGATGGGTGCAGTGAAATGTGTTATTTTACAGGGTCAGCCATAGTACTACGGCACCCCTGGAGCAAATTAGGGTTAAGTGCCTCGCTCAAGGGCACATATTAATCCCCAAAGGGGAAATTTGATTGCGCCAGCCAATACATACAACACCAATGAGTATGCAGGTATTGTATTCATGTTGTTCTTCCTTTGCGTCGCAGGGCTACCGCTGTCTGGAGTGTGGCGATGCGTTTGCCCTGGAGCGCAGCCTGGCCCGCCACTACGACCGGCGGTCCCTGAGGATCGAGGTGACCTGTAACCACTGTGCCAAGCGGCTGGCATTCTTCAACAAGTGCAGCCTGCTGCTCCACGCCAGGGAACACAAGGAGAGGGGACTGGTCATGCAGTGTTCCCACCTGGTCATGAGACCTGTCAGTGTAGAGCAGATGATAGGCCAACAGGACACCACTCCCATCGGTAAGAGAGACTGTGTGCTATTACCTTCATATCTCACCTAGGACTGTATACATACAGTGCATTCGGAAAGTATTCAGACCCCTTGACCTTTTCCACATATGTTTTTAGTTTACAGCCTTATTCAAAAATGGATGAAATAGTTTTTCCGCCTCAATCTACAGACAATACCCCATAATGACAAAGTAAAAACAGGTTTTTAGAAATGTTTGCAAATGTATAAAAAATAAAATAATGAAATATCACATTTACATAAGTATTCAGACCCTTTACTTTGCCGAAGCACCTTTGGCAGCGATTACAGCCTCGAGTCTTGGGTATGACGCTACAAGCTTGGGACACCTGTATTTGGGGAGTTTCTCCCATTCTCCCAGATCCTCTCAAGCTCTGTCAGGTTGGATGGGGAGTGTCGCTGCACAGCTATTTTCAGGTCCCTCCAGAGCTGTTCAATCGGCTTAAAGTCCAGGTTCTGGCTGGGCCACTCAAGGACATTCAGAGACTTGTCCCGAAGCCATTCATGCGTTGTCTTGGCTGTGTGCTTAGGGTCATTGTCCTGTTGGAAGGTGAACCTTCGCCTCAGTCTGAGGTCTTGAGCGCTCTGGAGCAGGTTTTCGTCTTGGAGATCAATGTACTTTTCTCTGTTCATCTTTCCCTCGATCCTGACTAAGCTCCTAGTCCCTGCCGCTGGAAAACATCCCCACAGCATGAGGCTGCCACCACCGTGCTTCACCATAGGGATGGTGCCAGGTTTCCGTCAGACGTGACGCTTGGCATTTATGGTCTGAAAGTCCTTCAGGTGCCTTTTGGCAAACTCCAAGTGGCTGTCATGTGCCTTTTACTGAGGAGAGGCTTCCATCTGGCCACTCTACAATAAAGGCCTGATTGGTGGATTGCTGCAGAGATGGTTGTCCTTCTGGAAGGTTCTTCCATCTCCACAGAGGAACTCTGGATCTCTGTCAGAGTGACCATCTGGTTCTCCGTCACTTCCCTAACCAAGATCCTTCTCCCCCGATTGCTCAGTTTGGCCGGGCGGCCAGCTCAAGGAAGAGTCTTGGTGGTTCCAAACTTCTTCCATTTAAGAATGATGGAGGCCACTGTTCATTTTTTGGTACCCTTCCCCAGATCTGTGCCTCGACACAATCCTCTCTCTGAGCTTTACGGACAATTCCTTCAATCTCATGGCTTGGTTTTTGCTCTGACATGGGACCTGTGGGACCTTATATAGACAGGTGTGTGCCTTTCCAAATCATGTCCAATCAATTGAATTTACCACAGGTTGACTCCAATCAAGTTGTAGAAACATCTCAAGGATGATCATTGGAAACAGGATGCACCTGAGCGCAATTTGGAGTCTCATAGCAAAGGGTCTGAATACTTATGTAAATAAGGTATTTCTGTTAAAAAAATATATATACATTTGCAATTATTTCTAAAAACCTTTTTTCTCCTCGTCATTATGGTGTATTGTGTGTAGATTGATGAGGGGGAAAAAATAATTTAATCAATTTTAGAATAAGGCTGTAACGTAACAAAATGTGAAAAAAGTCAAGGGGTCTGAATACTTTCCGAATGCACTGTAAAGCATCTCAGAGTAGCAGTGCTGATTTGGATCAGATTTGACTTTGAGATCATAATGAATATTATATAAACGGGGGGACCTGATCGTAGATCAGCACTCCTACTCTGAGACGCTTTATGAATACTAGTGCAGCGCTGTTTATCAGTACCTATCTACCCCACCTTTCTCTTTACCTCTCACTCTTTTTTCCTCTTTACCTTTCACTCCCCTTCCCCTATCTATCTCCCTGTCTCTCTCTATGCCTCCTTCAGGCATGCTCTCTCCCTCCCTCTCCACCTCCTCTGTCCCAGCTTCCTCTGCTCCGGCTGTGACTTCAGCAGTGACCCCGGCAACCCTGAGCCCCGCACCCCAGCTGCAGCAGCCAATCATCAGTAAGAAGGCGACAGAGCCGGTGCTGTACACCAATAACAAGTGTCCTGAGTGTAAGGTGCAGTTCTGCAGCAAGGCTGAGGTGGCTGCCCACTTCCAAGAGGTCAAACCAGCCCTTAACACTGTGAGTAGAGCAGTGTGTGTGTTCAAAAATCCACAGAACTTTTTCAGTCTAGACACTGTATGTAATAGCTTTAGGAGTACCTGCCTTACTGACCTGTGCACCCTCCTTTCCCCATTTGTCTCTCTCTCTCCAGTCCTGTACGGAGTGTTCTCCTCCCATGCTCCTTCCTAACGGCTGCAGTGCCTCTGCTCACGCTCGCATCCACAACCCCCGCCCCCCCTACGTCTGCCCAGAGTGTGGGGGTGTGGCCAAGCAGCCAGCCTTCCAATCCCATTTGGGGGAGGCCTGTCTCCATTTCACACGACGCATCGGATACAGGTGACCTTTCACCCCTCAATCCCTCTGTAGTTGAAACAAACCTAGTTACTCCCGTAGACACTCATCTAGGATCAGATTGCCTTACCACCAAATAGGGCTGTAGCGGTCATGAAATTTTGCTAAAGTCTGCCGGTCTCAAGGAAATTGACCGTTAATTAACGTAAACGTGTGCACTTTCGGAACGTCACCATATAAAAAAGTATAATAAATCTATGTAATGTACACCATCAGAATAAACTGATTATTTATTTTAGTCAGGTGTAAAGAAACATTTTGATATGAAGAAAATGTATTTCAGAAGAATAACATTTGAGTTGGGCTACTGTAGGCCTATGTTATCTGGCTATGCTCCATGCCATAGGCTGTAGGCTTGTTCATTTAGCTGACAATATATGCCTTATTTTATATGATTTTATAACAGTATAATTGATATGTAAAACTGGGGGAAAACAATCCCATTACAGAGTGTGTTCGCATATGAAGTAGCTATGTTGAGCATAAAAGTGATCATTTGAAACAGGTCCTATATTCTAGATTTTGAGTTATTTAAGAACTTTAGTTGTGAATGATACAGAAATGTCTTAGAAATCAAAACATATGGGCTGCATGGTGCGACTACAGGCTACTGATGATTTGAGAAAAGTAGCAGAAAAGGCTTGCACTCTGTTCCTTGCCTCAGGCTGCACATCTGTGCTCTCATCAAGTGATCATATTTTCACCCATCAGACTATTCTTAATTTAATCTTTTCTTTACTAATATGTCAAATTTATTTTGATTTAGAATGGCTCATTATCACAGGGGCAGGGGAAAAAGACATGTCATCTGTATGCACTCCAATAGTGAATGGAGGCTGTGCGCTTTCCCGCTGGTCCGTTTTGTAGGCTACTTGGGTTTTATAGCGGAGCATGTGCTTAATATGAGCAGCTGAGAAATAAATATAACAATTATTTCACTCCACACACCAACCATTGTTTGAGGAGCATGTTCTGGCTGCCCTACAGCCCGTGCTCTGGCTGCCCTACAGCCCGTGCTCTGGCTGCCCTACAGGCCGTGCTCTGGCTGCCCTACAGGCCGTGCTCTGGCTGCCCTACAGGCCGTGCTCTGGCGGCCCTACAGGCCGTGCTCTGGCGGCCCTACAGGCCGTGCTCTGGCGGCCCTACAGGCCGTGCTCTGGCGGCCCTACAGGCCGTGCTCTGGCGGCCCTACAGGCCGTGCTCTGGCGGCCCTACAGGCCGTGCTCTGGCGGCCCTACAGGCCGTGCTCTGGCTGCCCTACAGGCCGTGCTCTGGCGGCCCTACAGGCCGTGCTCTGGCTGCCCTACAGGCCGTGCTCTGGCGGCCCTACAGGCCGTGCTCTGGCGGCCCTACAGGCCGTGCTCTGGCGGCCCTACAGGCCGTGCTCTGGCGGCCCTACAGGCCGTGCTCTGGCTGCCCTACAGGCCGTGCTCTGGCGGCCCTACAGGCCGTGCTCTGGCGGCCCTACAGGCCGTGCTCTGGCTGCCCTACAGGCCGTGCTCTGGCGGCCCTACAGGCCGTGCTCTGGCTGCCCTACAGGCCGTGCTCTGGCTGCCCTACAGGCCGTGCTCTGGCGGCCCTACAGGCCGTGCTCTGGCTGCCCTACAGGCCGTGCTCTGGCGGCCCTACAGGCCGTGCTCTGGCTGCCCTACAGGCCGTGCTCTGGCGGCCCTACAGGCCGTGCTCTGGCTGCCCTACAGGCCGTGCTCTGGCGGCCCTACAGGCCGTGCTCTGGCTGCCCTACAGGCCGTGCTCTGGCTGCCCTACAGGCCGTGCTCTGGCTGCCCTACAGGCCGTGCTCTGGCTGCCCTACAGGCCGTGCTCTGGCCTGTAGGGCAGCCAGTGTTTAGGGACAACATCTACAATGATATTTCTCTCTGTCTGCAGGTGTTCTAGTTGTCAGGTGGTGTTTGGAGGGTTAAACTCGGTCAAGTCCCATATCCAGACGGCCCACTGTGAGGTGTTCCATAAGTGTCCCAGCTGCCCGATGGCCTTCAAGTCCTCCCCCAGCGCCCAGAGCCACATCAACACCCAGCACCCCACACTCACTGGAGGACAGGCCAAGTATGTACACACACACTGGTTGTGTTCTCAGATATTTTTTCATTTTTTATTTATTTCACCTTTATTTAACCAGGTAGGCCAGTTGAGAACAAGTTCTCATTTACAACTGCGACCTGGCCAAGATAAAGCAAAGCAGTGCGACACAAACAACACAGAGTTACACATGGAATAAACAAAACATACAGTCAATAACACAATAGAAAAAGTCTATATGCAGTGTGTGCAAATGGCGTAAGGAGGTAAGGCAATAAATAGGCCATAGTAGCGTAATTACAATTTAGCAGATTAACACTGGAGTGATAGATGTGCAGATGATGATGTGCAAGTAGAAATACTGGTGTGCAAAAACAGTAAATAAAAACAATATGGGGATGAGGTAGGTAGTTGGATGGGCTATTTACAGATGGGCTGTGTACAGGTACAATGATCGGTATGCTGCTCAGATAGCTGATGCTTAACCTCTTGGGGCTATGTGGGACGCTAGCGTGCCACCCGTGGTGCACCCTATCAACAGCAGGTGCATTTCAAGAGCGGCAAATTTGAAACCAAATAAATGTCAAAATTCAAATTTTTCAAACATACAACTATCTTACACCCTTTGAAAGATAAACATCTCCTTAATCTAACCACGTTGTCCGATTTCAAAAAAGTGTTACGGCGAAAGCATAAAGTTAGATTATGTTAGGAGAGTACATTGAAAATAGCTGTGTGTAATGTTTTGTCAATTCAAAGACAGGCGTCACCAAAACCATAAAACCAGCTAAAATGATGCACTAACCTTTGACAATCTCCATCAGATGACACTCCTAGGACATTATGTTAGACAATGCATGCATTTTTAGTTCTATCAAGTTCATATTTATATCCAAAAACAGCGTTTTACTATGGCGTTGATGTTCAGGAAATCGTTTCCCTTCAATAACCGGCAGTCAAGTCAGCACCACAAATTAAATAATTAAAATTAGAAAACATTGGTAAAATATTATATTGTCATTTAAAGAATTATAGATTTACATCTCTTGAACGCAATCGACTTGCCAGATTTAAAAATAACCTTACTGGGAAATCACACTTTGCGATACAGACAAACGGCCATGTTGGAGAGATCTAAAATCGAAAATACTATGTAAATAATCCATTACCTTTGATTCTCTTCATCAGATGTCACTTCCAGGAATCCCAGGTCCATAACGAATGTAGTTTTGTTCAAAAAAGCTCATCATTTATGTCCAAAAAGCTCCGTGTTGTTAGCACATGATCTAAGCCCGCCGGACTTCACTTCATGAACGAGGGGAAAAAATATATTTACGTTCGTTCAAACATGTCAAACGTTGTATAGCATAAATCATTAGTGCCTTTTTTAACCAGAACATGAATAATATTCAAGGTGGACGAATGCATTCTCTTTTAAAACGTATTGGAACGAGGGTACCCAACATGACCTCGCGCGCCAGAGTCTAATCGGCCATCACCGTTCCAAGGCTCTTGTTCGGTCAGATCTCACAGTATAAGACTCAAAACACTTTGTAAAGACTGGTGACATCTAGTGGAAGCCATAGGAAGTGCCAAAACATTAATCAGCCCCTGTGTGTTTCAATGGCATAGGCTTAAAGGTAATTCAACACATCAGGTATCCACTTCCTGTCAGAAAATGTCTCAGGGTTTTGCCTGCCAAATGAGTTCTGTTATACTCACAGACACCATTCAAACAGTTTTAGAAACTTTAGGGTGTTTTCTATCCATATATAATAAGTATATGCATATTCTAGTTACTGGGTAGGATTAGTAACCAGATTAAATCGGGTACGTTTTTTTTATCCAGCCGTGAAAATACTGCCCCCTAGCCCCAACAGGTTAAAGTTAGTGAGGGAGATATAAGTCTCCAACTTCAGCAATTTTTGCAATTCGTTCCAGTCATTGGCAGCAGAGAACTGGAAGGAAAGGCAGCCAACGGAGGTGTTGGCTTTGGGGGTGACCAGTGAGATATACCTGCTGGAGCGCGTGCTGCGGGTGGGTGGTGTTATGGTGACCAGTGAGATATACCTGCTGGAGCGCGTGCTACGGGTGGGTGGTGTTATGGTGACCAGTGAGATATACCTGCTGGAGCGCGTGCTGCGGGTGGGTGTTGCTATGGTGACCAGTGAGATATACCTGCTGGAGTGCGTGCTACGGGTGGGTGTTGCTATGGTGACCAGTGAGATGTACCTGCTGGAGCGCGTGCTGCGGGTGGGTGGTGTTATGGTGACCAGTGAGATATACCTGCTGGAGCGCGTGCTGCGGGTGGGTGTTGTTATGGTGACCAGTGAGATATACCTGCTGGAGCGCGTGCTGCGGGTGGGTGTTGTTATGGTGACCAGTGATATATACCTGCTGGAGCGCGTGCTGCGGGTGGGTGTTGTTATGGTGACCAGTGATATATACCTGCTGGAGCGCGTGCTGCGGGTGGGTGTTGTTATGGTGACCAGTGATATATACCTGCTGGAGCGCGTGCTACGGGTGGGTGTTGTTATGGTGACCAGTGAGATATACCTGCTGGAGCGCGTGCTACGGGTGGGTGGTGTTATGGTGACCAGTGAGATATACCTGCTGGAGCGCGTGCTACGGGTGGGTGGTGTTATGGTGACCAGTGAGATATACCTGCTGGAGCGCGTGCTGCTGGTGGGTGTTGCTATGGTGACCAGTGAGATGTACCTGCTGGAGCGCGTGCTGCGGGTGGGTGTTGTTATGGTGACCAGTGAGATATACCTGCTGGAGCGCGTGCTGCGGGTGGGTGGTGTTATGGTGACCAGTGAGATATACCTGCTGGAGCGCGTGCTACGGGTGGGTGGTGTTATGGTGACCAGTGAGATATACCTGCTGGAGCGCGTGCTGCGGGTGGGTGGTGTTATGGTGACCAGTGAGATATACCTGCTGGAGCGCGTGCTGCGGGTGGGTGGTGTTATGGTGACCAGTGAGATATACCTGCTGGAGCGCGTGCTGCGGGTGGGTGTTGTTATGGTGACCAGTGAGATATACCTGCTGGAGCGCGTGCTGCGGTGGGTGTTGTTATGGTGACCAGTGAGATATACCTGCTGGAGCACGTGCTGCGGGTGGGTGTTGTTATGGTGACCAGTGAGATATACCTGCTGGAGCGCGTGCTGCGGGTGGGTGTTGTTATGGTGACCAGTGAGATATACCTGCTGGAGCGCGTGCTGCGGGTGGGTGGTGTTATTGTGACCAGTGAGATATACCTGCTGGAGCGCGTGCTACGGGTGGGTGTTGTTATGGTGACCAGTGAGATATACCTGCTGGAGCGCGTGCTGCGGGTGGGTGGTGTTATGGTGACCAGTGAGATATACCTGCTGGAGCGCGTGCTACGGGTGGGTGTTGTTATGGTGACCAGTGAGATATACCTGCTGGAGCACGTGCTGCGGGTGGGTGTTGTTATGGTGACCAGTGAGATATACCTGCTGGAGCACGTGCTGCGGGTGGGTGTTGCTATGGTGACCAGTGAGATATACCTGCTGGAGCGCGTGCTGCGGGTGGGTGTTGTTATGGTGACCAGTGATATATACCTGCTGGAGCGCGTGCTACGGGTGGGTGTTGTTATGGTGACCAGTGAGATATACCTGCTGGAGCACGTGCTGCGGGTGGGTGTTGTTATGGTGACCAGTGAGATATACCTGCTGGAGCGCGTGCTACGGGTGGGTGGTGTTATGGTGACCAGTGAGATATACCTGCTGGAGCGCGTGCTGCGGGTGGGTGTTGTTATGGTGACCAGTGAGATATACCTGCTGGAGCGCGTGCTGCGGGTGGGTGGTGTTATGGTGACCAGTGAGATATACCTGCTGGAGCGCGTGCTGCGGGTGGGTGGTGTTATGGTGACCAGTGAGATATACCTGCTTGAGCGCGTGCTGCGGGTGGGTGGTGTTATGGTGACCAGTGAGATATACCTGCTGGAGCGCGTGCTGCGGGTGGGTGTTGTTATGGTGACCAGTGATATATACCTGCTGGAGCGCGTGCTGCGGGTGGGTGGTGTTATGGTGACCAGTGAGATATACCTGCTGGAGCGCGTGCTGCGGGTGGGTGGTGTTATGGTGACCAGTGAGATATACCTGCTGGAGCGCGTGCTGCGGGTGGGTGGTGTTATGGTGACCAGTGAGATGTACCTGCTGGAGCGCGTGCTGCGGGTGGGTGGTGTTATGGTGACCAGTGAGATATACCTGCTGGAGCGCGTGCTGCGGGTGGGTGTTGTTATGGTGACCAGTGAGATATACCTGCTGGAGCGCGTGCTGCGGGTGGGTGGTGTTATGGTGACCAGTGAGATATACCTGCTGGAGCGCGTGCTGCGGGTGGGTGGTGTTATGGTGACCAGTGAGATATACCTGCTGGAGCGCGTGCTGCGGGTGGGTGTTGTTATGGTGACCAGTGATATATACCTGCTGGAGCGCGTGCTGCGGATGGGTGGTGTTATGGTGACCAGTGAGATATACCTGCTGGAGCGCGTGCTGCGGGTGGGTGTTGTTATGGTGACCAGTGATATATACCTGCTGGAGCGCGTGCTACGGGTGGGTGTTGTTATGGTGACCAGTGAGATATACCTGCTGGAGCGCGTGCTGCGGGTGGGTGTTGTTATGGTGACCAGTGATATATACCTGCTGGAGCGCGTGCTACGGGTGGGTGTTGTTATGGTGACCAGTGAGATATACCTGCTGGAGCGCGTGCTGCGGGTGGGTGTTGTTATGGTGACCAGTGAGCTGAGATAAGGCAGAGCTTTACCTAGCAAAGACTTATAGATGACCTGGAGCCAGTGGGTCTGGCGACTTATATGTAGCGAGGGCCCGCCGACGAGAGCATACAGGTTCCAGTGGTGGGTGGTATATGGGGCTTTGGTGACAAAACGGATGGCACTGTGATAGACTACATCCAGTTTGCTGAGTAGAGTGTTGGAGGCTATTTTTTTAAATTACATCGCCAAAGTCGAGGATCGGTAGGATAGTCAGTTTTACGAGGGTATGTTTGGCAGAGTGAGTGAAGGAGGCTTTGTTGCAGAATAGGAAGCCGATTCTAGATTTAATTTTGGAATGGAGATGTTTAGTATGAGTCTGGAAGGAGAGTTGACAGTCTAGCCAGACACCTAGGTATTTGTAGTTGTCCATATATTCTAAGTCGGAACCGTCCAGAGTAGGGATGCTAGTCGGGCGGACGGGTGCGGGCAGCGATCCGTTGAAGAGCATGCACTTAGTTTTACTAGCGTTTAAGAGCAGTTGGAGGCCACGGAAGGAGTGTTATATGGCATTAAAGCTTATACCCTTCACTCCTTCCTTACAGGATGATCTACAAGTGTGTGATGTGTGACACGGTATTTACCCAGAAGCCACTGCTGTACGTACACTTTGACACCCACTTAGTCAAGCAGAAGGTGCACGTGTTCAAGTGTCCTGAATGCCCCAAGCTCTACGCGCAGAGAAGTTCCATGCTGGAGCACATCAAGGTACATCTATGGGTTCTCCTCTCACACAGTCCTTCTCCAGACTGGGTTTGGGTCAGTCAGTTCTGTTGATATGATATGTAGCTTAACTTTCCTCAATCTCCCTATCTGCTGTGTTCCTTTCTCTATTCTCCTCCCCCTTCCCTCGCTCAGACTACTCACAGAGGCCCCGCAGTCAAACAGGAAGTTCCCGTTGCCATGGCGCCCTCCCCTGCCCCTCCCCCTCGGGTGCGGAGCTCGGTGAAGACGGAGAGCTCTGACGGAGAGGAGTGGGGAAGGGAGGAAGAGGAGGAGGAAGAGAGCAGTAAGACAAGCCCAGGGTGGAGCTGTGCTCCCTGCCACGCCCGCTACGCTGACAGAGAGGACTACATTACCCATATGGCCGAGCAGCATGGCAAGGTCAGGAACACAGACTGCACATAGACTACACATAAAGACAGTTAAATGTTTCATGCAGTAGTGATATACTGTTTGATGTGCAGTACAGTAGATTGATTCTGAATCGGTTCTAACTGATCAGTGATCCATTGTATCTTCTGACCCTCTAGGTCAGGCCTACTCTACTGCCGGCCCACGGGCCCAGTCCCGCCCAAAATTAACCCCTATCTGGCCCTTAAACGAATCACCTAATCACCACAGGCCCAATCCTCACTTGAGAAAAGTTATGCTTAATACGTCACTTACGTTCTTCCATCAAAATACGATCAGAGTTTATTTATGCTCACCTTTGAGCTCCCCAGGTGTTTCTCAAGTTGGGATTGGGCCCGATCATATAGGTTATAAAGTCATATCATGTATATCTAAAGTTCTGGAGCACAGTCACCTCTCACATGAAGTGGAGGGATCCAGGAAAGTTTGCCCTCTTTTTTTTCTTTGAAGAACAGATTTTCAGCCGTTTTTCTCAGTAAGCATCATTGTCTTTAGTAGCCTTTCTGTTTTTAAACTAGGGGAGCTGAGGGGACTGTTCACTGTAAGGTGCCTGTGTTTTGTGTAGATCCTGAAGAAGTTCCCGTGTAGTCTGTGTGAGAACTCCTTCTCCTCCACGTCCAGCCTCAGACGCCACATCAGAGTCAAACACAAGGGCATCAAACGAGCCTTCCACTGCCGGTGAGTATGCACACTACACCCTAACCCCTACATACCCTACCCCCACGTTAGAGTCTAAATGAGTCATCCACTGCTACTAAGTATGCACACTACACGCTAACCCCTATACTACCCTACAGCAGCTGTATCTCACCTTAACCCCTACACTAAACCCTAACGTGTGTTTGTGTGTGTAGGTTGTGTAGTGAGGGTAAGAGGACGTTCAGCAGTAGACTGGTGTTGGAGAGACATGTCCAGCTGAGACACGGCATGTCAGCTGTGGACACAAAGGTAGAGTTCCACTTTCTCTCACAACTACCGACTGCAGCCTTAATATAGGAAGACCGGTTATTAATGCTAAATGTCATTAACTCTAATTTTCTCTGTCTGTCAGCGAGGGAGGGGTGCAGAGGGGGCCGACAGTTCCTCGGAGCAGGACGGAGGCTCCAACCCTCCGTTCACTGTTTCAGCTGAGGAAGACGGAGGAGGAGGAGGGTTGAAGACTGAGGAGGAAGAGGACGATGTGTCCGAGGGCATCATCCCTGCTAAGAGACCTCGCGTCACCTCCTCGGCCCCCCCTCCTCAGCCAGAGTCTGGGTTCCACTGTGCTCCGTGTGGCTTCACCACCGAGGACCGCGCCGTCTTCCTGGACCACATCCTCCAGCACCGCTCCGAGGCCCTGGGGGGAGGAGTCAGCCTGCAGTGTCTACAGTGTGGAGCCTGCTTTGCCTCCGCCCCCTCCCTCTCCCGCCACCGCTTCATCAGCCACAGGGTTCGAGACACGCCCCCTGACAACCACAGCCGTCACGGCCATAACGACCGCTCCCTGACATCATCTCCCGGCAACGGCGGTAACCATGGTGAAGGGAGTCCCAGAGGGGGTTCCCTGCCAGGGTCTCCCTCTTCCTCGTCTCACCCCCCCACACCGCTGGGGGAGGACGGGGAGGGCAGGGTGGGGTGTAAGGTGTGTGGGAAACGCTTTGAGAAGGTTTCGGATCTGAACACACACTTCAGGACTCACGGCATGGCCTTCATCACCGCACGCAAGACAGACAAACCTGTCTGAGAGAAAAAAGAGAGAGGGAGGGGAAGGTAGAGAAGGAGGAGGAGATCATATTTTGGAGGGAAGGAGGGTGATAGAGTACTATAAACTGCAGATATTTTAGTAAGAGAGAGGAGGTATGGGAAGGAAAGCTCTTCACTGTAAACTGTTCTTCAGCAGTGTGTTCCTGTCATCACTTATCCGACACACAAGCACGTTGTGATAAGTTGTTTTCATTCAATTTTTTCTTATTTAATTTTCTGGCACATTTGTCATATGGCAGCCATAACCTGTGTGTGTTTGTCTGACTGATTCTGAACGCAGTACCTCAGGTGCTGTACCTGTCTAAGCTGAGGTAGTATTAACATCTTCTCACTGAGTTGTAAACAGTGGAGGCTGCTGAGGGGAGGACGGCTCATAATAATGGCTGCAACGGAGCCAATGGAAAGGCATCAAACACCTGGTTTCCATGTGTTTGATGTAGTTGATACCATTCCACTGATTCCACTCCAGCCATTACCACGAGCCCATCCTCCCCAATTAAGGTGCCACCAACCTCCTTTGGTTGTAAATTAGTTATGAAACGCATTATTACAGGTTATATTACCAAATAACACTTCCATTCAGAAGTGTACTTTTTAAAATGGAGACAGTTAACCACCAGTCAGTCTACAGCTGAGTTCTATTAGGGTTCTGTTGTCCGTCATCAACAGGGAATGTGACTGGTGTTGGAAGATACTAGTCAACATGGGGGTGTGATTTGCTTATTGATTTGAATGTTTCAGTTTCCTATGGTTCATCCAAGCACAGAATCTCACAGTGGATTGGTGACAGCCACCACTGGCCTTTCTCTGTGTAGAGCCAGTCCCAGTTCTCATTCTCACTATTGCATTGATTTTAGGTTTTGTGTATGTGTGGGTATTTGTTTTTCATTGTAAGCTCTGGATTGGCTTGGTCTCTTGAATGTTCTCCATTCTCATCCCGGTCCGTCTAACCATATATTATGATCAGGGATGAGATTGGCTCCACAGAGATGTCCGGCAGACTATTCCTGTTGATCCTTGTAACATCAGGAATTCCAGATGAATCAGGAAACATCCCATCTCAAGATGACCCTCTATAACCTGGAGGGGTTGGAACCTTCCATTACTAAAGTGTGGTTGTACTTGAACATAACTGAACCATAACCATGTAAATATGAGTACTAGACAGCTATCCTCTCTTTCTCTCTCTGAAAGGGAGGGAGGGAGATATAGATGGAGTGATAGTGAAACTCCTGGTGTAGGAGGAGAGGTGTGAGGGGTTGAGGACAGTGATTGTATGTTAAAGAAAAGCATGTAAGGCGTGTTGAACTGCAGTAAAAAAAATATATACTTTTTTTAACTTAAAGATTAGTCACCCAATCAGCGGTGTTAACTGTTATCCCTTCTACTCTTTTGATAAAGGTATTGTGTGCGTGTCTCCAGCTAGAGTTTCTTCAGTCTTCAGAGATTACAATGTTAACACACAGCCCTCTTTCTCCCTGTAACCCAATTCTATGTTTTCTTTCTTGTGTAGAGCATTTCTAATAAAATACCCAGAGATAAAGTGATTATTATATTCTGAGTCTCATTTGAGCTTCTGTCAGTCGTAACAATCCATAGATAGAGTAAGTGATAGTAGGTTCATAATCTTTTATTAAGTTCATCTTCCAATCTTGTCAGCACTGGGTTAGCACCCATAATCCTCGTCTTATGATCCCAACTCTCAGAAAACAACCAATGCAGATCACCGACTCACACATTACATGTTCCAGCATTGTCCTACTAGAAGAGACCCACCATTGCAACAAAGATATAGAAAGATACATATTTCTTTAACAAATAGAATACAAATATCTTAAGTGCTTTTACATTGTCACAGGTATCTGTTTTGATGTGCTCAAGACCTGCTCTGGCTTAATCTAGAATAGGTCAAATAAGAAGCAGGATATACAAGTTATATTTGTTACTGTTAAATGTGTTAAAATATGCCATATATATTAACAATCTCTATTCTTGTTCAACACATGCATGAGTAGTTCCATATGTCATGCGTGTCAATTGGAGGTGTAGTTTCTCACTACAGGACAAACCCCAGCAGTAGGAACAAGAAGGGCTGCATAAAGACTCCAACTCCCAGAGTTCCCAGCATAGATGCTCCTGCTGGAGAAAAAAAGGCATTACGCCACTTGACTTCTCTCTCTCTCCTGCCTATCCATCTTCATTTCAGTTTCTTCCTCATAGTCTAATCAACTCTTTATCTTTCTCTTACCTGACCACAGGAGCATTCCTTTATCTCTACCTATCTCCATCTCTCACTCCTGTTGTGTTCATAACATCTCGTAAATTTGTAATTACCAGCATATGACTGGGAAATATCCTATTGTTAATAATGGGGCGGCGGGTAGCCTATTGGTTAGAGCGTTGGGCCAGTTACCGAAAGGTTGCTGGATCGAATCCCCGAGCTGACACGGTTGTTCTGCCCCTGAACAAGGCAGTTAACCCACTGTTCTCCGGTAGGCCGTCATTGTAAATAAGAATTTGTTCTTAACTGACTTACCTAGTTAAATAAAAAATAAAAAAATCTGTGAGCTCAGCTTGTTTGCCATTAGCCAATCAGCATTCTCAACTAGTTCAAAGCACTAGAACGCTTTACAAGTAGTATTTCCTGAGTTTCCCACTTGCTATGAACGCAGCATTCATCTCTTCCCCTCCCAGTCCCCTCTCTCCTACTCACCTGAGAGTTGGGGCAGGTTGCTGGGTGGGTTTGTAGTCGGTTCAGCGCGGTCATAGGCCACTCGGTTGTAGGCCACACCCAGAGCATTGTCAAGAGCGGCCCGTTGTGCCTCCCCCAGCACCGCCCACTGTGCATTGGTTACCATGGCAGCATTGTCAGGACCCAGGGCCTTCAGCTGGCTGGTTGAGAGTGCCTGATCAGAAATCAGAAGAGTATGGAGTGCTGGGTTCCAAAGTCAGCCAATTTTTTTCCATAAACCTAGTAATTAGAAAACCTCAGTGGAACACAGCAGAGATAGAGAAGAGCCCCCTAAGCAAACTGGTACAGACTCAGTGAGCATAGCCTTGCTATTGAGAAAGGCCACCGTAGGCAGACAAGGCTCTCAAGAGAAGACAGGCTATGTGCACACTGCCCACAAAATGAGGTGGAAACTGAGTTGCACTTCCTAACCTCCTGCCAAATGTATGACCATACTAGAGATACATATTTCCCTCAGATTACACAGACCCACAAAGAATTCGAAAACAAACCCAATGTTGATAAACTCCCATATCTACATGGTGAAATACCACAGTGGGCCATCACAGCAGCAAGATTTGTGACCTGTTGCCACAAGAAAAGTGCAAGAACAAATACCATTGTCAATACAACCCATATTTGTTTATTTATTTTCCCTTTTGTACTTTAACTATTTGCATATCATTACCACACTGTATTTAGACATAATATGACATTTGAAATGTCTTTATTCTTTTGGAATTTTTGTAAGTGTAATGTTTACTGTTCATTTTTTTATTGTTTATTTCACTATTGTTTATCTATTTCACTTGCTTTGGCAATGTAAACATGTTTCCCATGCCAATAAAGCCCTTAATTTGAAATTGAAATTGAATTGATAGAGGCAGGGAGAGAGTGTACTCACAGCGAGGCGGTCTGGGGGGATGAGGGGAACGCTGGTCGGACTGAGGAATGAGAAGGCAGAGGGACTGAGAGAAGGAAACTCTGACAAAGTCAAACCAGCTGGAGAAAAGTGAGATAAAGCAGAGAAAGATAGAGGGGGGGAGGAGGGATGAGAAATGGCTTACATTTTAAAATGTATTTCACAAAATAAGAGAGAGCCATAGAGCATGAGAGAGAGAAAGAGGGGAACAGAGGAGTGTATCTGACCCATGATGTTGCCCAGAGAGTTGACCCGAGCCTCGGTCCATCCCTGTGGTTCTCCAAACACAGCCACGGCACGCTGCTTCAGAAGCTCTGTTACTGCCAGGGGGCACTGCACCTCGCCCACCGACTGTACTGCCTCCCTATAGAGATACATAACACATTATAAAACAAGCTCACGCAAACACACACACACACTGTCCATGTCTGACCTGAAGGCATCAGTGTTGAGTTGACCAGTCTCCTCAGTGTTCAGACCACAGATGAACTGGCCCAGTCCCACCAACTCCACAGCTCCCAGTTCTCCCACTGTCTTATTAATACGCTCCACAAAACCCCTCCACACAGCCTCCCTCTGCCAGGAACCAGACATGACCATCATTAGAGTCTAGTAGTTAGTTAGTGTGTGTGGTGTGTGTGTGTGTGTGTGTGTGTGTGTGTGTGTGTGTGTGTGTGTGTGTGTGTGTGTGTGTGTGTGTGTGTGTGTGTGTGTGTGTGTGTGTGTGTGTGTGTGTGTGTGTGTGTGTGTGTGTGTAAGTTCATATATACAGTACCTGTGGTTGTGTCCAGGAGCAGCGGGAAAGTGTCTCCAGAGTGTCCAGGGAGGAGAAGGGGAGGCTGGGCAGCTCAGTGAGGTTGAACCCCTGAGAGACACAGCCCAGCCGGAGCACCTGGCTCTCATTCAAACCTGACACTGGACCCCAGGCCTGTAGTACAATATAGTACAGCACAGCTCAGAAAGACACTCAACATCAGAACAAAAGAAGATGCTCACCCCTGCACTCGAGATTCTTCTAACTTCTGTGGAGTTGGATGAAATGGCCCCAAGATTAAGACACTGATCTAAGGTACGTTTCGGAATCCCCTGTAGACTTGAAGAGGGTAAACTGATCTGTGCCTGAGCCTGGCCAACTACCTGGATGGCCTTCTCTCTGAGCACCACTAGTTGCTCGGCGCTGTAATCAAGGACCTCCCCCAGCGTTTCCACGGCAGCGGTGATTGTGGCGGCGTCCATCTTGGAGAGCTGGGCTGGGCTCCAGTAGACATTGGCTCCGCCTAGTTCCTCCAACAGAGACACAGTAAGGCCCGCCTCCCCCTGAGGGAGAACTAGAGAGAGAGGGTCCAGGGAGGTTGTGGTAAATGTATTGTAATGTACCTCTTTAACATGTTCATATTCAAAATAATCCCACACACATTCTTATCTGCACCTTAGTGCAGTGTGTTTCTCCTCTCTCACCTGCTCTCCTCCTGCGCATGGGCATTACTTCAGATGTGGAGGTGGAGAGAGAGAAGAGTTTCCATCGCAGGGCTGAGAGGTCCGGACCCCTACTAAACTCCTGAGGAGGGGTAGGGACCGGAGGGCTGGGTAGGCTGTCCATCAGGTCAGACAGAGTCTCTTTCAGCCACGACTAGAGGGGGGAGAAGTCAGGGTAGATAGTAAAAGAGCAGAGGTTATCTTCATTTTTTGAAATTCACAGAAACATTTTGGATTATGAAAGCTTTCTTTTTTTTCACAAGTGTAGACAACATCAGGGAGAGACTAGTCAAGGGCCTTTCATATGTGGTTGTCAGGGAGATCATGGTGATAGAGAGTCACTGACCTTAAAGCGCAGTGAGCGGACAGCAGAATCATCCCACAGGAGGAGAGGACCCAGGGATTTGATGGTGTCAGCTGTCCAATCAGACGGGTCACTTTCAGAGGAGAGAAACAATAATAATTGTATATTTGTCACATGTTATTTTGGCAGTAGCAGTTCTATCTAGAAAGATGGGAGGATGTGCTTGTTCGTACCCGTATGTATCATTGAGCAGCTGGAAGAGCGCCCTCCAGTGGCGTGGAGGAATCTGTTTGCAGGAGGCCAGAGCCTGCACGGTGGAGTTGAGGACCTCAGGGGCCAGGAGGGACATCTGAGAGGGGGCCAACTCACACAGCAGCGACCCCAGACTCAACACTTCCTCACTGGACAACTTTGACATGTTCCTCCCCTGGGGACACAGGGGTGCACCGGGCTCTGTCACTCATTGCAGTATGTGTGTGTGTGTGTGTGTGTGTGTGTGTGTGTGTGTGTGTGTGTGTGTGTGTGTGTGTGTGTGTGTGTGTGTGTGTGTGTGTGTGTGTGTGTGTGTGTGTGTGTGTGTGTGTGTGTGTGTGTGTGTTTGTGATTTACACTAAGATTTAGGGTTAGGGTTGGGGTTGAGGCTAGGGTTAAGGTTGAACTAGGATGTGGACATGAAGCTAGGGTTAGGATTAGGGTTAGGATGGAACTGGGATGTGGACATGAAGCTAGTGTTAGGATTAGGGTTAGAGTTGAACTAGGATATAGACATGAACCCAGGGTTAGGATTAGGATTGAACTGGGATGTGGACATGAAGCTACACATGTAGGATCTTAATTTGAGCCCGTCTGCTACAGTAGGACAATAATCCTGCAGCAACAGGAAATGTGGATTATAATCAATGGAATTTTTTGTTGTTGGGGTTGATAAAAAATATTGTTATGGCAAATCAAGTCTGACATTTTAAAGTAGAAATTATAAACTTAGAAGCCCTTTTAAACCTTGAATACACTACAAGTTTGCATTCCTACGGTCTCAGCAACAATAGAGTGATCAAATAAAGATCCTACATCTGTAGGGTTATGGTTGGGGTTGTGTGTTTACCAGGCAGTTCAGGGCTCTGTTGGTCAGTGTGGGGCGAGAGCGAGAGGTGAGAGGCAAAGAACTCAGGTTAGCCTCTTTCATCTTCTTCATGAACACAGCACATACAGAGGCAGGTAGACTGGCTATCTTCTCAGCCCTGAGAGAGAGAGAGAGCGAGATAGAGAGGGGGGAGAGAGAGAGAGAGAGTGTGAGAGGGGGAGAGAGAGAGAGAGAGAGAGAGAGAGAGAGAGAGAGAGAGAGAGAGAGAGAGAGGAGAGAGAGAGAGAGAGAGAGAGAGAGAGAGAGAGAGTGAAAAAGAGTATATGTGTCTGTGTGTTGGGGCCCCCCACCCCCAAAAGAGCAATTTTTCCACAGACATTACCTGCTGATTGATTCTTAGTTTATTATCCCACAATTGAAAATATTTATTTAATGTATGTTTTTAATTTCAGGAAATTCTGAAATATATAGGGTATACACTTAAAAGAAATACATTTCAATTGGGGACGATTTCAATTGAAACCCCTGAAACACAGCAAAATCTGCCAGTGTGTGTGTGTGTAATCACGGCAGGTGAAGCAGCAGCAGGGTGGGGATCTCCTCCAGCTCTGTGTCTGTGATGTTGTTGAAGTAGCCTGCTCTCTTTTTCTCCAAACCTGCAAACAGACTCTGTGCAGTACAGCACACCTGACAGACAAAGTGAGAGGGCGGGAGATAAAAGAGTGTCTCAAAATCAATGTAAAAAAAGCCCCTAAGCATGTAATAACCAGCCTGACCTCAGAGCTATATGAAACAAACTTGTATGTATTTCTGAGCATCTCCAAGACGTATGATATCTACTAATGGCCTAGTTACTTTAGACAGAAAATAATTTAGGGAGGTTGGTCGGAGAGGATGAGTGGGTGTAATCCGCGACCATCTAACAATCCAAAGGTTGCGTGTTTGAGTTGTATCGGGGGCAATTGTAGCTTTTTATACAACGGGTGGGTCTTACCCTGATTGCTGATTGGTTAAAATCGCATTCCAGCCGGTGTCTATTCCATAAATTACCACCGGCTAAATCAATGACGTTAAAATACCCATTTACTCCGTTTCATCTGACTGCACAATCCACTGTCTCATCAGCCCAGCCAAGCAATTTATAAACTTGATCTCCACTATAAGAAGCATTTAGACATTATCTCACATTTCTTTTAGACAGTGTTTAGTTTTCAACAGCGGAGATTTGTATAAACCTTGCCGTCTGTCTCTCCAACATTTGCAACATTGTTTCAATATTCAACTTCGACTCCAGCTGTCCCATAGTAATGAACGTTTTGGGACGAGACATGAAGGGAAAGGTTTCTCAGCCAGTCAAAATCATGAATCAGCTGGCATCATTTTCATGGATATATACAAAGAAATGTAAATTGAAAAAAGGTCAAACAAAACAAAGTGCAGCTAGTTTGCAGTCTTTCCAGCTTCAGTTTGAAGTGATTGTGTTAGCGGTGTTGTTGGCTAGCTCCTCTGAACAACAGTGTCCTAACGAATTGTTATGGATGTATCCAAATAAATGTCACTAGAAAACAGCTTAAACAAATGCAGCTACTTTGCTATTTTTCTGGCTGCAACCCTAGATTTGTGACCGGACTATATCTTGTGGAAGGATGAAATAGTATGAATAAATTAATCAAAATAATGTTTTTAATGAAAATATGTCAATCATTATTTTAATATGTTGGTAACCCGTTGTATAAAAGTGATAATGCCTTCGAAGCCGATGTTTGGAAGATATATTGGCAGTTTGCCGGCCCTCGACTTTGTCACGGGCCTAACAACACCCATGCCAATATATCCTCCAAACACCGTTTTATCAGGTATTATCACTTAATTAGCTAACCCAAATTAACCCTTCTTCTAAACTTGACCCAATTCACCTAAAAGGCTATGCAAATTATCCTAACCTTTGTTGTTAGTTCACCTAACCACGAACGTAATTCTCCTTCGCTGTTACGACGCAACAAGCACCCTGGTCTCAGAGAAATACATATCAGTCCTCCAAGATGTATAATAACTTACATCATCCAATTCGTATGCTATTGTACGACCAGGTAAGCTGTATGATACAATACGTCCTCTAATTCATATGATATTTAATGAGCGCTACTCCATTCATAATGTAACCTAATGTAACCTATCAGTTGTCACAGATTTACATACAGAATAGTAGGAGTTGCAGTCATGACTTGTGTGTGTGTGTATGTGTGTATGTGTGTATATGTGTGCGTGTGTGTACCTGTGCCTTAGAGAGCCAGCGTGGAGTCTCTGTTACAGCTTGGGCCATCTCCATGACGCCACTTTCAGCCACCTTTTCAATCATCTCACAGGCCACGCCCTGCATCGCCGAGCCCAGCTTCCTGTCATCATCATCATCATCATTTACATTGTAGTCATTAGGCAGACGCTCTTATCCAGAGCGACTTACAGGAGTAACTACCTTGCTTATCATCCTCATCATCAGTACCATTAAAAACTGTATGTGTGTGTTCTCACCGCATGTCTGTAAGTGTCATCTTCTTGCCTAGGATATTTCTGACCAGAAAGGCCGACTGCAAGACAGAGAACAGTGTGTAATGTCACACCAGTGGCCGTAGTCCCCAGAGTTGCGTTCAGAAGACACACACACACCTGTGCACGTGTCCATTGCTTGCCCTCCAGTTGGTCGAGGGAGGTCAGGTTAGCCTTGTCCAAGGTGGTCAGGGATAGGCTGGACAGCAGAGAGGCAGGGACTTTCTGGATCAGCTCTGAGGCATTCACATCCCCAAGCAGCTACACACACACACACACACACACACACACACACACACACACACACACACACACACACACACACACACACACACACACACACACACACACACACACACACACACACACACACACACACACAACTTTAGGATCAACCTGAACCATCTTTGCTGCACATCTAATTTTCTTCTATGACTTTTCCCTCCCTTCCCCTCTCACCCCTCCCTTCCCCTCTCACCCCTCCCTTCCCCTCTCACCCCTCCCTTCCCCTCTCACCCCCTCCAACAATGCTTTTCTCTGTAGACTGGTCATCTTTTGACTCATCATGTCCAGACCCTTATTACCCAGAAGCCCCTGGTATTTGACCTTCCTGAGGACAGAGGAGGCCACGCCCGTCACAGCTGAACCCAGAGACATTAACTCTTTACCAGACACCTCCTGAGAGAGAGAGAGAGAGAGAGAGAGAGAGAGAGAGAGAGAGAGAGAGGGAGGGAGGGAGGGAAGAAGGAAGAGTAGAGATACAGAAATGAGAGTTTTTAGAGCTGCTCTCTACTTGACCAATAGTTCCTAACTCGGCCCCTCATACAATAGAAGAGGATCACCTAAACATTCCAGTTAACCTGTTGGGGATAGGGGGCAGTATTTGCACGGCCGGATAAAAAACGTACCCGATTTAATCTGGTTACTACTCCTGCCCAGTAACTAGAATATGCATATAATTGTTTGATTTGGTTAGAAAACACCCTAAAGTTTCTAAAACTGTTTGAATGGTGTCTGTGAGTATAACAGAACTCATTTGGCAGGCCAAAACCTGAGAAGATTCCAAACAGGAAGCGCTCTCTCTGACTATTTCTTGGCCTTCTTGATCATCTCTAACCAAAACAGGGGATCTCTGGCATAACGTGACATTTTCTAACGCTCCCATAGGCTCTCAGAAGGCGCCAGAACGATGAATGGTGACTTTGCAGGCCATGGCTGAAAAACAGTAGCGCATTTGGATAGTGGTCGATCTGAGGACAATGAGACTGGAGGCGCGTGCACGAGCCGACACCATGTTTACTTTCTCTCTCTTTGAACGAAAACAACGGCTCCCGGTCGGAATATTATCGCTTTTTTTACGAGAAAAATCGCATAAAAATTGATTTTAAACAGCGTTTGACATGCTTCGAAATACGGTAATGGAATATTTTGACATTTTTTGTCACGAAACGCGTCGGGCGCGTCACCCTTCTTTACCCTTCGGATAGTGTCTTGAACGCACGAACAAAACGCCGCTATTTGGATATAACTATGGATTATTTGGAACCAAACCAACATTTGTTATTGAAGTAGAAGTCCTGGGAGTGCATTCTGACGAAGAACAGCAAAGGTAATCCAATTTTTCTAATAGTAATTCTGAGTTTGGTGAGTACCACACTTGGTGGGTGTCAAAATAGCTAGCCCGTGATGGCCGGGCTATCTACTCAGAATATTGCAAAATGTGCTTTCACCGAAAAGCTATTTTAAAATCGGACACCGCGATTGCATAAAGGAGTTCTGTATCTATAATTCTTAAAATAATTGTTATGTTTTTTGTGAACGTTTATCGTGAGTAATTTAGTAAATTCACCGGAAGTGTTCGGTGGGAATGCTAGTCACATGCTAGTCACATGCTAATGTAAAAAGCTGGTTTTTGATATAAATATGAACTTGATTGAACAAAACATGCATGTATTGTATAACATAATGTCCTAGGATTGTCATCTCATGAAGATCAAAGGTTAGTGGTGCATTTAGCTGTGGTTTGGGTTTATGTGACATTATATGCTAGCTTGAAAAATGGGTGTCTGATTATTTCTGGCTGGGTACTCTGCTGACATAATCTAATGTTTTGCTTTCGTTGTAAAGCCTTTTTGAAATCGGACAGTGTGGTTAGATAAAGGAGAGTCTTGTCTTTAAAATGGTGTAAAATAGTCATATGTTTGAGAAATTGAAGTAATAGCATTTCTAAGGTATTTGAATATCGCGCCACGGGATTCCACTGGCTGTTGAGTAGGTGGGATGCAAGCGTCCCACCTAGCCCATAGAGGTTAAGAAGCCTGTTAATAGTACTGACTGAGACAAAGACATATTGATAAGAGTAACACCTCTCTCACCTGCTTCCCCTGCAGTAGTTTATTGGCCAGTGTTTTGGCCTGGGTTAGACCCCACTTCACCTCTGACCCCAGTGACATCAGGGTGTCCTTGAGGGCGTCGGGGGAGAACTGGGAGAGATGGAAAGGGGAAAGCAGTGTAACACCGGGACCCAGCGCACGCAGCAGCTCAGGACTGGAATCATCCACAGATGATGACATCACAGTGTTGACGAGCTTCTTCTTCAGCTGGAAGCCGGAGGAGGAGGGGAGAGGAAGTGGAGGGGAGATGTGGGAGGAAGAGGAGGGTTAAAAATAAACACCACAGATTATTCCCATAATTGTTCTCTGTAAAATCCCTACTTTAGTGATTCCTGAGTTATAAACTATAAACTACAACAACTTTGGAAAGAGTGAGAGAGAGAGACTGGGGGGATACCTTGTTGACTCCAGAGTTGCTACAGTCGTCGAGTTGAGAGAGGAGGAGCCGGCTCAAGGAGGAGTTTAGCGTTGGGGCGTCGTCATAGAAACATGCCAGCGAGCCTAGTCTGGATAGGAAAGGGTCAGGGGTCATAGGTCAGAGTTAAGTGAAATACCCTACTGGCTATTCAGTACTGTGTTTGGTAAGTCATCCAACATCTGTTCTGAACTCCTCTCCCTTGTTTGTTTGTCACATTTCTGTGACTAAGTACTCGCTCATGGTCAAGGTAGATGTACTGTAGATCTGGCTAATTCAGGAAAATTGCTAATCTAACCGTCAATGCCTATTTTGTTTAGTAAAGTAATTAAGTAACTACAGGATGGTCTGAACAATTAGAAAATGAATGGTAATTTGCATGTCCAGCACAGGAGGTTGGTGGCACCTCAATTGGGGAGGATGGGCTCATAGTAATGGCTGGAATGGAATGAATGGAATGGAATTGAACTCAAACACATGGTTTCTATGTGTTTGATTCCTTTCCATTCACTCCATTCTAGCTATTATTATCAGCCGTCCTCCCCTCAGCAGCCTCCTGTGATGTCCAGGTGATACTGCTCCAGTCCTTCTCTCAGGCACGTACAGACCTGTCCAGGTTCTGGACCAAGTCATCTCTCTTCTGGGAACACTCTCGGATCTTCTGGAGTATCTTTCTGCCCTGAAGAGGAGGGAGCCCCCCCACCCCTCTGAAGGAGGAAGGGAACTGGGGCGAATGGAAGAATTGACACAACTAGGGAAAGAGAGAGATAGTGTGGAAAACAGATAGATTAAAATAGGGGACTGTGATCTGTTTGAGGGCCTCAGTGTGGTTTGATGTGATCCATTAAAAAGCAGAGTGGGGAGAACAACAACAAACAAAGACCTGGTCGTTGGGGATGGTTTGGATGTCGTCCATGTGCAGCCCGGAAAGGAAGGGCCCCATCATCTTCATCACATCCATCTTCAGCCACACCAGCCTGGGAGGACAGGGGCTGGGCATCACTGGAGAGAGAGGAGGGTGGCAAACACACACACACAGTTGGCACACACACATACACTCACAGGGCAGAGTAGTACTTGAACACACACATGATGTCACAACAGTGGTTGTAGTCACCAGAGTTGTGTTCAGTAGACACACGCACAAGCACACACACACACACACACACACACACACACACACACACACACACACACACACACACACACACACACACACACACACACACACACACACACACACACACACACACACACACACACACACACACACACACACACACACACACACACACACACACAGGCAGGGCCCAGTATTACTTGAACACACACATGCAGATGTAATAAACACATAAACACACTGCAGAGTGAAGATCTGTGTGACACACACGCAAATCAGGTGTTGTGTCTCAAACACACACCTCTCCGCTGTCCTTTGGACACAACTCACTCTCTCCCTTTTCATAGCCGCGGGAAGTAGTTTTGGGGTGATTTTTCAGGAGGTGCTGCAACACCCTCAGCATCCCTACTTTCCTTTTCATGCCTCTCCTCCTCTTCCTCCTCTTCCTCCCTCCTTTCTTTACTCTGCTTCGGTCTTCTCCTTTCCAGCTTGTATCTTTCTCTCCTTCCTCCCTGCTCTTCTCCTCTCCTTTCCAGCTTGTATCTTTCTCTCCTTCCTCCATGCTCTTCTCCTCTCCTTTCCAGCTTGTATCTTTCTCTCCTTCCTCCATGCTCTTCTCCTCTCCTTTCCAGCTTGTATCTTTCTCTCCTTCCTCCATGCTCTTCTCCTCTCCTTTCCAGCTTGTATCTTTCTCTCCTTCCTCCCTGCTCTTCTCCTCTCCTTTCTAGCTTGTATCTTTCTCTCCTTCCTCCATGCTCTTCTCCTCTCCTTTCTAGCTTGTATCTTTCTCTCCTTCCTCCATGCTCTTCTCCTCTCCTTTCCAGCTTGTATCTTTCTCTCCTTCCTCCATGCTCTTCTCCTCTCCTTTCCAGCTTGTATCTTTCTCTCCTTCCTCCATGCTCTTCTCCTCTCCTTTCCAGCTTGTATCTTTCTCTCCTTCCTCCATGCTCTTCTCCTCTCCTTTCTAGCTTGTATCTTTCTCTCCTTCCTCCATGCTCTTCTCCTCTCCTTTCCAGCTTGTATCTTTCTCTCCTTCCTCCATGCTCTTCTCCTCTCCTTTCCAGCTTGTATCTTTCTCTCCTTCCTCCATGCTCTTCTCCTCTCCTTTCCAGCTTGTATCTTTCTCTCCTTCCTCCATGCTCTTCTCCTCTCCTTTCCAGCTTGTATCTTTCTCTCCTTCCTCCATGTTCTTCTCCTCTCATTTTCAGCTTATATCCTTCTCTCCTTCCTCCATGCTCTTCTCCTCTCCTTTCTAGCTTGTATCTTTCTCTCCTTCCTCCATGCTCTTCTCCTCTCCTTTCCAGCTTGTATCTTTCTCTCCTTCCTCCATGCTCTTCTCCTCTCCTTTCCAGCTTGTATCTTTCTCTCCTTCCTCCATGCTCTTCTCCTCTCCTTTCCAGCTTGTATCTTTCTCTCCTTCCTCCATGCTCTTCTCCTCTCCTTTCCAGCTTGTATCTTTCTCTCCTTCCTCCATGCTCTTCTCCTCTCCTTTCCAGCTTGTATCTTTCTCTCCTTCCTCCATGTTCTTCTCCTCTCCTTTCCAGCTTGTATCTTTCTCTCCTTCCTCCCTGCTCTTCTCCTCTCATTTTCAGCTTATATCCTTCTCTCCTTCCTCCCTGCTCTTCTCCTCTCATTTTCAGCTTATATCCTTCTCTCCTTCCTCCATGCTCTTCTCCTCTCATTTTCAGCTTATATCCTTCTCTCCTTCCTCCCTGCTCTTCTCCTCTCATTTTCAGCTTATATCCTTCTCTCCTTCCTCCCTGCTCTTCTCCTCTTCTTCCAAGCTTGTTTCCTGTATTTTCTCATAATTTCTTTCCATTTGGTTTTCCTTTAGGTTTCCCACCTTTCAATAGTTTCTTCTCGTTCTCATTCTACTCCTCTTTCCTTTCCTCTCTCCCCCTCTTGATTTGGGTCCCTCTCATCCTATCTATCTTTTTCTTTCCCCGGTTTGACTTGAAGAGATTGATCATTAGTATTTGGGTCAAAAGGTACAAAACAAGACTGTTTCTAAGAGCTTGATAATTCAAGGATAAAAAACGAGACTGTTTCTAAGAACTTGATAAATCAAAGGTTGTTGTAACATCTAAAATCTCAACTAAACATATTTGTATCAGTATTTAGTTTAATTATAATAATGAATAATGTAACATATTCTATCTCTGCAGAGGTGGTTCTCACCTGTCATATCAGGCTGTGGTGGTCTAGCAGGCCAGTTCTGTCCTACTTCTGGTCTGAGTGTCTGTCCTGGCTCCTGTTTTGGTTTAGGTGTCTGTCCTGGTTCCCATGCTGGTCTGTGTGTCTGTCCTGGTTCCTGTGCTGGTCTGTGTGTCTGTCCTGGTTCCTGTTCTGGTCTGTGTGTCGGTGCTGGTTTCTGTTCTGGTATAGGTCTGAGGCGCCAGGCTGCAGCAGTGTGGCTGCAGTTGTAGTTGTTCTGGACCACCCGCTCCTTGGCCCACTCTCTGATCTGAACACGCTGCTCCTCAGAGAGAGACCCAAACACCTCTCCCAACATCTTCATCCTGGAACCAGACCATACTGTTACCACACACACACACACACACACACACACACACACACACACACACACACACACACACACACACACACACACACACACACACACACACACACACACACACACACACACACACACACACACACACACACACACACTCCAGCCCCACATCCACTCACATCTCTTCCAGGTGGGGGTTCTGTATCCAGGGAGGCAGGGTCATCTGAGGCGGGGGCATGTTCTGTAAGAGGGGCTTAGCGGCCCACACCAGCCTCCCATAATCCTCTGGTTCCATGTCGTCCCCACCCTTCATCATCAGGGCAACCCAAGAGAGGGGGGCGATGAACGCTCTCAGGAAGCACTGGGGACCAGCCTGAGAGAGAGAAAGAAAGATGTTGCATTTGGGAAGTAAAACAGGAGCATTGATGAAGCCAGGTTATAATCTCATGCTAGGGCTAAACCTGTCACGCCCAACGCAGGAGATGAGAAGCAGGTACAGGAAGTGAACCATTTAATATAGACGGACACACAGCGGAACAAGAACAGCGTCTGGACATAGATATGACACGACAAACAGTGCTACTACAGGGAACAACACAGAGGAGCAGACATATATGCAGGGACAATCAACAAAGTGAGGGAGTCCAGGTGAGTCCAATGAGCGCAGCTGCGTGTAATGATGGTAACAGTTGCGTATAAGGACAGGTAGCCTGGCGCCCTCGAGCGCCAGGGAGGGGGAGCGGAAGCAGGCGTGACAAAACCACGACTAGTGGGAGGGCTGAAGATGCAGTATTGTTGAAAACAGCTGGTAATTGGCTGAGAGGGTTTGAGTGACACTGACCGAAGAGTTCCTCATGTGCTCAATGAAGCTTGGTAGAGTGGAAAAGTTCCACATCCTCTCTGTCACGTTCTAGAAAGAGAGAGATAGAGGAACATTTATTAAAAATGTCATTATCTTATGCCTTTTAGTTTAATAAACAGGTTATAAAAGCCACTGTAAAACCTTACATAAAACAAGACCAAATATGGCCTTTGTGTCTAAAATGGATACAATCCCCATTATGTAAATAATTGTTTGCAACACTCTTGGTGTATGACTAGAGTACTGTCAGTGTATTTGCATATTTTGAATATAGCTAGCTATGTAAATGAAGATGAATGTTGAGGTACCCATTCACGGTCAGAGTCAGGGTATTTCATGGTGCTATTGGGCTGGAAATAGAAGTGGGAAGCAGAGTCCATGGCTGTGTCTGAGTAGGTATCTGTTTCCTCAGCAGAGAGGGAGGTGAGGAGAGAGTGGAAGTGGGAGAGAGGGTTGGGACGAGACATGCTGTCTTCCATTTGCACCCCACTGATAGAGAGAGAAAGAGAAAGAGCGTGAGAGAGAGCGAGAGGGGGGGCTAACTTGTAGATCCATTAATTTGCACACACACACACACACACACACACACACACACACACACACACACACACACACACACACACACACACACACACACACACACACACACACACACACACACACACACACACACACGGGTCACCTTGCCTGTTATTAAAGGGGTTGTCCATCGTCATGGGTACCAGGTGTCCTGTAGCATAGCAACCATGCATTAAGAAACACGATAATGTAATAACCATTATCAAACTGTTTTAATGTATGCAACAATAATGTAGTGCTGTTTCCAGCATGTTGTTCATGAGCAATATTATTACAACGATACATTAGTGATACCCTCTGTGTTTACTAGGTTAGAGGAGGTATGTGCTGTGTCCTCACCCATTTGCAGGCATCTCATCATCTGTGGGGACAGAGGGACACCAGAATGAACTACGGAACTGTTACTTTTACTGATGTCTTTCTACCTGTTGTATCTTCATTGACTATCTACATGTAACCTACAGTACAAACTGAGGTATAATGTCTTACCACTTTACAGTGAGGTGTGAGACAGCCTCGCCAGTCAGCCTTCTAGGGTGTCACAATACACATAGCAGGTGAAGGAGTCTGTGTAGGGTTTAAACTACAGCTGGGTAACATGAACATAGGCCAACTGTGTCTGTACTGATCAGTACTGTAGTAACATCACCCAGAGGTGTGTGTTTGATCAGTACTGTAGTAACATCACCCAGGGGTGTGTGTTTGATCAGTACTGTAGTAACATCACCCAGAGGTGTGTGTTTGATCAGTACTGTAGTAACATCACCCAGAGGTGTGTGTACTGATCAGTACTGTAGTAACATCACCCAGAGGTGTGTGTACTGATCAGTACTGTAGTAACATCACCCAGAGGTGTGTGTACTGATCAGTACTGTAGTAACATCACCCAGAGGTGTGTGTACTGATCAGTACTGTAGTAACATCACCCAGAGGTGTGTGTTTGATCAGTACTGCAGTAACATCACCTAGAGATGTGTGTTTGATCAGTACTGTAGTAACATCACCCAGAGGTGTGTGTTTGATCAGTACTGTAGTAACATCACCCAGAGGTGTGTGTACTGATCAGTACTGTAGTAACATCACCCAGAGGTGTGTGTTTGATCAGTACTGTAGTAACATCACCCAGAGGTGTGTGTACTGATCAGTACTGTAGTAACATCACCCAGAGGTGTGTGTTTGATCAGTACTGTAGTAACATCACCCAGAGGTGTGTGTTTGATCAGTACTGTAGTAACATCACCCAGAGGTGTGTGTACTGATCAGTACTGTAGTAACATCACCCAGAGGTGTGTGTACTGATCAGTACTGCAGTAACATCACCCAGAGATGTGTGTTTGATCAGTACTGTAGTAACATCACCCAGAGGTGTGTGTTTGATCAGTACTGTAGTAACATCACCCAGAGGTGTGTGTTTGATCAGTACTGTAGTAACATCACCCAGAGGTGTGTGTACTGATCAGTACTGTAGTAACATCACCCAGAGGTGTGTGTTTGATCAGTACTGTAGTAACATCACCCAGAGGTGTGTGTTTGATCAGTACTGTAGTAACATCACCCAGAGGTGTGTGTTTGATCAGTACTGTAGTAACATCACCCAGAGGTGTGTATACTGATCAGTACTGCAGTAACATCACCCAGAGGTGTGTGTACTGATCAGTACTGTAGTAACATCACCCAGAGGTGTGTATACTGATCAGTACTGTAGTAACATCACCCAGAGGTGTGTGTACTGATCAGTACTGTAGTAACATCACCCAGAGGTGTGTGTTTGATCAGTACTGTAGTAACATCACCCAGAGGTGTGTGTTTGATCAGTACTGTAGTAACATCACCCAGAGGTGTGTGTTTGGTCAGTACTGTAGTAACATCACCCAGAGGTGTGTGTACTGATCAGTACTGTAGTAACATCACCCAGAGGTGTGTGTTTGATCAGTACTGTAGTAACATCACCCAGAGGTGTGTGTACTGATCAGTACTGTAGTAACATCACCCAGAGGTGTGTATACTGATCAGTACTGTAGTAACATCACCCAGAGGTGTGTATACTGATCAGTACTGCAGTAACATCACCCAGAGGTGTGTGTACTGATCAGTACTGTAGTAACATCACCCAGAGGTGTGTATACTGATCAGTACTGTAGTAACATCACCCAGAGGTGTGTGTACTGATCAGTACTGTAGTAACATCACCCAGAGGTGTGTGTTTGATCAGTACTGTAGTAACATCACCCAGCGGTGTGTGTTTGATCCAGGTGGAGGGAGTAGTATGTGTCCTTCAGGGGAAAGCAGGAAAATAGATCATCCAGTCACATGGTTCTGTGTATTGTGGTCACAGTTTACAGACACCTCTGGTGAGGGAGGTCACACCTGGTCAGGTAAGGCAGGCCATAGACTATTGATTGATTGGTTGATTGATTGACTGGTTGTTTGATTGATTACCAGTTTCTTGGCCATGTCTTGGAAGCGAGCGGGCGGAGATGGGAAACCTGGGGTCGCGGGGTCAGTGTGAAGCATCATGGGAGACGTCAGTGACATTGTATCTGGGTAGAGGGCTGAGAGGGGAATATCGCATACACAGACACACGCATGAGCACGGACACGCACACGTCCACAAACTGTCAACATGTTATGTGTGTATGCTACACTTGTTTCCTGTTTGGATCCAACTGTAATTTAGGAATGATCCACTGTTGCAAAATGGAAGAGGATTAGGCCTGGTGCGTTTGCTGCTTACCTGAGACTGCATGGACTAGGAAGAGGAGGAGGAGAGCCTTCTCCCCTGGTGAAGCCATGGTGGAACAGTCCACCTCTGCTTTAAAGAGGAGGAGAGAGGTAATGTCAGCCATTGTAAACATCAATTCTAAACGTGGAATCATTATAATTTCCCACCTTTCACTAAACGTAATTCTAATATTGTTTCTATCTATCGTGCATCCCTTCGTTCTCAGTAAAAGACAACTTTTATTGTCGGAAAAATGTCAGTTGGACAACGTGTCTCCATGTGAGCCAGGTCTCAGGGATACTAGGGTATATTCTTTAAGGCTTCCTCCTCTGAGGCTGTGAGCTCACAGCTGCCTAGCTACCGACCTAGTTACCCACCTAGTTACCTGCCCCATGGATATAGCCCACTGGGGGTAAAGGAGAACATGCTGAGAAAAACATGCACTTTAATTGTTATGTTATGTCACGCTCTTTCTCCATCTCTCTATCTTTCTCTCGGTTATATTTGCTTTTCTACCGTACTCTTTTCCTCCTTTCTCTCCCTCTTCCCTCCACTCTCTCTCTCTCTCTCTCTCTCTCTCTCTCTCTCTCTCTCTCTCTCTCTCTCTCTCTCCTCCTCTCTTTCCATGTCTCTCTTTCAAAACCACTGCTTTCCTATCATCACTTCTGTAAAAGACTTTCCTCTCTAAGTCATTTGCATGGCTTCCGAAGATTTGACTTCTCATTTGGGTTTGGCCTTGAGGTGTGTCATGCAATCTGCCTGTCTGAGCATGAGGATTCTGGGGTTTATGGTCATAATCACCAATCACACAATTATTTCACTATATGAATATACATTGGTTACAAATTCCTGGGACTGTCTCCTCTAAATACACTCCAGTCTATTCTGAATATCTTATTCATTTGAATTAGTTCATTAGTCCATGTTTAATACTCTGTCCTTGCACATTAGTGATGCATTTTTCATAGATTAACTATTCATAGACTGAAAATGGTGGCATTTTTAAAGTATTATAAATATCCTTCTTCTGTGAGACATAATTGTTTACTTCAAAATGTAAAAAGCAACACACTGTCACACCTTATTAGATAATGATGCAATTGACAGAGCAACAACACACAACCAACACAGTTCTAACCATAACGGAGGCCACAACCAACACAGTTCTAACCATAACGGAGGCCACAACCAACACAGTTCTAACCATAACGGAGGCCACAACCAACACAGTTCTAACCATAACGGAGGCCACAACCAACACAGTTCTAACCATAACGGAGGCCACAACCAACACAGTTTTAACCATAATGGAGGCCACAACCAACACAGTTCTAACCATAACGGAGGCCACAACCAACACAGTTCTAACCATAACGGAGGCCACAACCAACACAGTTCTAACCATAACGGAGGCCACAACCAACACAGTTCTAACCATAACGGAGGCCACAACCAACACAGTTCTAACCATAACGGAGGCCACAACCAACACAGTTTTAACCATAATGGAGGCCACAACCAACACAGTTCTAACCATAACGGAGGCCACAACCAACACAGTTCTAACCATAACGGAGGCCACAACCAACACAGTTCTAACCATAACGGAGGCCACAACCAACACAGTTCTAACCATAATGGAGGCCACAACCAACACAGTTCTAACCATAACGGAGGCCACAACCAACACAGTTCTAACCATTATGGAGGCCACAACCAACACAGTTCTAACCATAATGGAGGCCACAACCAACACAGTTCTAACCATAACGGAGGCCACAACCAACACAGTTCTAACCATAACGGAGGCCACAACCAACACAGTTCTAACCATAACGGAGGCCACAACCAACACAGTTCTAACCATAATGGAGTCCACAACCAACACAGTTCTAACCATTATGGAGTCCACAACCAACACAGTTCTAACCATAACGGAGGCCACAACCAACACAGTTCTAACCATAACGGAGGCCACAACCAACACAGTTCTAACCATAATGGAGGCCACAACCAACACAGTTCTAACCATAATGGAGTCCACAACCAACACAGTTCTAACCATAATGGAGTCCACAACCAAACCAAATATAAATGTACTTACTGAATGGTGTTTTTTTGTTGGATGTAGAGTAGAGTATGTAACAGCAGTATGTTCAGCAGGAGAAGAGTGTATGTGTCCTCTCTCCCTCCCTCCCTCCTGGGAGGTTACCTGTACAGGTGTCAGACCAGGTGCATACGCTCTGTGTGTGTGTGTGTCTCATACAAGCCCACAGTATTGTGTGTGGGAATGCTATGTTGGCCATGTTACAGTAATCAGGCCTTAGTTCACAGTCATTTTATGTCAAAGATCATCATTATCATACTATATCAGAGAGAAATACATTCTCAGAGAAGAAATGTTTTGTGTCTTGGAAAAAGGCTTAAAATCTCTTTTACGTAATCTTTTCAAATGACTCAAACACAAGTGAACTTTCAAATACACGTTAACATGAAAACCAGTAATTAGTTGCAACTTGTACCTACTCAAACATGAGAGACATGATCTTTGTGTACATATTTTTTTAAATGTAACCTTTATTTAACAAGGCATGTCAGTTAAGAACACATTCTAATTGACAATGACGGCCTACACCGGCCAAACCTGGACGACGCTGGGCCAATTGTGCACCACCCTATGGGACTCTGTCACGTCCTGACCAGCAGAGGGCGTAATTGTGTTAGTCTTGGTCAGGATGTGGCAGGTGGTTTGTGTTTGTTAAATGTTTGTGTTGTTGATTGGGACTTCCAATTGAAGGCAGGTGTGTTGAGTTGCCTTTGATTGGAAGTCCTATATAGGTGTGTGTGTTTTTCTTTGGGGTTGTGGGTGGTTGTTTTGCACTGCGTTTAAAAAAAAAATATATATATATTTATTTATTTTTATTTTTTTTTTGCCTGCAAACTGTTGCTGTCGTCGTGTTTATTGTTTCCTGTGGATGCTTTACTCCTTTTGTTGGGTAATTAAAGATGAGTATTCACATACCTGCTGCGCCTTGGTTCATTTCTGAAGACAGCCGTTACAGACTCCCAATCACAGCCAGGTGTGATGTAGCCTGGATTCAAACCAGGAACTATAGTGACGCCTCTTGCACTGAGATGCAATGCCTTAGACTGCTGTGCCACTCGGGAGCATGTCTGTGAGTGGGTACACCGATCATGGCCCTGTGGATCTTGTTATTGTACGTCCATTCCACACAATGACCTTTAACTGACCTTTATGGAAGTTTAGATCCTTGGGATTACCCTATGGCATCATATCAACTTTGTAACATGGTAAAAAAACAACCTTGTAGTGAGGTTTAGTCCTGTTTCATATCTTTGTGCTTATCAAAGACTACACAGGGCAGAAGCTCTCTCCATTCAGTGCTCTCTCCATTTAGTCTTCTCTACATTCAGTGAGGTAGGGGAATGTTTTCACAAATGACAATGAGAGTGAGATGCGGGTAAACAAATATTTGTATTTCTGAAGATGAAGAGATTGGGCAATGGGTGGGAAGGTCAGAATGACTAGGCCCTATATTCAATCAAGTAGCCTCACAGTAATATAAGTAATGCTACCATCTTTCCCTGTAACAGTGTGGCAGGTCAAAAGACACAGGATGACTGGAGTTTGGGAAACAGCCGTGGCCATATTTGACTAAACATTACATAACAATATGAACACAATGGCATATTAATAACAAAGAGATCAAATGTTGTTCCTCACTGCATTGACTAACAATTTCCTTGTTAGAAATATGACACAGGCTGAAAATGTTCACTTTATAAACTGGTCCTGAACATTTGACCTTTAGTTGATGATCCATACAGAATCATATACCAGAGGGTTGAGTTCCCCCAGACAGAGCCTCAACCATTACTGTATACACAAAGAAAAACGCATAGAGATTGGAAACTCACATAAAACATCTATCTATGAGGAACTCTTTAGGAGTGGTGGGTGATGAACCTCAACCAATGGAAAGGTCAACAGACACAGCGGATCCAGATAGTGACACTGTCATGTACACAGCATGAGACCGATACGTTACAGAAACATCTAACATGGCCTACCACCAATAGGAGAAGGATATTACTACCCTATAGGGCTGGGGTGAAATCTGAGCAGCTCAATATCAACACATAGGAGCCAAATGCAATAGGCTGTCAGTGTTCACAATGTTTTCTCTGAAAACAGTGAGGGGAGTCTTTGATTTTAGTATGATTTTTTTTTTTAATACTACTGTGTATACTACTGTGTAAATACTGAAATGTGAGTAATTGAATTGGACCTCTATTGAGTTTGCCAATGGCATTATTTGAGATGAACTGGGTACACAATGACAACAAAAGCCAACCCCTATCTCAAATATATATATTTGTTTACCTTTATTTAACTAGGCAAGTCAGTTAAGAACACATTCTTATTTACAATGACGGCGTACCCCAGCCAAGCCCTCCCCTAACCCGGCCAATTGTGCGCCGCCCTATGGGACTCCCGATCACGGCCGGTTGTGATACAGCCTGGGATCAAACCCGGGTCTGTAGTGACGCTTCTAGCACTGCGATGCAGTGCCTTAGACCGCTGCGCCACTCAGAATCCCATAAATATAATGATCATGACTGGACATTAGGTGTACCATAAACTTTGACCCAATAGTACTTCCCCTGCCTCACAGTTACATATGGCTACACACACAGCAGACTATGGTACTGTAGGTTACCACACAGAGAGGCCAGTTGTAAGGTTCTGTTCCTAAACCTAGCAGCAGATGCAGTGGCCTACCCTCCCCAGGCTGCCTGATAAACAACAAGCCAGCTCACTGCAATCCCCCAGGACTCATCTCTAATTAGCAGTAATAATGATGCTCATTAGGAAAAGGAACAGTACATGTAGCACATTTACCTGCTTGTTCCTGCTTTAAAGACTTATTTGGCATTGTCATGCATGATGAGTTGCTGGCTAAAGCAGAAACACTACGGCTACCAAGCTACATGCAAGGTGCAGTAGCCTGCTTCTGAACATGGACAACAATAGTTGAGTATCCATACCATGTAGCTAAATAAGTGGTGCATACTACAGAGTCTGCAGCAATGGCATTACAGGACAACTCACCACTTGCAGCCAGAGCCAGGGCCAGAAAGAGCCAAGACATCGGTTTACTTTTCCAACGCTCGACTGACCAGAAGGTGGCAGCAGAACCAAAGAAGCTAAAACTAACTGTCAGGAGTCCTGAGCTATGCAGCTACTGCGCTTTCGCATATCCTGTTAGATCTCATCCTGGAGCGTTTGCTGCTATAAAACACGTGTGAAACGCAAACGAACCCAGGCTAAAACAAATCCTGGACCTGCATGAATAGTAGTAGATACAGTCCAAAGAAGAAGCCTGAAGGAGGAGAGATTGCTAGAAATGAACTCGGTTTAGCGTTACCCTTTTATCTGTGGATGAATTGTCAGAGTAGAGGACCTTGTGCATTTCAGGTAAAATAACAACCCAATGTTTATATCCCAGGACAAATTGGCTAGCAGCAGAAAGCTAGCTATTGCCATAAATGTTTAATACCTTTCGACCTGTCCCCAAATTAATATAGGTGGTTCAGAGTTTGTTATTATATGTCAACCTGCGTGTCCTGAGCACGTCTGGTGTGGGTGGACAAAAAAGCACGAGTGAGGTCTGTTCAGCATGTAATTTGAAGTAGGCTAGAGGCGGAGAGGGCAGTAAATAGGGCTGCACGCACCGGTAGATAACAGTAGCCAGAAAATACTGGGCCGGTACCAAAGGATACAACCGCCAGGTGAGTTTATTTTCATTGTATCGGTTGGGTTGTTGAATGTTGTTTATAGAGTACCGCTGTCTTTCATGGTGTTTCTAGACCTTGTTATGGAATTGTATCACATGTCAAGGTCGGCCACGCTTGTAGACGTAGACTATATAATCTTATTTTGCATGGAATATAACCGGAAATATCAGAGCCATATTGAGCCTATATAGCCTATTTATTTGAATATATCGTACTGTTCTGATAGCCTCTAGATCGTTTTGGCCAGACAATCGTCTGACCCAACTCGATAACCTTGTTGCGGTCTCAGAGTCTACACGCCAGGATAGGGAGCAGGTCGACGTTTGTCATGAATCTTGCCCTTTATGCAGAATTGAGCGATTTCTTCTCTGGGCCAGCGGTTTTTGGCCTTCATTTAACATTCGAGTTAGGCATTAGGGTTAGCAGTGTGGTTAAGGTTAGGTTTAAAATCCGATTTTATGACTTTGTGGCTGACATCTCTGCAGAACTGCCTCCAAGGTAAGATTCATGACAATAAATGCCAAACTACAGATAGATACTGGAATGCTTCAAACCACATGTTCCGGTGTTGTACCGAGAATCTCTCCCCTGACAGAATCCCCCCCCCCCCCCCATTTGCTTTCTTCATTGCTGTGACTTGCTTGCTAGTTGAGATTTCTGCTCTTCACTCCGTTGTCAGTTTAAAACCTCTCTGGGCTAGGTGGGACGTTTGCGTCCCACCCTAGTCAACATCCAGTGGAATCGCGTGGCGCGAAATACAAAAACCTAAAAAATGCTATAACTTAAATTTCTCAAACATATGACTATTTTACACCATTTTAAAGACAAGACTCTCGTTAATCTAACCACATTGTCCGATTTCAAAAAGGCTTTACAACGAAAGCAAAACATTAGATTATGTCAGGAGAGTACCCTGCCAAAAATAATCACACAGCCATTTTCAAAGCAAACATATATGTCCCAAAAACGCAAACCACAGCTAAATGCAGCACTAACCTTTGATGATCTTCATCAGATGACACTCCTAGGACATTATGTTATACAATACATGCATGTTTTGTTCAATCAAGTTCATATTTATCTCAAAAAACAGCTTTTTACATTAGCATGTGATGTTCAGAACTAGCATTCCCACCGAAAACTTCCGGTGAATTTACTAAATTACTCATCATAAACGTTGACAAAATACATAACAATTATTTTAAGAATTATAGATACAGAACTCCTTTATGCAATTGCTATGTCAGATTTTAAAATAGCTTTTCGGCGAAAGTACATTTTGCAATATTCTGAGTACATAGCTCAGCCATCACAGGCTAGCTATTCAGACACCCGCCAACTTTGGGGCTCACTAAACTCAGAATTACTATTAGAAAAATTGGATTACCTTTGCTGTTCTTTGTCAGAATGCACTCCCAGGACTTCTACTTCAACAACAAATGTTGTTTTTGTTCCAAATAATCCATAGTTATATCCAAATACCTCCGTTTTGTTCGTGCGTTCAGGTCACTATCCAAAGGGTAACGCGCGAGCGCATTTCGTTACAAAAAAAATCAAAATGTTCCATTACCGTACTTAGAAGCATATCAGACGCTGTTTAAAATCAATTTTTATGCTATTTTTCTTGTAAAATAGCGATAATATTCCAACCGGACAATGTTGTATTCATTCAAAGAGGGAAAGAAAAAAATGGCGAGGTCTCGTGAATGCACATCTCCAGTCTCTCTGTCACCAGGCAGACCACTGACAAACTGTGCTGCTGTTATCTGCCCAGAGACAGGAGACGCCTCAATCCGGTTTCTGAAGAGCCAATGGAAGCCTTAGAAAGTGTCACGTAACAGCACAGATACTGTAATTTCGATAGAGATGCAACAGAAGGACTACAAATTGTCAGACAGTTTGTCCTGCTTGTAATCTTCTCAGGTTTTTGCCTGCCATATGAGTTCTGTTATACTCACAGACACCATTCAAACAGTTTTAGAAACTTTAGAGTGTTTTCTATCCAAATCTACTAATGATATGCATATTCTTGTTTCTGGGCAAGAGTAGTAACCAGTTTAAATCGGGTACGTTTTTTATCAGGTATGTTTTTACTATAAGAAAAATTGGATTACCTTTGCTGTTCTTCATCAGAATGCACTCCCAGGACTTCTACTTCAACACCCAATGTTGTTTTGGTTCCAAATAATCCATAGTTATATCCAAATAGCTGCGTTTTGTTCTTGCGTTCAAGACACTATCCGAAGGGTGACGCGCCGGCGCGTATCGTGACAAAACATTTCAAAATATTCCATTACCGTACTTCGAAGCATGTCAAACGCTGTTTAAAATCAATTTTTATGCGATTTTTCTCGTAAAATAGCGATAATATTCCAACCGGGAGACCTTGTTTTCGTTCAAACACTGAAAATAGAAAATGGAGTCTTCACATGCACGCGCACACCAGTGTCATTGTTCTCAGAACGACCACTTTCCAAAACCCATACTGTTTTTCGCCCAGGGACTGCAGAGTCATCATTCCCCGTTCTGGCGCCTTCTGAGAGCCTATGGGAACCTTAGAAAATGTCACGTTACAGCAGAGATCCTCTATTTTCGATAAAGAGGCTATAGAAGGACAAGAAATGGTCAGACAGGGTACTTCCCATATAGAATCTTCTCAGGTTTTGGCCTGCCATATGAGTTCTGTTATACTCACAGACACCATTCAAACAGTTTTAGAAACTTTAGGGTGTTTTCTATCCACATCTACTAATTATATGCATATTCTCGTTTCTGGGCAGGAGTAATAAACAGATTAAATTGGGTACGTTTTTTATCCGGCCGTGAAAATACTGCCCCCTATCCTAAACAGGTTAACTATGCTGGTCTCCACTCAGTAACTGTTATCTTACCCTTCTGTGTCACTTTTATCTTCTCTTCCTGGCTTATGCTCTCCTCCTGCTACTCCCAAACCATCAAGGTCTCAGCAGTGCAGGGGAGGACTTCTCCGTCTGCCCTCCTTCGTACTGTCTGTCGCTTTTTGTCATAACAGTCAGTATCAAATATGGGTTGTTTCCAAATATTGACTAAATTTTGACTGTCTCCCTGGTTGCACTCCTGGATTTTAGAAAAATCAACATGTCTATGGTAGTAATATCAAGATTATTGCATAGTTAAGTAAGTTTATCTGATACTCTCAATGATCCTGGATCATCACGGATGTCATATATCCCTGTCCTGTTGGTTTAGAATATGTCCTAAACACTTAACCCAAGTCTTACCATTATTAAACTTCTCTTGCTAAGATTATAACCTTATTCAACAACAAAATATAATAATACTATTATATAAATACCACCGCCTTGTTGTGTTAAATCTCTTCCACTGAATTCAACAACAACTGACTACCTAAGGGAATATAAACTTGGCTAGATAATGTATAAGAATACTACTACTGGTCAAAAGATATTCAAATAACATAATCAGATCAAAATCACTAATCTGAACAATTCCACAAAGAAAAACCACTGTACCCTTATGGTTCTAGAAAAATAGTCCTTCCCTGGGTCTACAACTTCCCAGCCTTCTCGTCCGGTCTCTGTTCATCGTAGACGCCTCAAACAACTTTCTAAAGACTGTTGACATCTAGTGGAAGCCTTAGGAAGTGCACAATAATTACTACGTCACTGTGTGTTCGATAGGCAATGACTTGAAAAGAGCCCACGCATCAGAACTCCACTTCCTGGTAGGATTTTTTGTCAGGTTTTTGCCTGCCATATGAGTTCTGTTATACTCACAGACATCATTCAAACAGTTTTAGAAACTTCTGAATGTTTTCTATCCACATCTACTAATAATATGCATATCCTAGCTTCTGAGTTTGAGTAGGAGGCAGTTTAATATGGGCACGTATTTTTTCCGAAAGTGACAATACTGCCCCCTATGCGATTGGTGTTTAATCAAATCCTGGTGTGGTTTTCGCGTAGTCTGGGCGGTGTGACTGGCGAGAATAGGCCACCACATGCGCATTGGATTTTCGATTTCACAACAGTAGCAAAGCGTTCCGAACTTTTCTTATCTTATTGGGATAGTGGACTGTTTGGTATGGTTAAATACGACAGATGGTTACTAAAGGCAAAAATGAAAGGTTTGTTGGTCGCGATAGTATATAACCCTATAACCTAACTCCTAGACTTAACACTAACCTTAACCCTAACATCTAACCATAACCCTTACCCTAGCTTACTTTAGCCAGCTAGCTAGAATTTGATAAATAAATAAAAAGTGAATTCCGATCTGTCCCTTAGCTCATGTGCTGCGTGTGCACTGACTGAGAAATCGATGACTGATTTCTTATGATTTTGTGTTGGAGGGGGTAGTCTTGCTCCGGCCAATCTGTAAGAGTTTTACAGTAAGGATATGATATGTGAGGTTAACTTGTTAGTTATTTAAACCCACAGAAACAAAAGCACTGTAAGGCCTTAGCTACTCTTTGTTGTGGGTTCTGGTTTGGGTTAGTGAAAGTCACAACAGTAGAGAGAACTACAGTTTAGCTATATTAGTAATCTCATATTCATGTTGTGTTATGGATGGCACATATTCACTTCAGTCAGTTTCATACCCAGGTATAGCTGTAATTATGCAGTAATGTAAACAGCCATTATTTTAGTTTGGTAACCTCTGCCAAAATCTCTCATTCACAGCAGGCCTCATATAATTGTAGTTTTTCTTCCTGAATTGACTGAATTGAAATGGAATTGACCCTGTATCTAGATAATTGAACTGACAGGCTATGGAACATAATTTCACTGTCTTCAAACACTTATTGTTTCAGTTATTCACATTTTATTTAATCAACTGTGTGGACATCCAGGTCCTCCTTGTAAATAAGAAAGTGTTCTTAATTGATCTGCCTAAGGTAAATAAATAAATACATTTACAATCAAAAGCTGGGTGAGTTAAATAACTTTAGGGCTCCCGAGTGGTGCAGCGGTCTAAGGCACTGCATCTCAGTGCTAGAGGCGCCACTACAGATACTCTGGTTTGAATCCAGTCTGTATCACAACCGGCCGTGATTGGGTGTCCCATAGGGCGGCGCACAATTGGCCCTGCGTCGTCCAGGCTTGGCCGGTGTAGGCCGTCATTGTAAATAAGAATTTATCCTTAACTGACTTGCCTAGTTAAATAAAATAAAAACATTTATGACAGACCTTTCAAGTCTATCTAATCACCATCCCAATAATTATTTGAACAGGAAACCTGTTAGGCAAGGGCAAAGTACTCTGTTTTCAACTGCTGGTCTCGGATAATGGAGGGTGCTAAGAGAGGAAGGGAGGGCTCTAAGAGAGGGAGGGAGGGCGGGGAGAGAGAGAGGGAGGGAGTGTAGAGAAGGCTTGTTCTCTGCCCCTCTTTCCCTCCCTCCCCTTGCCCCTCTCTCTCTCCCATCTCCTTCTTCCCTCCCCTCCCTTCTCTCTCCTCCCTCTCTCCCCCTGTCTCTCCTCCTCCTCTCTCTCTCTTCCTCCTCCTCCCGTGTACATTTCCTCAACACACAGAAAATAAGTAATGATTTGTAACATCCATCTTTATCTATATCCATCTTTACTTTGCCCTACTACTGTTCGACAGGTTGTTTAAAAAAAATGAAACCATTCAAGCTGTCTTCACTTCTGTCTTGGTTTCTATCTTGATAGTTTCTCCCTTTTTCACTTTTAATATACTTCACGAATGGAAGGAGAGTGTGCGGTAATTCTACTCTGTAAGGATGTGACAATTGTCTGTTGTTATCCCCACCCAACCCAGAAAATATACAGCTAACTTCTTGCAAAAGCTAATCTCATGCCATTCTACACATTTTGCCACGAGGCTGAGAGAAAATGTTGCTGTAATACATTTTGCCATGGGGCAGAAACATTTGCAGTTTTATAGCTAATCTCATGCTATTCTCCTATTCTACACTTTTTGCCATGAGGCTGAGAGAAAATGTTGCTGTTATACGAAACATTTGCAGTTTTATAGCTAATCTCAGGCTATTCTACTTTGTTTTGACTTAATGCTGTTTTGAGCACCAGTACACATATTGAAATCAATTAATTCCAATGTGATAAATAATGTAACTTTTATTTAAAATAAAATAAACATAGGCTATAAAAATAACATAAACAATAGGTGATAACACAGTCGTTACAGGCTACTAAAACAAAACACTCTACTAAATAGTCCACGCCTATGTTAGGCAACCAGAATAATATTCTGTATGTGTTGCACATTACAGCACCGACCATTACCCCTCCGTATCGACAATAAACTATGTACGTACAGAGGATTTGCCCTTTAGTTTTTCCTCCACGTACTCTTTCTCATTCCGTTTATTTTTCACATCGAAAAAAGACTCCATCTTTCAGCCATCTTTCAGACACATATTATACATGTATTCCTCCTCCTTGTCTTCCTCTCCCACAAGTATTTTACCACCGCCGGTTGTTGAGGGCGGAGTCAAAGTTTCACAAGAGATGCTCTTCCGCACTATCATACATTTATGAACTTCTCTGAGGGTCGAAGGCAGGACAGGATACGCATAGAGAAAGCAAGTTGCCGTATGTTGCAATTCAGAGACCCAAAGGAATTCCAGACTAATTAAAGCTGCTGTTTAATTCAGTTTAGAGGACTCCTCAGCCTAGCACACATTCGAGCACGTGAGTTTACTATTCCATTTGATCAATTGAATCTCTCGTTCGATCAGATGCTTATAGAATGCCAATGTCCTTCATTCTCATAGGAATGTATCTAGTTATTCAGTTAATTGTGTCCCTTCAACATTGAAAAGTATTTTGCCGTTCACATGTTGAGTTGTCATGTTGAATTCGTTATTATCGCGCAGTTTATATATTTTGTTACGGATAATGTATAGGGCAGGCCGGGGCCGTCTTCAGAGTTCCATAGCATTCGGGGCTCAGTCCTGAAGACCAGAGGCTGAGACGTTCATGGTTCCAAGAAAAAATGGGCCTTTTCTAAAATAATTTCCTGTAATTCTACATCATTTTACATGACTGGAGAGTTTACAATAATATTTTGTTATACCACTCAAATTATCAAAATGACAAGCTTACATTTGCATAAAACGAACGACCCATGTCTTAAATGCAACCAATGGCATAGGCCAATGAAAAAAGTGGATACACTGGTCTGAGGCCTAGAATATGAGTAGAAAATTATAGTCCACCAACTTTCCAGTTGCACTCACTTATTCAAACAATTTTTTTTCCGTAGTTGTATTTTGAAATATTGTGAAATAACTTCTAGCTGCTACCTGCTGTTCATTGACAGCCACAACAATCAGATGTTTTATATTTGCTGCGCTGACTGCCCAATTGCTGGATTTCCCGACTCTAGACTAGTCCTATCAGCTCATAATGTGATAAAACACAATCTACAGCAATTTTTTAAATAAGATATTTATCCTCTGTGGCAAAGTTATGCTGCTGTAGTATTTTCAATGATTTAATTTATTTAGAGACAGGAGTAATTATATAATTTGGCAAATTTCAATGTATCTGCAGCACTTCCAGCACCCCTTCCTGCAGCGCTGTTTTCTTCCATGCACTGTGTTCTCCCTATTGCCAAATAAATTAATCAACACTTATTTGTATTAATTCAATCACATATGGGGTTATAGTGTAGGCCTACTGTTACAATAATATTTAAAATAATCTATCAGCAAGTAGACTAGCCTACAACTACGAGAATACGTTCAGTAAATCAATTAAGCCAATAGTGGTTTCAGTTATATTGTTATTGAAACAATGTAGACCGTACGACATTTTTAAACAATACTAAAATATGTCAAATGACTTGAATAGCCTATTGGAAAAAGTGTACAAATGTGTATTCGCATCAGTAGGCTAAGTGAGTGAAATGAATCAGAGAAGTATTGGAAAGTTCAGGAAAACATCAGGGAAGCTCATCAGGTAGGCTATTGGCCTAATGCGCGTGTGTAGAGAGGATCTTCATTGTTTTCAATTGCTAGACTAATGATCATGAGCACTCACCTCAACTTAGCTAACATTTCCCAGCCTAATTGTAACCAAATATCGAAACGGAGATTCAGTGAAAACAAAAATCTGACAGATTGATTTATCAAGATGAGTTCCCATGCTTGTCTCAAAGCAGCGCAATGATACTGTCCCAATCAAAACGGTGCTGGAATTATCAGTTCACCACACATGGCAATTGCTTTATATGTGTTATAACCAGTGTTATAGTGACATTATTTTGTGAGTGAAAGTTGGTACCGATATGAAACCTATTGTATAAAATCATTTTAGAATATACAGACAATGCATCATCCAAATTGCATCGTTGACTATACCCACACATACTGGAAGTGACTAAAGGAAAATGCTACTTTTTTAAAAATTTATTTGTAAAACACCAAATTAGGTTTACCTTGTTATAAATTAGGCCATCATCATATATTACACACTTTTCTTCATAATGCATTTTTTACAAGGCTCCACTTTTTCGTTTATATTACACCATTTATTTCATAATGCATTTTATACAAGGCTATGTCGAACTTAATGAGAGTTGCCAGATTGGACGAAAAATATATATTTTTTGGTGGTATCGATGAATGTATTCAATTGGGGAATGGAGATACATTTTTATGATGGGAAATTATAAATCACAACATAATACACACGCACACAAACACTTACACACATACACACACTCACTTTGTTTATACTCATATTATAGCCAACTCTTGACTTTGCATGAATTATTTTAAATAAAATATTTGTATCTAGTTGTCATTTATTCTTTAACTGGTTAAATGTTTGTAGTTCTCTGCTTGATTTAGCTTTTGGTATATTTGGCATTTTTATACATATTCTGTATTTCTACTGAAGAAAGCAATAATTAATTAACACACTACTGTAAATAAATGGACACTACATGTTATAAAATGGAAATTGCTCTCCATAAATAAATGGTGTGAAATTATGAATCTGAAGCGATTCGGCTATGGGTTTCACAGCCCTATAATATGATACATGTTATATCACCTTAAAAAGTGTTTATTTACAACCTCTTGGCTATAACATGTTGGGCAAAGTGGTATAGGAGAGTTTAACATATAACCTCTAACTTGAGTTCAGTCTTCGCCAATGAGAACCAAGAGGGGCCTAGCTTTATTCTTCATGATTGGGAAAGGTCTCAGTTCTAGGCCGTAGAAAATCCTACATCCATCTCATTAGATCAGAACAGGATGGATCAACAGTGATTCCTATAGTTGTGTTTTTCTGCATAACCCACTTACATTATGTGTCTACCCATATGATGAGGATCATTGTCAGGGTATTATATATATATATGCTTCAGTAACAAAATAAAACCATGGTTGTCATAACACTTTAAACGGGTAGTTTGTACATGTGTAGAATGTGTTTGTTTTGGGTCCACACTGGTAAGTTAATTTATGTAAATTAGACAGTCACAGCGGATTTTATTCTGAATAACTGGTCAGGGCATAGCACTTTCCATTCAGCTTCAGGCAACTTTGATGTAAGGCTTGATCACACTTGTATTGAGTACTTCTATCCATCACACCCATTGTTGCTTATACATTGTTCACTAGACATAATTTAATTCCACCCAACGTAATATTGAAAACAGATTGCTTCCCACCACTAGATCACATAACTAGACATGAGCTGGATGTGATCCTAAGTAGCAGAAGAAAGTGAAAGCTGCAACAGGGACTCTAACCAGGGCTCATACGTGGCAAAGTGAGCTCTAACGGGCGTTGCAATGAAAGCCTAGTATGCCTCTGGGCAGAGGCAGTCGGTTTACAATGCTGGCATATGCCTTGTTACAATAGCCTAAATATATAACATGATTGACACGTCCGTAATAATCATCATGAAACAGCCTTGGAAGTGCCATAAGTGTAAGCCAACATACAGTAATTGATTATTTTACATTAACCTGTTCAACTGCATTGATAAGGCTTACTTCATTGTAGTCCAGTCTCGTTATAGTTGAAAATACCATGCAGTTGCACCAGGGGAATTTAAATCAAACTGATTTTTTTTGCAGATCTTCTGTTTCCCCACATTTATTGATTAGTTCATTTACCACCATGAAAATGTATCCTCATTCCCCAATCAAATACCTTCATTAATCCCTAAAAAATAACAGACATATACAGGTTTTTATTCCAGTCTGGCAACCCTCATAAAATCCGACATATCACCAGTATCCCAATGTTTTAAGCGAAAACAAAACCCGTAAGGCTACTATTAAATTAGAAGTATGTCGGTGACAACCTGGCTGATTTAATAATATTGGGTTGTTAACACGTTTGTTTTTTTATATAAATAAATGTGGGACACAAAAAAAGGCAGTATACAACACCATTGCCTAAAATGCCTTGCTCCAATAACTTTCAAAAGCTTGTTCCAAAGTTTGCCCCCCAAAATGTATTGAAGTCGCATTTTTTTTGTATTTTCATACAAATTAAGCCACACAAAAACGCACAAAATCTGCTGAAATACTTTTGATGCATATTTGCACAAATTGAGTGTGAGATTGTGTCGTACCAGAGCATAGACTATAGGTCAGGAATGCCGTGCATGCTTGTTTAAAAGTTCAGATTACAATACGGAAAAGAAGTATAGATGAGGTGGATTGTAGCGTTTTTTTATTGCCTCAATAAGACTAACCAGGATAAATGAAGGTGGAAATGGGCCTGTTAACGTTTTATGAAAACTGATAGCTTTAGGGTAGTTGAGGTACAGACAAGGGATCACGAAACCATGGGGCTAAAATGTATCTCCCTGAGGTTGGTTGATATCCCCCACACAGACTCAGAGCCCTTTAAAACAGACCCTGGGGATGATCAGTCCAGTGGGGATGAGACTATAGCCTACTGGAATATAATATAGCTACTTCATGACTGGGGGGAAAAAGTGATTTGTTGTGTTGTCAAAATATTTGTAACCCCGCACCCCTAGGTCCACCTGCTCAGTACTCTTGGGGAAATTAGATTGATGAATGGCAGCAAAGGTTTACATAATGTTTAGACTAAATGTTTTGTATTTGTTTTACACCACAGCAACATCCAAACATGAGTGGGGCGATACATCTAAGTAAGTCAACAATGCGTTTTGAGATTGTCATATATAGATTACTGAAAGTGAGAAACCGTTAACAAGACTGTATGAATGGGTGTTTGTAGTAACATCAACATGCATGAGCCCTTGTTTGTTTTGTTTTCAGATTTTGCGGTGTGCCTGGCTCTATGTCTGGCTAGCTGGTCTGTATCTGGTGCTTCTGTTGAAGGTTAGCTGTTCTCATGCCTGCCATGGCATGTGTTCGTTATGGCGTAAAAATGAAATGTATACTGTACTTTGTTTTATACACTCTGAATAAGTCACTTCCCCCGACATTATTGTTTTTCAAACCATGTCACAGTTTCACAGATTTACACAAAGTTTTGGACTCTTGGTGCCCTGGAAAAAGAAAAGCCAGAGTGCTGAAACAGGGATCAGTCAGTGAACGTTTCAAAGTGAAATATGAAAGTGGTGACAACTTGATCTCACCATTTCATTTGGGCATTTTAATTCCATAAAAATAATTTGTATATTAAAGCGCAGTGGGGATGTAGAGTAATGTTTTGACCCAGACTGATCTAAAACTAAGTGTAGTAACTTTGATATTTAATGTTGTCTGAGTCCTCTGTTTAACTAGCCCTCTTCCTGTTGTATTCATCTCTCTGTCTTGCAGCTCAGAAGACCTCCCAGGTCTGTTACCTCTGTAACCATGATAAATGCCCAACCGTTGAGTGTGTTTATGACCATTTGACGGATTTGACTTTGTGGTCACGAGGTAAAATGGTTGACCTCTCTCCCTGCCCCACCACCTCCCCCGCGCAATCTGGAAAATGCTTGTTGTGTGTTGAGAACCAGAAGGTCTACGCTGTGTGTGAATCAGAGATCATCAAGCCAGTCTTTGAGGGCCAAGAAAACTCCATGCCTATCATCAAAGCCAGTGAGTTTCTGTGAGGGCCCATGACAGTACAACCTGGGAAGAGGGTAGTCAATAGAGGGAACAAACAAAGCAGACTTCAGGAAATGGTCATAGGTGACAATTATTAATGCTAAGGGGCTATTGGAAGATGTAGTTTGTTATAGAGCATGGTGTAATGCTTTATAGTGTCTCAAACCAGTCTCTGCTATGAGGGCGGCAGGTAGCCTAGTGGTTAGAGTGTTGGGCCAGTAACTGAAAGGTTGCTAGATTGAATCCCCGAGCTGACAAGGTAAAAATCTGTTGTTCTACCCCTGAACAAGGCAGTTAATCCACTGTTCCTAGGCCGTCATTGTAAATAAGAATTTGTTCTTAACTGACTTGCCTAGTTAAAAAAAAAAGAGCATTTCCCAGCTGATCCAGCCCTCTGTTGTTGTATGGAATCATACCTGTACTGTCATTACAGATTGCTCCAGCATTGTTTGAACTGATCAGACGGGTGAGTGCCATTCAATACTCAAACTGTATTTCAAACATATCTTATGGTAATTTTACATCACAAGAGCAAATACTATAACAGAGATCAGCAGTCTGGGTATTCTACAGTGTGTTTGTCTTCACCAGGTGGAGCTGGAGGTTTGGCCAGGCATCCTGGTGAGTGCAGAGACCCACAGAACAGCAATGCTCAACTCAAGATCACGTGCACCAAGAATAAAGATACAAACTCTTGAGTTCTTGCTTGTGTGTGAGAGAGACTTTGTTGTAGTTCATTGAGGAATTTCTACAAATCTATTCTGAAGATCTGCAATGTGTAGTAGTCTATAACAGTGTTAGATGATGATTATTAGTTTTCTTTGTGTTCAACTCCTCCCCCTGTCCTCTCCCACAAACAGATCTAAATGTCCCCACATTGACCCCTGATGGCACTGGGGAGTTATATAAGGAAGAAGAGATCACTTTTGGTGTGCCAGTCACAATCGCCTTATTCGGCATCATCATCATCGTTGCTTTGCTCAGAAGGACCAGATCAAGTAAGCAGGCGGGGGCGGGGATACAGGGTTTACTGGCTAAACATGTCCCTCTCTATAGGAGATTACAGGTTTAACACTCGTGTTTTGATGTCTTTTATACAGTCACTTAGCTGGATTTTATACAGTCACTTAGCCTGGGCACCTGCCTGTTTGTTGCCTTCTGCTTCTAAGCTGAGCTGTATGACTGAAATGTACAGTATATTATCAGTGAAGTGCTCTCTTTTGGCAATGTGATATTTTTTCTTGTGGTTATCGTCACAGGTGTTGTCTAGTGTCCACTTCAGATGTCCACTTCAGATGTCCACTTCAGAAGTCCACTCAGAGGAACACCAGACCCAGTTAAAGTTATTAAAGACAAATGTTCATATTGTGTGAGCCAAGGAAAAGAGGAAGAGATGGACCTGCAAGGAGGGTGTTAAGATGTGAACATCTCATCAGATATTTTCAGGGTGAATGTTGTCTACTTCCTGTCTAGTTTCTATTCAAACCTATGGTTTAACTTGAGGAAACAGTAAGCTCTATTAGAAAGCCAGGTTGTTATAGTTTGATAGCTTTAACACTGCACATTAGAAACGGGGGAAATTAGTCTAATGGGTTTCCTAGGGTTTGGAAGACAAGTTTGCACAGAGGGTCCTGCCTTTCCATAGAGTGGTAGGTCAAACTATTCGGACACTACAGACGTTTACGTGAGAAGACCGATTTTTGGGATGTCTCATGGTCTGATAAACACTGCTCTAGCTCTGCCACCTTTCACCTTCCTGTGCCTGCTCCTCGCACTCTCCCTCCAGTGCGCCTCCACGGTCCAGTATACCCTGTACCAGCTCTGCGCACCCGGTCTCCAGTGCGTCTCCCCAGTCCAGTGAGACCTGTTCCAGCTCCACGAAAGAAGCCTCCAGTGATGATCTATGGCACGGAACCGGTAGTGATGATCCATGGCATGGAACCTCCGGCGACGCTCCCCAGTCCGGAGCCTCCGGCGACGCTCCCCAGTCCGGAGCCTCCGGCGACGCTCCCCAGTCCGGAGCCTCCGGCGACACTCCCCAGTCCGGAGCCTCATGGCCTCTGGTCTGTGTGAAAATATGTGAAATACCAACCAGACCCAAAATTTGACATTTGAAAAGTTTAGTTCCTAAACTAGAGGTCTTCTGGGATCCGGAAATTAGACCGAACCAAATTGGACACACAAACTTCCCACCCCAACCTAACAGAATCTGCCAATTTTTTTAAATCAATACCCTACCCAATTTGGATCCGAGGTGGACCAGATTCGACCCGAAACACATACAAGATGAGAGAGGGCCGGGTCCAAGTAGGGTCGGGTGTATATCTAACCCAAATGGATCTAAAATATTAAAAATGCAGCTTTATTGCTGTGTATGCCAGCAAAATTGATTTGACTTGAAGTTTGACGTTTTCTATCACTATAGGTAGATGGTGAATGTGTATTCTGAAATGTTTTCCTTATATTTGAGTAGGATGATTGTAGAAAAGGCTCTAATTTTTCTTGAACTTTAGTTTAATGTCCCTTTAATTGCACCTTTTTGTTAACTGTCCCTTTAATTGCAGGCGCCTCTGAGCCACAAATATGTGTAGAGATCGCTTCGTATCAGTCCTCAAATGGCGCCGCTGACGTTATACAGAATTGTGGGCACTAGAGCTCTCTATACAGCTCTACGCTCTGAGCCGCACACCTGCAACCAATTTTGTCTTTTAGTTCTGTGCCATACAATCCAAGCAGTTGTAAAGAACCTCTCTACGGTTATCTGTGCGTCCAATACTCAAACGTAAGTAACTCGAAATATTGTTTACAGTTGACTTCCTTTTTCATGCATGTATAGACTCTAATTTTACGATGCGCTGTAGGATGTTGAGTTACATCTTGATAAGATTGGAAGGATCTCATTTATATATTTGTAAATGCTTTGAAGAGAATTATAATTATAGTTCGGCTACTCTAAGATTGTTACTATGTGTATGAGAAGGAATATTATGATGTAAAATGTGCTGAAGCGAACGTTTTTTAATTTTTAGCACACAAGTCAATGGAATTAAATGGACGATTTTAAAGGGCGAAAATAAATGGGAGCTCAAACTCTCTGAAACGCAACAAGTCTCTCTCCCTATACTTGTCCTCCAACCGGGACAGCTGCACGCGTATCAGCTCCTACCTCACCCAGTGCATTCAGAATAGGCAACCTGCCATAACCAGTTTGTGATGATCGCGTGACAGACAGCAGTGCATATTCCAATAATGTGTCCGTAACTCTGCATTAATAACTTAACTTTATTTTTTCAACGAAAGCCATGGGACAGAACTAGCGTATGACGAGTGAGTCACTTTGCTTTATGGTGAGAAATATCACACTTGGCTCGTGTCATTCAACATTTGTCTTAAAGCTATCTTATTTAAAAACGAACATAACAATATTCTGCAACAAATATAGGATGAATGAAAGTGAAATTAAAATGGGCAATAACAATATTTTCATCCCTTTCTCCCGCAACAAGTACACTACAAGAACAAAAGTATGTGGACACCTGCTCCACGAACATCTAATTCCAAAAGCATAGGCATTGATATGGAGTTGGACTCCCTTTGCTGCTTTAACAGCCTCCACTCTTCTGGGAAGGCTTTCCGTATGGCGGTTAGGCCTGGTTCACAGTCCGTGTTCAAATTCATCCCAAAGGTGTTCGATGGGGTCAATGCCAGGGTCTGTGCAGGCCAGTCAAGGTCTTCCACACTGATCTCGACAAACCATTTATGTATGGACCTCGCTTTGTGCACAGGGGCATTGTCATGCTGAAACAGGAAAGGGTCTTCCCCAAACTGTTGCCACAAAGTTGGAAGCACAAAATCGTCTAGAATGTCCTTGTATGCTGTAATGTTAAGATTTCCCTTCACTAGAACTAAGGGGCCTAGCCGGAACCATGAAAAACAGCCCCAGACCATTATTCCTCCTCCACCGAACTTTACAGCTGGCGCTATGCATTCGGGCAGGTAGCGTTCTCCTGGCATCTGCCGAACCCAGATTACTCCATCGGATTGCCAGTTGGTGAAGTGTGATTCATCAGACGCACACTGCTCAGCCATGGAAACTAATTTCATGAAGCTCCCGACGAACAGTACTTGTGCTGATGTTGCTTCCAGTGGCAGTTTGGAACTCGGTAGTGAGTGTTGCAACTGAGGACAGCCAATTTTAAATGTATTATTTTTATATTTTTTTACGTGCTTCAGCACTCGGCGGAACCTTTCTGTGCGCTTGTGCAGCCTACCACTTCGCGGCTGAGCCGTTGTTGCTCCTAGACGTTTCCACTTCACAATAACAGCACTTACAGTTGACCGGGGCAGCAGGGCTGAAGTTTGACGAACTGACTTGTTGGAAAGGTGCCATCCTATGACAGTGCTGCGTTGAAAGTCACTAAGCTCTTCAGTACGGGTCATTCTACTGTCAATGTTTGTCTATGGAGATTGCATGGCGGTGTGTGCGATTCTATACATCTGTCAGCAACGGGTGTGGCTGAAATAGCCGAATACACTAAATGGCCTTCAAATTAGTGGATCTCCCTGGCATATTACAACATTTATGCAGCAGCATACAAGACATATATTTTTGGACTTACCGTTGTGCTGTGGTCACTTGAACAGGAAGGTGGTGCTGCAGTCCTTGTGGGAAAACTGGCATTTAAAGTCTGGCATTCTCTAGAGGAAGTCATGCTGGATTGATGGCATGGCCAATGTATTCAACTTTCTGGCCCATGGAGTTGCGTGTGAATGTTTATCCTTTTAAGCTTGGGAAAAGAGACCATTCAGACAGATGTTTAAAATCCTTAAACCCAGACTTTAACCATATGACCACCAAATGACAGACAGGGAAGCAAAGTTGTGATTACTTTGCAACACGTTCATTTAGACACTGATTCCTTCCTGACTACTCATTGTTGAATTTCCCACTTCTGAATATGTATGGCCGATGAACACCAATACATTGTATCTATAATCTGTTTTATGACAAGGATTGAAAAGGATTTGCCAGTAGATTATCAACATGATTCATGATGACTGCTTATCTAGCTTGCTAGCCTGCTACCTAAGATTTTGAAAGTATGATGGTGACATGATTTGGCCATTTTTATCTGTGGCCAATGGAAGGGCACTTTTATTGTAAATCTATGGCAGCACCTAAGGGGACTTCATCTGCCTAGCTCTCCCTGTAGATTGTGGTGAGTGTCCCCATGAGTGACAACACTGAGCCAATAAAGTTATATTATGTGATTAGTTAGGCCGGTTAGCCTCCCTCACATCATTCAAGAAGATTGCAATTCATATTCCCGTGAAACTAATTGAGATCAAATGGTTGGTATGCATGGACGTTTGACCTCTAAAACGTGAAGAATTGTCATTCACGATTGACAGTGATGGCCTAATATAATAAAAAATAACTAACACTGGTTATAATACATGTAAAGCAATTGCCATGTGTGGTCAACTGATAATTCCAGCACCGTTTTGATTGGGACAGTATCATTGTGCTGCTTTGAGACAAGCATGGGAACTCATCTTGATAAATCAATGTCAGATTTTTGTTTTCACTGAATCTCCGTTTCGATATTTGGTTACAGTTAGGCTGGGAAATGTTAGCTAAATTGATCAAGAGCATTCACCTCATTAATCTAGAATTTGAAAACAATGCAGATATTCTACACACACGCATTATAGCCTACCTGATGAGCTTCCCTGACGATTTCCTGAACTTTACAATACTTTTCTGATTCATTTCAGTCACTTAGCCTACTGATGCGAATACATATTTGTACACTTTTCCCATAGGCTATTCAAGTCATTCGACTTATTCTTTGTCTAAAAAGGCCTACATTGGTTTCAATTTTTATTTCACCTTTTATTTAACCAGGTAGGCCAGTTGAGAACGAGTTCTCATTTACATCTGCGACCTGGCCAAGATAAAGCAAAGCAGTGCGACAAAAACAAGTTACACGTGGAAGAAACAAACGTACAGTCAATAACACAATAGGAAATCTGTATACAGTGTGCAAAAGAAGTAAGGAGGGAAGGCAATATATAGGCCTTAGTGGCGAAGTAATTACAATTTAGCAATTAACACTGGAATGATAGATGAGGATGTGCAAGTATAAATTCTGGTGGGTAAAAGAGCAACAACAAAAAATATGGGGATGAGGTAGGTAGTTTGTTGGATGGGCTATTTACAGGTTTTAGAATATTGCTGTAGCTTGTGTTTTGTCACATTTATAGTCTGCAGCCAAAAATCCATCAATTGGGCAGTCAGCACAGCACATATAAAACAGCTGACGTTTAACTTGTGGCTGTCAATGAACAGCAGGCAGCAGCTATAAGATATGTCAAAATACAGTTGCAGGAAGAATCTTTAAAAAAAAAAAAATTGTTTTAATGGGTGAGTGCAACTGGAAAGTTTGGACTATAACTTCCCCCTCATATTGTAGGCCTAAAATCTGTGTATCCACTCTTCATTGGGCTATGCTATTGGTTGCATTTAATAAATGGATCGTTTGTTGTATTGATCTCCGTATGTATGTCGGAGTAGCTTGTCATGAAAAAATATATATTATTGTAACGTCTCCAGTCATGTAGAATTGCAGGAAATTAATACCATCTTAATTAAAGATTCCTAATTTAAGAGATTGACCTGATATTTCTTATATCCGTAGATTACGGCAGGTAGCCGTAGCCATCGTGGTTAGAGCGTTGGGCCAGCAACCGAATTTATTTTGAACAAATGCAACGGAACATAACTAGTTTGAGTGAGTCACTCAGCTTTATGCTGACACATATCACACTTTAGTCGAGTCATTCAACATTAGTAAACTTCTATTTAAAATAACAAAAATGGCCCATAAAATAACACATTTACAAAAATAAGACTAATAAAATGTGACATTAAAATATACCTTTTTTCATAACTTATTCAACTACATGGTGATACATTGGTAACGCCTACTAAAACTAAATAGGCCATGCCTATGTTAATAATTATCTGTATGTGTTGCGCTTCACAGCACTGACATTTTTCCCCCCCTCCTGTCAACGACAAACGACGTCCATGCAGAGGATTTGCCCTTCAGTTTTTCCTCCAAGTAGGCCTGCTGTTTCTTATTCACATCTAAAAAAAAATACAATGTGTAAAATGTGCCTTTTTGTTGTTCATAAATTACCAACATAAAGGCCAAGGGGTGGTAGGTAGCCTAGTTAGTGTTGGGCCAGTAACCGAAAATTTGCAGAATCGAATCCCTGAGCTGACAAGATAAAAATCTGTCGTTCTGCCCCTGAACAAGGCAGTTAACTCACTGTTCCCTGATAGGCCGTCATTGTAAAGAATAATTTGTTCTTATTAACTGAGTTGCCAAGTTTAAATAAAGGTAAATAAAAATAAATTAAATGTTGAGGGCGGAGTCATTTCTAGCGCTTTTATTAATTAATGAACTTCTCTGACCGTGGAAGGCTGGATACGCACACAGCGAAAAAGTTGAGAGCAAGTTGCCGTAGGCTGCATGTCAGAGGGCCTCTAAGAAAGACATAGTAGACAACTTAAAGCTGCTGTTTTATTCTGGTTAGAGGACTTCAGTCTAGCACACATTCAAGAACGTGAGTTTATATACTATTTCATTTTATCACTTGACTCGATCGTTCGATCAGATGCTTATAGACTATACTTCATTCTCAAAGAAATGTACAGTATCACGTTATTCTGTTTGTGTCCCTTCAACATAGAACAGTATTTTGCAATTATCATGTTGAATTCGTTATCACGCCGTTTGTTTTCTGATGTTACCGGTCATGTATAGGGCATGTTGTCCTGTAAATGTATATATGTAATATTGGGACGAGTAATGTCAGTCCGGAATATATGTATATGATGGGATGTATTGACATTATGGATATCATATGTAGGATAGGAAAGTGAATCGTGAAAAAGGATAGGCCTCGACTAGAATACAGTATATACATATGAAGTGGATAAAACTTTGTAAACATTGTTGCCAGTGTTCCATGACTATGCACATAAATCTCTGAATACAAAGTGGTAGCCGACTTTTGACAGTAAGTTAAGTACAGGGCAGTTACAGTGTGGAGGCCGGCTAGTGGTGACTATTTAATAAGTCTGGCCTTGAGATGGAAGCTGTTTTCCAGTCTCTCGGTTCCAACTTTGATGTCCTGGAGGCCAGGCAGTGTGCACCACCACCTGGGGAGCCCTGCTTGTCTAAAGGGTCAGATTACAATAAATACATCTGTAATGTCCAAATGAGGTGGATTGTAGATTATTTTTATTGCCTCAATAAGACTAACCAGAATAAATGAAGGTGGAAATAGGCCTATTAACCTTTTATGAAACTGATAGCTTTAGGGTAGTTGAGGATCAGACAAGGAATTGCGAAACAATGGGGATAAAATGGATATCCCGGAGGATGGTTGATATCCCACACCAGTGGAGCCCCACATTTTTGCCTATTTTTGCATGTCATTTTGGCATTGTCACACATCAGTTTGCAAACAATGTAAAAAAGATGTATTTATCATTGAGTTAATAAAGCCGCATACAAACATGGTCTCCTTTTGTGTTTCAGCCTAGCTCAGTGCTTTCTGCGGTGGTGGGGCAGGGGTTGTTTTCTAGTAAATCTGTGATTGTCTCAGTGTTCTGTCACTCATGGGAACGCTACATCACCTCCAAGTCTAAGGGTAGAGCTAGAAAATTAAAGCCCCTTGGGTGCTGCCATAGAGTTACATTAGAAGTGCACATTCAAGAAGGCTCAAGGTCATTGACCACAGATAAAATGATATCTACAGTAGCTTTGATTGGACTTTGAAAATCTTAGCTAGCAGTCATCATGAATAAAGTCTACAATCTACTGGCAAATCCTTTTTAATCCTTGTCATATGAAGATAAATAATTAAGAGACATTTTAGATAAAACATATCGGAGCTCATCGGCCTTTGGACATTAACGTTACACAAGTTGGAAATGGCGAATTCACCGAGTGGTTTGTAAGGAATTAGTGGCTAACTGCATGCATTGCAAAGCAATCGCTAGCCTGCTATTCAGTGGAGAGGGTGTGGGGTCCCAAATCTGGGATTAAGTGGCTCTTTTTTCCCAAGTTTTAAAATGCTAAACATTCAACGTTGGCCATGCTGTCAATGGAGCATTATTTGTGCCACGCTCAAAACAACTGTTAACTCGGAACTGCGAAATCTGACTTCAGTGAGTTCAAGACAACTGGGAAGTCGGGAGTAAACGAGCTCTGACTGGGGAAAAATACATTTTGAATGGTCATCCAACTCGGAATTGTAAATCCGGCCTCATTCTAGAGCTACGACCTGAAGATCAATGATGTCATCATGATTCAACCTTGGGGGAAAAAACTAGTTCCCAGTTGTCTTGAAAGCACCATAAATCCAGAGAATTACAGACTTTGACAAAATTTGCCCACGTTGGACCGCTACGCCACCTTCCTGTTCAAGTGATCACAGCACAACAAGGTGAGTCCAAAAATGTATTGTATGCTGCTGCATAAATGATGTAATATGCCAGGGAGATATGTATACTGTAGCTAAGAAAGTTGTCATGACGTTGGCCTGTGGGTAAGGTTTATGACCCCCCCCCCCCCCCATAAATACCTTTCTCTCTTCCTCTCTTACTGACCCTACTGAAGGACTGCTGTCCTGTTAAATATAGAGAGTCTGGGAACATCAAACAAATGGAGAAAGGTACCACATATTTGGTTAATAAAACAGTTGGAAATATGCTTGGGAACGTAATGAGTATGTATGTCAGTTCGGTTGTCATCTGAGACATTATGACTGATGACAGGACGACATAAATTGTATCTGAGAAAGTATACACCCTCTAGTTATCAGAGTCACATGGAAGTGTTATGCAATTGAAATGTTTGATATTGAAAATGTTTGTTAGGAGATGAAATGTAATTTTAGCTTCCGAATGAGAGATTTGGGTTTTCATAAGGAAAGTGCCCTGCTCGATCAGTGGCCAACCCTGTGAAGAGACAGGGGTTATAAACGATGAAACACCTCCCTCCCCCTCTCCACTATATAATCCTTTGACGAAAAGATAACCAGGAGTTCCAGTACGGGAGGGCTGCAGCCTCCACGTTAGGAGACACACATATCAAGGACAGAACTATGCCAACCTCGGCGTGAGCTTTGATGGCGAATGTTATGAACTTTGAGCTTATTCACTACAGAAGTGCTACTTCCTAGCCGTTGAGTTAGCATCGGCCGCTGTAACGTGGGCTAGGAAAGGACGGACGACGGATCCAGTCTAACAGACGGACGAAGATACCACCACAATCAATAGGGATTGATTAAATATGTCTGTAAACACACCAGTCAGCTGGTCTGCGCATGCTCTGAGGACGCGGGGATGCCGTCTGGGCCTGCAGCCTTGCGAGGGTTAACACGTTTAAATGTTTTACTCACGTTGACTACAGTGAAGGAGAGCCCACAGGTTTTGGTTCGGGCTGTGTCAGTGGCACTGTATTGTCCTCAAAGCGAGCAAAAAAAGTTTAGTCTGTCTGGAAGCAAGGCATCGTGATCCGCAACGGGGCTGGTTTTTCTTTTGTAGTCCGTGATTGACCTTAGACCTTGCCACATACCTCTCGTGTCTGAGCCGTTGAATTGTGACTCCACTTTGTCTCTATACTGACGCTTAGCTTGTTTGATTGCCTTGCGGAGGGAATAGCTACATTGTTTGTATTCGGTCATGTTTCCGGTCACTTTGCCCTGATTTAAAAGTAGTGGTTCGCGCGTTCAGTTTTGCGGGAATGCTGCCATCAATCCACGGTTTCTGGTTGGAATGTTTTAATAGACGCTGTGGGTACAACATCACCGATGCACTTGTTAAAACTTACATCTAGACGTTCCGCTAGCGGAACACCTGCTCCAATATCCAATGATGGGCGTGGCGCGAATTTCAAATTCCTCAAAAATACAAAAACTTCCATTTTTTTTTCAAACAAAGGACTATTTTACAGCATTTTAAAGACAAGACTCTCCTTTATCTAACCACACTGTCCGATTTCAAAAAGGCTTTACAGCAAAGCAAAACATTAGATTATGTTAGGAGAGTACCCAGCCAGAAATAATCACACAGCCATTTTTCAAGCTAGCATATGTCACAAAAACCAAAACCACAGCTAAATGCAGCACTAACCTTTGATCTTCATCAGATGACACTCCTAGGACATTGTTATACAATACATGCATGTTTTGTTCAATCAAGTTCATATTTATATCAAAAACCAGCTTTTTACATTAGCATGTGACGTTCAGAACTAGCATACACACCGAAAACTTCCGGTGAATTTACTAAATTACTCTTGATAAACGTTTACAAAATACTTAACAATTATTTAAAGAATTATAGATACAGAACTCCTTTATGCAATCGCGGTGTCAGATTTTAAAATAGCTTTTCGGCAAAAGCACATTTTGCAATATTCTGAGTAGATAGCTCGGCCATCAAGGCTAGCTAAACAGACACACTCGCCAACATCGAGGCTCAGTAAATTCAGAATTACTAGTAAAAAAATTGGATTACCTTTGCTATTCTTCGTCAGAATGCACTCCCAGGACTTCTACTTCAACCAAAAATGTTGTTTTGGTTCAAAATAATCCATAATTATGTTAAATTATCCTCTGTTTTGTTCTTGCGTTCAGGTCCCTATCCGAAGGGTGACGCGCGGACGCATGTCGTGACAAAACATTTCAAAATATTCCATTACCGTACTTAGAAGCATGTCAAACGCTGTTTAAAATCAATTTTTATGCTATTTTTCTCGTAAAATAGCGATAATATTCCAACCGGGCGACGTTGTTTTCGTTCAAAGGCTGAAAGAAAAACATGGCCACTTCTCCTGTCTCTGAGCCACCAGCCTGACCACTCACAAACAGCGCTCCTGTACCTAGCCCAGAGACAGCAGAGATCTCATTCCACTTTCTGGCACCTTCAGAGAGCCTATGGGGGCCTTAGAAATTGTCACGTTACAGCAGAGATGCTGTATTTTCGACAGAGATGCCAGAGAAGCACAAGAAATGGTCAGAGAGGGCACTTCCTGTATGGAATCTTCTCAGGTTTTGGCCTGCCATATGAGTTCTGTTATACTCACAGACACCATTCAAACAGTTTTATAAACTTAGTGTTTTCTATCCAAATCTGCCAATTTATATGCATATTCTCGTTTCTGGAAAAGAGTAGTAACCAGTTTAAATCGAGTACGTTGTTTATCCGGCCGTGAAAATACTGCCCCCTACCCTAGAGAGGTTAATGAACTCGCACACCGAATCAGCGTGTTCGACGCAATGCGGAACATATCCCAGTCCACGTGATCGAAGCAATCTTGACGCGTGGAATCTGATTGGTCGGACCAGCGTTGAACAGACCTGAGGGCGGGAGCTTCCTGTTTTAGTTTCTGTCTATATGCTGGGAGCAACAAAATGGAGTCGTGGTCAACTTTTCCGAGGGAGGGAGGGGGAGGGCCTTATATGCGTCGCGGAAGTTAGAATAACAATGATCCAGGGTTTTGCTAACCCTGGTAGCACAATCGATATGCTGATAGAATTTGGGGAGCCTTGTTTTCAGATTAGCCTTGTTAAAATCCCCGGCTACAATAAATGCAACCTCAGGACATGTGGTTTCCAGTTTACATAGAGTCCAATGAAGTTCTTTCAGGGCCGTCGATGTGTCTGCTTGGGGGGGATATACATGACTGTGATTATGATCGAAGAGAATTCTCTTGGTAGATAATGCGGTTGGCATTTGATAGTGAGGAATTCTAAGTCAGGTGAACAAAAGGACTTGAGTTCCTGTATATTGTTATGATCACACCACGTCTCGTTAATCATAAGGCATACACCCCCGCCCTTCTTCTTACCAGAGATGTTTGTTTCTGTCGGCGCGATGTGTGAAGAAACCAGGTGGCTGTACCGACTCAGATAGCGTGTCTCGAGTGAGCCATGTTTCCGTGAAACAAAGAATGTTACAGTCTCGGATGTCTCTCTGGAATGCTACCCTTGCTCGGATTTCGTCTACCTTGTTGTCAAGAGACTGGACATTGGCGAGTAGTATGCTCGGGAGCGGTGCGCGATGTCCCCGTCTACGGAGCCTGACAAGAAGACCGCTCCGTCTGTCCCTTCTTCTATGGCGTCGTTGTTTTGGGTCGCCGACTGGGATCCGATCCATTGTCCTGGGTGGTAGGCCAAACAGGATCCGCTTCGGGAAAGTCGTATTCCTGGTCGTAATGTTGGTGAGTTGACGTTGCTCCTATATCCAATAGTTCCTCCCGACTGTATGTAATAAAACTTAAGATTACCTGGGGTAACAATGTAAAAAATTATACATAAAAAAACAAAATAATGCATTGTTTCCTAGGAATGCGAGGCGGCCATCTCTGTCGGCGCCGGAAGTGTTTGAAAGGAAACACTAAGTTTGTGGAAATGTGAAATTAATGTGGGAGAATATAACACATTAGATCTGGTAAAAGATAATACAAACAATCATGCGTTTAAAAAAAGTATAATTATATAACATTTTTGTTCAGCTTTGAAACCATACATTTAGGAAGTATAATTTAGATTTTGGCCACAAGATGGTGGCATTGTGTGCAGTTTCACACTGATCCAGTGAATAATTACATCACTACACAATATTTTGTATGTCTGCCAGGAGGTTGCCCAAATGTGCAGAATTGGTAAATGTATACATTTTCAAGTACATAACTGTAGAGAACATACAAAAATGCAATGGTAATAAAACAATTTAATTTACACACTCCCATGAATGTCAAGCATGATGAATCATTTAGCTTCCCTACAGAAAATACACTAACTTTCACACATCTAGATGGCAGGGTGGGTGTGGAGACAGAGACAGCAGTGGGGTCAAACTGTAGACCCCAGTTCCTACATTTGAATATAAAAATTGATTTTTATCAAACGAAACTGCTACATTTGATCTCTGTCAGGATGACAAATCAGAGCAAGATTACTGAATGTAAGTACATTATCTACCTTCAGAGGTGAATGTATCAAACCAGTTGCAATGATAAGTGTTTTGTATTATCCTAAAACTATAGCATGTTTTTGTTGTCTTTCTGCCCATATAAGACATGTCTATGTCCTGGAAAGTTGGCTGTTGTATACAACATTTTCTAGTCACATTATCGCATATTGAGCTAACAAACGTCCCAGTTTAGGGACACCAATCCCAGCCATATCAGCAATGTTGTTTTTTAAAAGCAGTAAATGAGGCTGAATGAACTGTTTCGCTGCCAGACAAGGTTCCGCTGATATCCAGGTGTAGAAGTGGTAAGATGTTGGGACGGCTTTGGGACAGCTTTATGTAGGCCCTAATAGTTTGTGGGCACTGTTTGTCATCGTTATAGTGCAATTCATGTGTTGTTGTGTAGTGGCTTTGCATGCATCCCACTTTATTTTTTTTTGCCCCACCAAGATTTACAGTTGAAGTTGGAAGTTTACATACACTTAGGTTGGAGTCATTAGAACTCGTTTTTCATCCACTCCACAAATGTCTTGTTAACAAACTAGTTTTTCCAAGTCGGTTAGGACATCTACTTTGTGCATGACACAAGTAATTTTTCCAACACTTGTTTACTGACAGATTAATTCACTTAATTCACTGTATCACAATTCCAGTGGGTCAGAGGTTTACATACACTAAGTTGACTGTGCCTTTTAAACAGCTTGGACAATTCCAGAAAACGATGTCGAAGCTTCTGATAGGCTAATTGACATTTGAGTCAATTGGAGGTGTACCTGTGGATGTATTTCAAGGCCTACCTTCAAACTCAGTGCCTCTTTGCTTCACATCATGGGAAAAGCCTCAGAAAGAGACCTCAAGAAAACAAATTGTAGACCTCCAAGTCTGGTTCATCCTTGGGAGAAATTTCCAAATGCATGAAGGTACCACGTACATCTGTACAAGCAATAGTACCCAAGTATAAACACCATGGGACCATGCAGCCATCATGCCGCTGAGGAATGAGACACGTTCTGTCTCCTAGAGATGAACGTACTTTGGTGCGAAAAGTGCAAAGCAATACCAGAACAGCAGTAAAGGACCTTGTGAAGATGCTGGAGGAAACAGATACAAAAGTATCTATATCCACAGTAAAACGAGTCCTATATGGACATAACCTGAAAGGCTGCTCAGCAAGGAAGAAGCCACTGCTCCAAACCCGCCATGAAGTCAGACTACGGTTTGCAACTGCACATGGGGATAAAGATCGTACTTTTTGGAGAAATGTCCTCTGGTCTGATGAAACAAAAATAGAACTGTTTGGCTGTAATGACCATTTATGTTTGGAGGAAAAATGGGGACGCTTGCAAGTTGAAGAACACCATCCCAACCGTAAAGCACGGTGGTGGCAGCAGCATCATGTTGTGGGGGTGCTTTGCTGCACGAGGGTCTGATGCACTTCACAAAATAGATGGCATCATGAGGCAGGAAAATTGTGGATTTATTGAAGCAACATCTCAAGACATCAGTCAGGAAGTTAAAGCTTGGTCGCAAATGGGTCTTCCAAATGGACAATGACCCCAAGCATACTTCCAAAGTTGTGGCAAAATGGCTTAAGGACAACAAAGTCGAGGTATTGGAGTGGCCATCACAAAGCCCTGACCTCACTCCTATAGAAAATGTGTGGGCGGAATTGAAAAAGCATGTGCGAGTAAGGAGGCCTACAAACCTGACTCAGTTACACCAGCTCTGCCATGAGGAATGGGGCAAAATTCCCCCTACTTATTGTGGGAAGCTTGTGGAAGGCTACCTGAAATGTTTGACCTAAGTGAAACAATTTAAAGGCAATGCTACCAAATACTAATTTAGTGTATGTATACTTCTGACCCAGTGGGAATGTGATGAAAGAAATAATAGCTTAAATAAATCATTCTCTCTACTATTATTCTGACATTTCACATTCTTAAAATAAAGTGGTGATCCTAACTGACCTAAGACAAGGAAATATTACTCGGATTAAATGTCAGGAATTGTGAAACTGAGTTTAAATTCAACTGTACATGCTAAAATCGCCACTGTCCCACAGAGACTCAGAACCCTTTAAAACAGACCCTGGGGATGATCAGTCCAGTGGGGATGAGACTATAGCCTACTAGAATATAATATAACTACTTCATGACTGGGGGAAAAAATTGATTGTGTTGTCAAAAATATTTGTAACCCCACGCCCCTAGTTCCACCTGCTCAGTAATCTTGAGGACATTAGATTGATCAATGGCAGCAAAGGTTTGCATAATGTTTACACAATGTTTATTTGCTTTATGCCACAGTAACATCCAAACATGAGTGGGGCGATACATCCAAGTAAGTCAACAATGTGTGTTTTGAGTTTTAGTCATAGAATTTAGTCATATAGAAACCGTTAATAAGACCATGAGTGGGTGTTTGCACATGCATGGGTCCTTTTTGTTTTTTTTCTTAGTCTGCCTGGCTCTGTGTCTGGCTGGCTGGGCTGTATCTGGTGCTTCTGTTGAAGGTGAGCTGTTCTCATGCCTGCCATGCATGTGTTCATCAAGTTGATCTCACCATTTCATTTGTGCATTTGTAATTCTATAAAAATAACTTGTATATTAAAGCGCAGTGGGGATGTAGAGTAATGTTTTGATATTTAATGTTGTCTGAGTACTGTTTAACTAGCTCTCTTCCTGTTGTATTCATCTCTCTGTCTTGCAGCTCAGAAGACCTCCCAGGTCTGTTACCTCTGTAACGATGATAACTGCCCAACCGTTGAGTATGTTTATGACCGTTTGACGGCTAATTTGACTCTGTGGTCGCGAGGTAAAATGGCTGACCTCTCTCCCTGCCCCACCACCTCCCCCGCGCAATCTGGAAAATGCTTGTTGTGTGTTGAGAACCAGAAGGTCTACGCTGTGTGTGACTCAGAGATCATCAAGCCAGTCTTTGAGGGTCAAGGCAACTCCATGCCTATCATCAAAGCCAGTGAGTTTCTGTGAGGGCCCATGACAGTACAACCTGGCAAGAGGATAGTCAAGAGGGAACAAACAAAGCAGATTTCAGGAAATGGTCATAGGTGTCAATTTATTATTGCTAAGGTGTTATTGGAAGTTGTAGTTTATTATACACTATGGTATATTGCTTTATTGTGTCTCAAACCAGTCACTGCTATGAGCATTTCCCAGCTGATCCAGCCCTCTGTTGTAGGGACTCATTCCTGTACTGTCATTAGATTGCCCCAGCATTGTTTCAACTAATCATACCTGTACTGTCATTACAGATTGCACAAGCATTGTTTCAACTGATTGGACGGGTGAGTGCCATTCAATATTCAAACGGTATTTCACTTTGTTGTTCGAGGAATTTCTATAAATCTATTCTGAAGATCAGCAATCTGTAGTAGTGTATAACAGTCTTAGATGATGATGATTAGTGTTCTATGTGTTCAAATGCTCCCCTGTCCTCTCCCACAAACAGATCCAAATGTCCCCACTTCCACCCCTGGTGGTACTGGGAAGTTATCTAAGGAAGAAGAGCTCACTATTGGCATTTTAGCTGCTACCTTCTCCTTCTTTGCCATCCTCGTCATTGTTGCTTGGCGCTACAAGGACCAGATTAAGTAAGCAGGCGGTTTACGGGCTAAAATATTGGCGAATACAGGTTTAACACTTGTGTTATACAGGCTTTTATACAGTCACTAAGCCTGGGCACCTAACCTGACTCTCATCATTTAACTATATTGTTGCCTTCTGTGTTTTTAAAGAGCTGTATCATCAATGTGCTCCCTTTTGGCAGATTTATTTGAGTGATTGTCTTTTCAGGTGTCTTCCAGTGGCCCCTCCAGCAGTCAAATCAGGGTAACCCCAGTGCTATTCAAATTAACTGAAGGAAGAGTTTGATACCATCAGCCAAGGAAGAGAGGAAGAGTTGGACCTGCAGGGAATAGGATTGTGCCAAGATTTGAATATCTCAGACATTTACCCTGTTAGAAATGTATTGGATATGTCCTATTTAAACCTATGGTGTGTATTTAACCTGCAACTGGAGGGGACAGTGTTCTCTTAAGTTCAGATGACCTTCAGCTCTATCAGCCAGGTGGCTGTGTAGCTGGAACACTGTCTCCCCATCACGTCGGGTTGTTAGTTTGATAGCTTTAACTCTGCACATTTACAACAGGCACAGTTTAAAAACACTGCTTCAAACTAATCATGGTCTAGATTGAAGACCATTAACAGTCAGTTGACTAGTTGAATCAGTTGTGTTATAGATGTTTACCTAAGCAGCCCATATATTTATCCCAGATTGTGAATCCAATAAGGCATTGTCATACTGGAGTCAGGGAGGTAAACCGGAAAACTCCTGTTCTGTTTTGGTATTTACTGTTCATATCCATAGTGACCCACTTGAAACAAATAGACATTTCTGTATGTAGGTTTGATGTAATTGACCTGATTTGTAAATTGACCTGTACAGTTGCTCTGTGTTCGGCTGAGAGACTGCTGTGGGAACAACCATGACACAGAATACTGGATTAAAAGTTGAAACACTTTCAGTGTGTATCCAGATATGGATTTTAGTCAATAGGAATGGAAGTCCTAAAACCTGTTCCCTCTCACGTCCCTTTCACCCTTATTCTTCTCTGGGTATGGCCTCACCAGTTTTAGAAGCAGATGTGATTGTACTGCTATTTATGTGATGTGTAAATAAACACTTGCCCAGCCAGCGATCCCAGGTCTTTGGTGTTTATTCTGAAAATAGACAAGGAACGAGCACATAAGATGAGCATCACTTGCACCAGGATATTGATGGCTGTAGAATCCCTTGCATGTAAATAGAAGACTGGGCTTTTTCTAATAAAATAGAACAAAGACAAAAATAGGATGGACTAGATTATGCATGAACTGACAATACATAAGGAATGAACTTGAATTCATTTTGACATGACTGCATCTTTGGTTTTGTAGTAGGCTAAGTAGACTGTCAATGTGTTTACAAGAAACCCATAAAATGTCAGGACAAGACCATCTTGATCAGTCCAGATCGCTGTCTGATGAGAATATATGAACTCAAACATGTGGCCCTTGTATACAGTATTTTAATCTTGAGGCCTCTTCCTGGTCCACCTCTGCAGAACACTAATCACTATCTTTACAGTACAATGTAAATACAACTTCATAGTTATGCTTTATTTGAACATATGAAGTTATCTAGCCCTTACAGCAAGCATGCTGTTCCCATAGACTTTGTCATTGCGCTAACACTAGTTAGATTTGGCTCGCAAAACTAGCTCCAACTTCCATCATACTGGATGTAGAAACATAAAAATGGTATTAACAAGTTCATCTGACTCCCAAACTATACCTTTAAGGGACCAGGTTGGAGGTAGTTTTGGACCAGGTTGTGAGTGTCTACAACAGGCAGCAGACACCCCACTAGGACTGTGTGAAAAACAGAGAACTCCGTTACAACTTCACTCCATCAATCACATTTCATTTTGTCACTGTTGCATCAGTGGCTCAGCGGTTTAAGGCACTGCATCTCCATGCTTGAGGCATCACTACAGACATTCTGGTTCGATTCCAGGCTGTATCACAACCGGCTGTGATTGGGAGTCCGATAGGGCAGCGCACAATTGTCCCAGCGTCGTCTGGGTTTGGCCGGTGTAGGCTGTCATTGTAAATAAGAATTTGTTCTTAACTGATTTGCCTAGTTAAATATATACACTGCTCAAAAAAATAAAGGGAACACTAAAATAACACATCCTAGATCTGAATGAATTAAATAATCTTACAAATACTTTTTTCTTTACATAGTTGAATGTGCTGACAACAAAATCACACAAATAATCTATGGAAATCCAATTTATCAACCCATGGACGTCTGGATTTGGAGTCACACTCAAAATTAAAGTGGAAAACCACACTACAGGCTGATCCAACTTTGATGTAATGTCCTTAAAACAAGTCAAAATGAGGTTCAGACATGTGTGTGGACTCCACGTGCCTGTATGACCTCCCTACAACGCCTGGGCATGCTCACACTCCTGGACAGTCTGTGGTGCAATGTGGTGTTGGTGGATGGAGCGAGACATGATGTTCCAGATGTGCTCAATTGGATTCAGGTCTGGGGAACGGGCGGGCCAGTCCATAGCATCAATGCCTTCCTCTTGCAGGAACTGCTGACACACTCCAGCCACATGAGGTCTAGCATTGTCTTCCATTAGGAGGAACCCAGGGCCAACCGCACCAGCATATGGTCTCACAAGGGGTCTGAGGATCTCATCTCGGTACCTAATGGCAGTCAGGCTACCTCTGGCGAGCACATTGAGGGCTGTGCGGCCCCCCCAAAGAAATGCCACCCCACACCATGACTGACCCACCGCCAAACCGGTCATGCTGGAGGATGTTGCAGGCAGCAGAACGTTCTCCACGGCGTCTCCAGACTCTGTCACGTCTGTCACATGTGCTCAGTGTGAACCTGCTTTTATCTGTGAAGAGCACAGGGCGCCAGTGGCCAATTTGTCAATCTTGGTGTTCTCTGGCAAATGCCAAACGTCCTGCACGGTGTTGGGCTGTAAGCACAACCCCCACCTGTGGACGTTGGGCCCTCATACCACCCTCATGGAGTCTGTTTCTGACCGTTTGAGCAGACACATGCACATACAGGGCTCTGGCAGTGCTCCTCCTGCTCCTCCTTGCACAAAGGCGGAGGTAGCGGTTCTGCTGCTGGGTTGTTGCCCTCCTACGGCCTCCTCCACGTCTCCTGATGTACTGGCCTGTCTCCTGGTAGCGCCTCCATGCTCTGGACACTACGCTGACAGACACAGCAAACCTTCTTGCCACAGCTCGCATTGATGTGCCATCCTGGATGAGCTGCACTACCTGAGACACTTGTGTGGGTTGTGGACTCTGTCTCATGCGACCACTAGAGTGAAAGCACCGCCAGCATTCAAAAGTGACCAAAACATCAGCCAGGAAGCATAGGAACTGAGAAGTGGTCTGTGGTCCCCACCTGCAGAACCACTCCTTTATTGGGGGTGTCTTGCTAATTGCCTATAATTTCCACCTGTTGTCTATTCCATTTGCACAACAGCATGTGAAATGTATTCTCAATCAGTGTTGCTTCCTAAGTGGACAGTTTGATTTCACAGAAGTGTGATTGACTTGGAGTTACATTGTGTTGTTTAAGTGTTCCCTTTATTTTTTTGAGCAGTGTATATATATTTTTTTATACCTTTATTTCAACAAGGAACACAGACTGAGACCAAGGTCTCTTTTACAGCTGGGCCCTGCATATACATGTTTACACATACAGTTTAGGTACAATGATTAAAAAACTAAACAAGACAAACAAACGATCACAGATAACAAAAAAAATACAGCAACAGATTACATTTACACACAGGTTATTCTACTAACAGCACAAGAACTTGCATTACCCGAAACAGTTACAAGCAATACAATAATAAAAATGCTCCAATAAATATTTAAAATGAGCACGGGGGACAAGAGTTTTAAGTTTAGTCTGCAGGCTATTCCATAGGCAAGGAGCGTAACAGGAAAAGGCAGCCATACACAACTCTATGGAAATCGCATGGGCCTCAAGTGTAATCCATGCTTGAGAACTGGTTTTAGGAATTCTAATTCTAATATTGATGAGTGATGATAAATAAGAAGGTAGCTTATTCAGAAGTGCTTTATAGACAAACACGAGAGCATGTTGTTCTCGTCTCACGGACAGCGAAGTCCAACCCACATTTTGATATAAAACACAGTGGTGAGTTCTGTAGCTAGCACCCATAATAAACCTAAGTGCGCAATGATAAGTAGCATCCAGCAATTTAAGTGTTGATGCCGTAGCATGCATGTAAATAATATCCCCATAATCTATAACAGACATAAAAGTAGCTTGCACAATTTGTCTTCTATTTGTAGAGGACAAGCATGTCCTGTTTCTATAGAGGAAGCCTAACTTGATTTTTAGCCGTTTACAAAGTTCGTCAATATGCATTTTAAAAGACTGTTTATCATCCAACCATATCCCTAAGTATTTATATGCAGAGACCTGATTAATTCGAGAACCATCTAAGCTCGTAAGTGCAAGTGTATTTTCAACCAACTTTTTGAACCTATTAAAAATCATAAAATGTGTTTTCTTTGCATTTAAAACAAGTTTCAGCTGTATAAAACACCCTTGTAATATCTTAAAATCTGTCTCCAATAGTGATAATGCTTGGTCAGCCGTTGAAGCGATAGAGTACATGACAGTGTCATCAGCATATAAATGAATTTGACACTTTCTTATCTCAACACTGATATTGTTTATGTAGAGTGAACAGTAATGGACCAAGTATAGAACCTTGTGGGACCCCTTTAACCAACTCCAATGGCTCTGACTGGATGCCGTTGACTCTAACAGCCTGACTTCTATCCTTTAGATAGTCATGAAACCAACGACAGGCATCCAGTCCCTGTCCTATTAACGACAGCTTATCCAAAAGTATCACATGGTCTACAGTGTCAAAAGCTTTAGACAAATCTATGAACAAGGCGGCACAGTACTTTATATTATCTAGGGCATTAGTAATATCATTTACAACACGTACAGTGGCCGCAATAGTACTGTTTTTAGGTCTAAAGCCAGATTGATTACTAGAAAGAGTATTGTTAACAGTTAAAAAAGATTGTAGTTGCCTATTCACCAGTGACTCTAGAATTTTAGCCAAACAGGAGAGCACAGAGATGGGCCGATAATTATCCAATTCACTACCATCACCTCCCTTGAGGAGTGGTAAAACAAAAGCCGTTTTCCAAGATTTAGGAATCTTTCCTACGACAAATGTTTGATTAAAAATATGCGTCACTACACCAGCAATAATAGGTGCCGCACACTTGAGTAAATATGGATCCAGATTATCAGCGCCTAATGATTTCTTAGAATCTATAGCAGATAGTGCAGATAAGACCTCATCTTCTGTGACTTTTTGAAAATTAAAAACCGGCTTACTGTTTTCCACATCAGCTGAAGGCCGAGGGACTGAAACAATAGACTGGTCAGGATCACGTTGGCCATTTTTTCTTTCAAAAAGAAAACCACCAGAAATAAAATGCTTATTAAAAACATCACAAATGTCAGTTCGGATCACTGATGATCCCAGATTCCGATGTAATTTGCTTCGGCAGGGAAGTCAAGGAGTTTCCTCGTTTAAGTGAGTTGACAGTTTTCCAGAATTTAGCGGAATCACCAGCAGACTCTGTCATAGCATCAAGAAAATACCTAGATGTTGCCTTTTTTATTCCTCCGGTCCATTTATTTCTCAATTGCCTAAAAAGCAGCCAATCACACCAGTAATTCCTCGCCAAGGCCCATGCTTGATTCTTTTGCAGAAAAAGGATTTTCAAATCACAGGAAAACCAAGGATTAGTTTGATTTTTTACCCTAAGTCGCTTTAACGGGGCGTGTTTATCAGCCATGAAGGTAAAAATTGATGAAAAGAAAGAGAACGCTAAAACTGGGTCCATTATGCCGTTTACGGATAAAAGCTCTGAATAATAAAGGTAATGGTTAAAAGCTTGCTCTGAGAAGTGTTTATAATTTCTCTTTAGAATTATACGGGGGTCAGGGTTTTTTAGCCTAGTATCTCTGATACATGCAATAGGGCAGTGGTCACTGATGTCATTAGCAAATAACCCACTAGCTATATATTTGTGAGGTGTATTTGGTAAGATAAGGTCTATTAATGTAGATTTTTGGGGGTCTTTTGGATTAGGACGGGTAGGTATAGTTATTAGTTGAGTAAGATTTAGTTTGTTAAAAATATATTTTAATTTAAATGATGCTGGCATCAGCCAGTCCAGATTGAGATCTCCGATAATCAATAATTCAGAGTTTACATAATTAGACATTAACTCAAACAATTTGCTTAGTGCAGATACCGGAGCTGAGGGTGGGTGATCGATCAGATACCGGAGCTGAGGGTGGGCGATTGAGCAGATACCAGAGCTGAGGGTGGGCGATAGAGCAGATACCGGAGCTGAGGGTGGGCGATAGAGCAGATACCGGAGCTGAGGGTGGGCGATAAACTCCCACTAGCGTTAATAGTGCATTATGACCAAGGACCACATTTAGAACTAAGCATTCGTACTGTTTTGGAACAGAAGTTGAAATGGACACAGTGACGTCTAGGTTGCATTTAACATATATGGCAATACCTCCACCTCTACCCACTCTGTCTGCTCTATAGACATTATACCCAGCTAACAGAACATCTGAGTCTGGAACAGAGACAGAGAGCCAGGATTCAGATATAATCATTATGTCAGCATGTGATTGTGAGACCAGTATTTCAATCAAATCTAGTTTTTGAATTAAGCTTCTAGCATTCAAATGAATAATTCCTAGGCCACTATTTCGAGAGCTCATATCAGATGGAGCATTCAAGGTAATATTAGATGAGCGACGCTTCCTTGTGTAACTACTGACAGGCCTGAGTTGGATGGAGATGAGATTACTTCTAACAATACCCCTCTGCATGTGCGAAGAAGTGGCAACACGGTACCTTGACAGTAGTGTAACAATAACTTAAAGTCCATCAAAAGTGTGGCTCAGTTGGTAGAGCATGGTGTTTGCAACGCCAGGGTTGTGGGTTTGATTCCCACGGGGGACCAGTACGGGGGAAAAATGTATGAAATGTATGCATTCACTACTATAAGTCGCTCTGGATAAGAGTGGCTGCTAAATGACTAAAATGTAAAAGTTTCATCCATGTTAGCAGCACCTGTAGAACTATTTAAAGCTATGGGGGGAGCAGTCAGTATAGCCTGATGGGGAATCGACCAACTCCGAGTATCAACCCCCATGGCTATATATTGTCAATTCTCATATGCCCTGTATGAGGACAAAGTGAGAGCCAGGTTTGAGGAGAGAATGCTTGTACCATACCTATTCAGATGTAATCCATCCCGGAGAAATACATTTGGTCGATGTAGAAAAGCTGTAAAATTGTTCACATATTGTATGCTTATTGAACAACAATAACCTTTAAGCCAGATGTGTAGCTGGCGTATACGACTGAAATTATTATCCGTAGAGCGTGGAGACGGGAATGGACCTGAAATAACGCATTGTTTACCTGATTTAACTACAGTATGAATCAGTGATTTAAAGTCCTTTTTAAGTTGCTCAGATTCCTGTAGTTGAATATCATTTGACCCTACATGGACAGTGATAGCTGAAGCAGTCGGGTGTTTACTAATGAGTAGCGGGATCATACAGTCAGTGTCCTGGATCCGGGCACCCGGGTAACAGATGGTCTCTGCTTTCCTAATAGAAACATTTTGGATCATAGATGAGCCCACAATAAGGATAGTGGGACTGCTGCATCTCTCTTGAGTTGTCTTCCTCCTAGAAGGTTGTTTGGGGCTAGTTATAGACCTGTTTCATTGTAAATTGTTTAGATGGCAGGGGTCCACTTGCTTCCGGGCAAAATTGTTTGTTCCTTTGGGGCCAGCGGCAGAAATCTCCAACTCTTACAATGCCCGGTATCTGTTTCCCAGTTCCAAGGCATCACTTTGCCTTGGCATTTTCCTGCCAAGGTTTTTTGGTTTCCGTACAGTAATCCATGGCTCCTGAGGTGGAGCAGAGGGAGTGGAGCAGACCGGGTGCTCGAGCACAGCTCCCGGTAATGGCCAAGGCTCTTCCAGCGGGACCAAAGCACGTCTCACAGCCGCAGGCTCCTCCGAGGCCGCAGTGACAAGCCATGGGCTTCGTTCACCACATTTTTGGCGGACTCAATCAGAGTCAATCAGCTGTTCATCTTCTTTAATCTGATGAAGAGTAGACACTCTACCCTGGGTCAATTGTTGACAATTGACACATCCAGGGGTGAGTTTGGTCATTATTCTGGTCCCGTGTGGCTCAGTTGGTAGAGCATGGTGTTTGCAACACCAGGGTTGTGGGTTTGATTCCCACGGGGGGCAGTATGCATTCACTACTGGAAGTTGCTCTGGATAAGAGTGTCTGCTAAATGACTAAAATGTAAATGTATTCTGAGTTGTTAGCTAGCAACGCTAACTAGCCTTGGTGTGGGGGTAGGCCCAAAATGAACTAGCCAGCTTTACGGCGCTACCGTGAGTCCAATACGATTTTCTTTGCAGATAGTCTGTTTGTAACTTTAAGATTGTGACTTGATAATAGTTATCACGCCAAGTTGAAAAGCAGAAGCAACACTTCCATATGACCTTACAGTAGTATCGTTGATTGTTCTTCCTTCCTTACACTGAAAATTAAAGGGCTCAGTCACTTTGTCTAGTTAGGCCAAAGAGTTCAATCTTGGTTTCATCAGACCAGAGAATCTATTTTTTACATAAAAAAAAGAAAAATGTAACATTTATTTAACGAGGCAAGTTAGTTAAGAACAAATTCTTATTTACAATGACAGCCTACCCCGGCCAAACCCGGACGATGCTGGGCCAATTGTGCACCGCCCTATGGGACTCCCAATCACGGCCGAATGCGATGTAGCCTGCCTGGTCTGAGAGTCTTTACGTGCCTTTTGGGAAACTCCAAGCGGGCTGTCATATGCCTTTTACTGAAGAGTGGCTTCTGTCTGGCTGTGCTGCAGAGATGGGTTTTCTTTCTGGAAAGTTCTCTCATATCTACCGAGGAACTCTAGAGCTCTGTCAGTGACCATCGGGTTCTTGGTCACCTCCCTGACCAAGCCCCTTCTCTCCGATTGCTTAGTTTGGCCGGGCAGTCAGCTCAAGGAAGAGTCTTGGTGGTTCCAAAATTCTTCATTTAAGAATGATGGAGGCCACTGTGTTCTTGGGGACCTACAATGTTGCAGACATTTTTTGGTACCCTTCCCCAGATCTGTGCCTCAACACAATCCTGTCTCGGAGCTCTACCGGCAATTCCTTCGACCTCATGGCTTGGTTTTTGCTCTGACCTGCACTGTCAACTGTGGGACCTTATATAGACAGGTGTGTGTATTTCCAAAACATGTCAAATCAATTAAATTGACCACCGGTGGACTCCAAGTTGTAGAAACATCTTAAGGATGAACAATGGAAACAATATGCACCTGAGCTCAATTTCGAGACTCATAGCAAAGGGTCAGAATACTTATGTAAATAAGTTTAGAATTGTTTATAAATTCGTAACATTTTCAAAAACCTGTTTTAGCTTTGTCATTATGGGGTATTGTGTGTAGATTGAAGTTTATTTTATTTAATCCATTTTAGAATAAGGCTGTAACATAACAAAATGTGGAAAAAGTCAAGGGGTCTGAATACTTTCCGATGGCACTGTGTGTGTATTTATATATATATATTTATATATATATAAAATCAATGTTGAACAGGCTACGGAAAGATGGAGGCTATAAGATGGGAGTCCCGATCTGCATTCCTGTATAATGTTCATGTTGGGATTAGTTGGGTACACTTACTATTTCTTATTAGTACACTATAGTTGGATGGATAATATTGAGGTTTTCGGAGAATCTGTTTATTTATTTTGTCAGTTGCCCGAATTTATGAGATTAGAACATTTGTATGTGGTGTTTTTAGGATGTCAGCATTGGCCAGCGGTGTGTGTGTGTGTGTGTTATAGACAGGTATACATGGATTGGTATAGGCTATATTTTAGGTCTAAACCATTATAGTAGCCTAATATGTTTTGTTCTAAATTAAATGTATATTTTATAGAATTAGCTATGCCGTCTGAGTTTGGTTCTGATGGGTTAGGGTTTGATGGCTGGGTCTGATCCACTCCGGTCTGAATACCAGATTAATTAAATATTCATAATTTAAGAGATTGTCCTGATATTTATTGTATCCATGGATAACATGCCTTATTTACACAATCAATACATCGGCAGTCTTTCAACATAAGGCAACAATATTTACGGGACACATGAGCAGGAGATTAACTTGGTCATAAATGTTCTTCATTAAAGATGATCACAAATACTGTGTTGGTAACCTTGCATTATAGTAGGCCTGTAACTTATTTTGAACAAAACCCACGGAACAGAACTATCTTATGAGTGAGTCACTCAGCTTTATGCTGACACATATCACACTTGATTTGAGTCATTCAACATTAGTCATAACTGTATTTTAAAATAACGAAAATGACCCATAAAATAACACATAAAAAATATAGGAGTAATAAAATTGGTTATAATAATATGAAAATAGTCCTATTAGGCTACATGGTGATACATTGGTTATAGCCTACTAAAACTAAATAGGCCAAGCCTATGTTAGGCAACCAAAACAATATGTTGTGTTGCACTTCACAGCACCGACCTCCTTATCGACGACAAACGACGTCCATGCAGAGGATTTGCCCTTAAGTTTTTCCTCCACGTTGGCCTGCTCTTTCCCCTTCCGTTTCTTATTCACATCAGAAAAAATACTCAATCTTTCATACTCTCACTATAAGAAAAAAGTGCAATTTGTGAAATGTGCCGTTAATGAACTTCTCTGATCGTGGAAGGCAGGATACCGGAGCAAGTTGCCGTAGGCTGCATGTCAGAGGGCCTCTAAGAAAGGCATAGTAGACAACTTAAAGCTGCTGTTTTATTCTGGTTAGAGGACTTCAGTCTAGCACACATTCAAGAACGTGAGTTTATATACTATTTCATTTTATCACTTGACTCGATCGTTCGATCAGATGCTTATAGACTATACTCATTCTCAAAGAAATGTACAGTAGCACGTGTTTCTGTTTGTCCCTTCAACATAGAAAAGTATTTTGCAATTATCATGTTGAATTCGTTATCGAGCAGTTTGTTTTCTGACGTTACCGGTAATGTATAGGGCAGGCTATCCTGTAAATGTCGATGTCTAACTGTTGAATTTATGTTAATATCCAATAGTTGCATTTGTCGTAGGGCAACTGTATTATCAGTTAGCCACCACTTAGCTTTTTCCCCCTGAATTACTGCAACCGTCACTTACCGGGAGCATGTAGGCTTTAGTTAGGAATGCCAGCAAATGTTATTGTTCACATACACATATTTAGCTGATGTTATTACGGGTCTAGCAAAATGCTTATGGTCCTAGCTCCAACAGCGCAGTAATATCTGATAACACACGCAAAATCTAAAGTAAAATAATGGAGTTAAGAAATATTGGGAGGAGCAATGTCAGTCCGGAATATATGTACACTGCTCAAAAAAATAAAGGGAACACACAACACAATGTAACTCCAAGTCAATCACACTTCTGTGAAATCAAACTGTCCACTTAGGAAGCAACACTGATTGACAATAAATGTCACATGCTGTTGTGCAAATGGAATAGACAAGAGGTGGAAATTATAGGCAATTAGCAAGACAACCCCAATAAAGGAGTGGTTCGGAAGGTGGTGACCACAGACCACTTCTCAGTTCTTATGCATCCTGGCTGATGTTTTGGTCACTTTTGAATGCTGGCGGTTCTTTCACTCTAGTGGTAGCATGAGACGGAGTCTACAACCCACACAAGTGGCTCAGGTAGTGCAGCTCATCCAGGATGGCACATCAATGCGAGCTGTGGCAAGAAGGTTTGCAGTGTCTGTCAGCGTAGTGTCCAGAGCATGGAGGCGCTACCAGGAGACAGGCCAGTACATCAGGAGACGTGGAGGAGGCCGTAGGAGGGCAACAACCCAGCAGCAGGACCGCTACCTCTGCCTTTGTGCAAGGAGGAGCAGGAGGAACACTGCCAGAGCCCTGCAAAATGACCTCCAGCAGGCCACAAATGTGCATGTGTCTGCTCAAACGGTCAGAAATAGACTCCATGAGGGTGGTATGAGGACCCGACGTCCACAGGTGGGGGTTGTGCTTACAGCCCAACACCGTGCAGGACATTTGGCATTTGCCAGAGAACACCAAGATTGGCAAATTCGCCACTGGCGCCCTGTGCTCTTCACAGATGAAGCAGGTTCACACTGAGCACATGTGACAGACGTGACAGAGTCTGGAGACGCCATGGAGAACGTTCTGCTGCCTGCAACATCCTCCAGCATGACCAGTTTGGCGGTGGGTCAGTCATGGTGTGGGGTGGCATTTCTTTGGGGGGCCGCACAGCCCTCCATGTGCTCGCCAGAGGTAGCCTGACTGCCATTAGGTACCGAGATGAGATCCTCAGACCCCTTGTGAGACCATATGCTGGTGCGGTTGGCCCTGGGTTCCTCCTAATGCAAGACAATGCTAGACCTCATGTGGCTGGAGTGTGTCAGCAGTTCCTGAAAGAGGAAGGCATTGATGCTATGGACTGGCCTGCCCGTTCCCCAGACCTGAATCCAATTGAGCACATCTGGGACATCATGTCTCGCTCCATCCACCAACGCCACGTTGCACCACAGACTGTCCAGGAGTTGGCGGATGCTTTAGTCCAGGTCTGGGAGGAGATCCCTCAGGAGCCATCCGCCAACTCATCAGGAGCATGCCCAGGCGTTGTAGGGAGGTCATACAGGCACGTGGAGGCCACACACACTACTGAGCCTCATTTTGACTTGTTTTAACCTGTTATGGATAGGGGGCAGTATTTTCACGGCCGGATAAAAAACGTACCCGATTTAATCTGATTATTACTCCTGCCCAGAAACTAGAATATGCATATAATTATTAGCTTTGGATAGAAAACACTCCAAAGTTTCTAAAACTGTTTGAATGGTGTCTGTGAGTATAACAGAACTCATTTGGCAGGCCAAAACCTGAGAAGATTCCTTACAGGAAGTGCCCTCTCTGACCATTTCTTGGCCTTCTACACTCTCTTTATTGAAAACTGAGGATCTCTGCTGTAACGTGACACTTCCTACGGCTCCCATAGGCTCTCAGAAGGTGGCAAAACGCTGAATGATGCCTTTGCAGGTCCAGGCTGAAAAACAGTAGCGCATTTGGATAGTGGTCGATCTGAGAACAATGAGACTGAGGCGCGTGCACGAGGTGACACCATGTTTTTATTTTTTCGTCTTTGAACGAAAACAGGGTTTCCCGGTCGGAATATTATCGCTTTTTTACAAGAAAAATCGCATAAAAATTGATTTTAAACAGCGGTTGACATGCTTCGAAGTACGGTAATGGAATATTTAGAATTTTTTTGTCACGAAACGCGTCGGGCGCGTAACCCTTCGTCACCCTTCGGATAGTGTCTTGAACGCACAACAAAACGCCGCTATTTGGATATAACTATGGATTATTTGGAACCAAACCAACATTTGTTATTGAAGTAGAAGTCCCGGGAGTGCATTCTGGCGAAGAACAGCAAAGGTAATCCAATTTTTCTTATAGTAAATCTGACTTTGGTGAGGGCTAAACTTGGTGGGTGTCTAAATAGCTAGCCCGTGATGGCGAGCTATCTACTCAGAATATTGCAAAATGTGCTTTCACCGAAAAGCTATTTTAAAATCGGACATAGCGATTGCATAAAGGAGTTCTGTATCTATAATTCTTAAAATAATTGTTATGTTTTTTTGTGAACGTTTATCGTGAGTAATTTAGTAAATTCACCGGAAGTTTCGGTGGGTATGCTAGTTCTGAACGTCACATGCTAATGTAAAAAGCTGTTTTTTGATATAAATATGAACTTGATTGAACAAAACATGCATGTATTGTATAACATAATGTCCTAGGAGTGTCATCTGATGAAGATCATCAAAGGTTAGTGCTGCATTTAGCTGTGGTTTTGTTTTTTGTGACATTATATGCTAGCTTGAAAAATGGGTGTCTGATTATTTCTGGCTGGGTACTCTGCTGACATAATCTAATGTTTTGCTTTCGCTGTAAAGCCTTTTTGAAATCGGACCTGGGGTTAGATAAAGGAGAGTCTTGTCTTTAAAATGGTGTAAAATAGTCATATGTTTGAAAAGTGGAAGTTTTCGGATTTTCGAGGACTTTGTATTTCGCGCCACGCCCATCATTGGATATTGGAGCGGTGTTCCGCTAGCGGAACGTCTAGATGTGAGAGGTTAACCTGTTATGGATAGGGGGCAGTATTTTCACGGCCGGATAAAAAACATACCCATTTAATCTATTTTTTACTCCTGCCCAGAAACTAGAATATGCATATAATTGTTTGATTTGGATAGAAAACACCCTAAAGTTTCTAAAACTGTTTGAATGGTGTCTGTGAGTATAACAGAACTCATATGGCAGGCCAAAACCTGAGAAGATTCTAAACAGGAAGTGCCCTCTCTGACCATTTCTTGGCCTTCTTTAGCCTCTTTATTGAAAACAGAGGATCTCTGCTGTAACGTGACACTTTCTAAGGCTCCCATAGGCTCTCAGAAGGCGCCAGAACGTTGAATGATGACTCTGCAGTCTCTGGCTGAAAAACAGTAGCGCATTTGGAAAGTGGTCGATCTGAGAACAATGAGATGGGTGCGCGCATGCACGTGAAGAGTCCATTTTACATTTTCAGTCTTTGAACGAAAACGACGTCTCCGGGTTGGAATATTATCGCTATTTTACGAGAACAATCGCATAAAAATTGATTTTAAACAGCGTTTGACATGCTTCGAAGTACGGTAATGTAATATTTTGAATTTTTTTGTCACGATACGTGCCGGCACGTCACCCTTCGTTACCCTTCGAATAGTGTCTTGAACGCACAAACAAAACGCCGCTATTTGGATATAACTATGGATTATTTGGAACCAAACCAACATTTGTTGTTGAAGTAGAAGTCCTGGGAGTGCATTCTGATGAAGAACAGCAAAGGTAATCCAATTTTTCTTATAGTAAATCTGAGTTTGTTGAGTCCCAAACTTGGTGGGTGTCAAAATAGCTAGCCTGTGATGGCCGGGCTATCTACTCAGAATATTGCAAAATGTGCTTTCACCGAAAAGCTATTTTAAAATCGGACACCGCGATTGCATAAAGGAGTTCTGTATCTATAATTCTTAAAATAATTGTTATGTTTTTTGTGAACATTTATCGTGAGTAATTTAGTAAATGCACCGGAAGTGTTCGGTGAGAATGCTAGTTCTGAACGTCACATGCTAATGTAAAAAGTTGGTTTTTGATATAAATATGAACTTGATTGAACAAAACATGCATGTATTGTATAACATAATGTCCTAGGAGTGTCATCTGATGAAGATCATCAAAGGTTAGTACTGCATTTAGCTGTGTTTTTGGTTTTTGTGACATTATATGCTAGCTTGAAAAATGGGTGTCTGATTATTTCTGGCTGGGTACTCTCCTGACATAATCTAATGTTTTGCTTTCGTTGTAAAGCCTTTTTGAAATCGGACAGTGTGGTTAGATAAAGGAGAGTCTTGTCTTTAAAATGGTGTAAAATAGTCATATGTTTGAAAAATGGAAGTTTTCGGATTTTCGAGGACTTTGTAATTCGCGCCACGCCCTATCATTGGATATTGGAGCGGTGTTCCGCTAGCGGAACATCTAGATGTAAGAGGTTAAGGACATTACATCAAAGTTGGATCAGCCTGTAGTGTGGTTTTCCACTTTAATTTTGAGTGTGACTCCAAATCCAGACCTCCATGGGTTGATAAATTGGATTTCCATTGATTATTTGTGTCTGATTTTGTTGTCAGCACATTCAACTATGTAAAGAAAAAAATATTTAATAAGATTATTTCATTCATTTAGATCTAGGATGTGTTATTTTAGTGTTCCCTTTATTTTTTGGAGCAGTATATATTATGGGATGTACAGACATTATAGATATATGTAGGTGTCATGAATCCCGCTTCCTGAGTCTGTGTTCTGCCTGAGCTGCCTGTTTTTTGTGTTGGAGTTGTTTCCTGAGGTTTCTGAACACACTCTGTCTGGTTGCCGGGCGACGAAGCTAGGCGGGAGATCTCTCAATTACCCGCACCTCCATCTCATCAGCCATCTGCACACCTGGTCCTGATCATCACCTCTTCTCTTCATAAGCTCTGACCTGACATCCATTCCCTGCCGGATCGTTAGCAATGAACAGTATGTTGTGTCAGCGTATCAGCCTCATGTTACCAGAGTTAGTTTTGTTGTTCTGTACTTTTTGTCGGTTACTCAACCCCGTTTACTCTGTCTACAGTCATCCTCCCGGAACATTCACCCCCCTTGCCTGGTCGTCGGTGGTTTCAGTGACATCGTTGGATCTGCCTATTCACTCTCATCAACTCACCTCCGCTGCCGCTCCGTCTCCTGGACTATTCTATTTTCACCTCGAGTCTGTGAGTAAATACTCATCTTCATTTTACTCACCTTGTCTTGGTCTGCTTCTGGGTTCAGCTTTAGAGAATCGTGACAGAACGATCCGGCCTGAAATGAACCCAGCGGACCTGTACTCCGTTCGCCCATGCCATTACCCTTCAGGGGAAGATGTTGGGACAACACGGCGCTACAGCACGGCGCTACAGGAGATCGCACTTTCGGTTTGGAACTTTTCTGCTAGTCTGACGAGTATCCAGGCTCAGCTCAGTTTGCCGGCGGATCATCCACCACCTACTTCATCCCTCTCACCTGTCGCTTCTGGAGATGTTCCCTTCCGTAAGCCCAAGGTTCCGACGCCAGATAAGTACGAAGGGGATTTGGGAAGATGACGTTCGTTTTTTATGCAGTGTGGGCTAGTGTTTGATCTGCAGCCCCACTCTTACGCCACAGCCAAGGCTAGGATAGCTTTTGTTATTGAACTGCTGCGTGGAAGAGCTCTGGAGTGGGCTTCAGCCATATGGGAACGACAGGACACCTGCATGGTGTCATACCAGGAGTTCACAGCAGACCGGAGGAAGCTTTTTGACCATCCTGTCCGAGGTAAGGACACAGCTAAGCGTTTGTTCTCTCTTTGCCAAGGAGCTCGCAGTGTGGCAGAATTTGTTATTGAATTCAGGACATTGGCTGTGGAGAGTGGGTGGAATGAGGAATCACTACAAGCGTTTTTTTACCAGGGGTTGTCGGAGCAACTCAAGGATGAATTGATCTCCTATCCTGAGCCTAGTGACCTGGACAGTCTGGTAGCATTAGCTATTCGGGTGGATAACAGAATCCGAGAGAGGAGGGAGAAGCAATGGGGCACGTCCAATCAATCAGCTGCTCGGTTACCATTCGGGTCAGGAAGTGGACCGGAACGAGTCGATCATTATTCACCTCACGGGATTAGCGGAGGGGTCCTGCTTCCAGATCCTGAACCCATGCAAGTGGGGCAGCACGGGTTAACCAAGGAGGAGTGCCAACGTAGACGTGAGACCAACAGCTGCCTCTACTGTGGTAGCTCGGGACATTACATCTCCGCTTGTCCCCCTCTCAATAGTCCTGTTAGACCCCTTTTTCCTGCTACACTCATGAACAAGAATCAGAGTTTAGCGATTCACGCTTTTATTGACTCAGGTGCCGATGGCAGCTTTATAGATGCCGACTTGGTGGAACAGCTGGGGCTTTCCAAGGAGAAGTTACCGGAAGCCATTGAAGCAACCACTCTGAACGGCAGTAGTCTGGCACGTATCACTATGAGGACTGAACCGGTTAAGATGCTGTTGTCAGGGAATCAGAGGTTCTCCTTCTTCATTCTGCCTTCTCCCCATGTTCCTCTGGTTCTTGGATACCCCTGGCTGAGAGAACACAATCCCACGTTCGATTGGGTGACTGGCAAGGTAACTAGTTGGAGCACTGAATGTCATGCTAACTGCCTTAAGACGGCCTGTTCCCATTCTGTTCCCAGTCAGGTCATTTATTCTACCCCCCCCAGATTTGGCCCTGGTTCCTGAAACATATCACGAATTGGGTGAAGTGTTCAGTAAGCAGAAGGCTCTGTCACTTCCTCCCCACCGACCTTATGATTGTTCCATTAACCTGTTCCCTGGAGCTGCCTATCCCAAGGGACGGTTATACAGTATCTCTCGACCTGAACGGGTAGCTTTGGAGACCTACATAAAGGAGTCTCTAGCTGCTGGTCTCATTCGTCCCTCGTCATCACCCCTGGGGGCAGGATTCTTTTTTGTGAGTGGCTCTCTTCGACCTTGTATTGATTATCGGGGGTTGAATGATATTACGGTCAAGAACAAGTATCCCCTGCCATTGATGAGCTCAGCTTTCGACTCCTTACAGGGTGCTACGGTGTTCACTAAGCTAGATCTACGCAATGCGTATCATCTGGTCCGGATCAGAGAGGGGGACGAGTGGTTGACTGGTTTCAATACACCGATGGGTCATTTCGAGTATCTGGTGATGCCGTTTGGACTGACCAATGCTCCAGCAGTGTTCCAGAGCATGGTTAATGACGTCTTGAGAGATATGATCGGTCTGTTTGTGTTCGTTTACCTGGATGACATTTTGATCTTCTCTAAGGAGCCTTCCAGCCACGTCCAGCATGTCAAGCAGGTTCTGCAGCGATTGTTGGAGAACCGCCTGTTTGTGAAGGCCAAGAAGTGTGACTTTCATGCCCACACTACATCCTTCCTCGGGTACATCATCTCCCGGGGAAAGATTAAGATGGACCAAGAGAAGGTTTGGGCAGTTCTGGATTGGGCCCAGTCCGGTACGAGATTGCAGCTCCAGAGGTTTCTGGGGTTTGCGAATTTCTATCGTAGATTTATCCATGACTACAGCCATGTGGCCGCTCCATTACCTGCCCTGACTTCTAGCACCAGGACCTTCAGTTGGAATCCTGAGGCAGACCGAGCATTTCTGGATTTGAAGAGTCGATTCACCAACGCCCCAATTTTCTCTCAACCTGATGCTGCCCGGCAGTTTGTCATGGAAGTGGACGCGTCTGATGTGGGGGTTGGCGCCATCCTGTCCCAGCGACGCTCCACTGACGGTAAACTCCATCCCTGCGCCTTCTACTCTCATCGTCTTTCGTCTGCGGAGAGGAATTACAATGTGTGTAACCAGGAGCTTCTCGCGGTGAAACTGGCCTTGGAGGAGTGGCGCCACTGGTTGGAGGGAGCGGAGCAACCATTTATTGTCTGGACTGACCACAAGAATCTTGCTTACGTGCAATCGGCTAGACGTCTTAACTCGCGTCAGGCCAGGTGGGCTTTGTTTTTTGGACGCTTTAATTTTTCCCTGACGTTCTGACCTGGGTCTAAGAACGGCAAGGCGGACGCCTTGTCCCGGATGTTCTCCAAGACGGAGGAGAGTGGGGCCAAGACCGAGACGATACTTCCCCAGAACTTCGTCGTGGGAGCAGTTACGTGGAGAATTGAGGAGGAGGTTCTGGCGGCCCTTCGGACACAGCCCAGTCCCGGTAACGGTCCACCCGGTCGGTTGTTTGTGACTGAGTCTGTCCATTCTGCTGTCCAATGGTCCCACGCCAGCAATATGGCTTGTCACCCGGGTGGCTCGGACGATGGCATTACTACGCAGACGATTTTGGTGGCCTGCCATGGGAGAAGATACCCGGAGGTTTGTTGCTGCATGCCCAGTATGTGCACAGAATAAAGGTGCCAATCAGGCCAGCTCTGGACTTCTTTACCCCCTACCTATTCCCTGGCGACCATGGTCGCATCTGGCCCTGGACTTTGTCACTGGATTTCCCTCTTCTGATGGGAACACGGTCATTCTGACTATTGTGGACAGATTCAGCAAGTTCGCCCACTTTGTGCCCATCTCCAAGCTTCCCTCTGCCTCTGAGACGTCCGAGATCCTGGTTAGGGAGGTTTTCAGGGTCCATGGGTTGCCCAGTGACATAGTTTCCGACCGTGGTCCTCAGTTTACCTCTGCTGTCTGGAAATCCTTCTGTTTGGCCATTGGAGCTACTGTCAGTCTCACATCTGGATTTCACCCCCAATCTAATGGTCAGGCGGAGAGAGCCGGAGAGAGCCAGAATCGTGACAGTAGGATCAACACAGTCTCACAATCAATTCGTGCATATATGCACATAATGCATTTCAGCAAATTTCGTGCGTTTTGGTGTGGCTTAATTCGTGAGAAAAGACACTAATTTTATGTGCTTCTTAATTAGTGCGAAAAGACACACATTTAACCAGTAGGCTACACACAAGCCTTTGCAACAACCATATAGACGTGATAGTTTATATTTCATTTTTGTTCTTCTTAATGTCTAATTCAATGTTATGAATATACATAAATGTTGTCTTTGTTTAACCATGTTTTAAAATGTGTCGTTGTATGCCTATATGTACTGTTTCAGACTTGCTGAACAGAATTTTTGAGAAAAGACGCACATTTACGTGCGACTTAATTCGTGGGAAAATGTGTTTTCTTAATGCCAATGCTGTTTTCTGTGCTTGATTTCGTTTAATACTTTGGATAAAGGTGCACTTGTAATCAGAAGGCCTTTTTGTCATGTAGGCAACAGTACATGATTTTCTTAATAACCCATTTCATATTTCATGGAGCCTAAATCACACAATTTTCTTCATAATGCATGTATTACATGTTAAACAGGTTAATGTAAAATAATGAATTATGTTGGCTTACACTTATGGCACTTTCAAGGCCTTTCCATTATGATTATTACGGTCATGTCACTCATGTTATATACTTAGGCTACTGTAACGTGTTCAACCAGTTAGCAAGTCAGAAATGTCTGTTTCCTAGTACCGACTAGCTTTTGAAGTCTGAACAATTCTTAAACTAATAAAAATTCTGTTCAGCAAGTCTAAAACAGTACATATAGGCATACAACGACACATTTTAAAACATGGTTAAACAATGACAACATTTCTGTATATTCATAACGTTGAATTAGCCATTAAGAAGAACAAAAATGAAATATAAACTATCGCGTCTATATGGTTGTTGCAAAGGCTTGTGTGTAGCCTACTGGTTAAATGTGTCTTTTCGCACGAATTAAGAAGCACATAAAATTTGTGTCTTTGCACAAATTGATTGTGAGACTGTGTTGGTAGGATAGGAAAGTGAATCGTGAAAGGATAGGCCTTGACTAGAATACAGTATATACATATGAAATGGGTAAAACAGTATATAAACATTGTTGCCAGTGTTCCATGACAACGTACATAAGGCAGCAGTCTCTGAGTACCAAGTGGTAGCCGGCTAGTGACAGTGACTAAAGTTCAGGGCTGGTTTCGATGCGGAGGCCGGCTAGTGGTGTATTTTTAAGTCTGATGGCCTTGAGATTGAAGCTGTTTTTCAATCTCTGGTTTCCAACTTTGATGCACCTGTACTGATGTCACAGTATCCACAGAAAATGGTGCCCCTCCTCGGCCGGGCGGCGGTCGTCGTCGCCGGTCTACTAGCTGCCACCAATCTATGTTTCTGTGTTCGTTGTGTTTTGTTTGTTTAGTTCCGCACCTGTTTCCGTTTCTGTCATTAGTAGGGGGGGTATTTAGTTTGTTCATTTGGGTTTGTGTTTTGTGCGGGATTGTTGGCTTGTCAGCGGGCAGTGGGGTATTACGCTGTGGCCGTGTTTTTTCTCCATCGTTTTATTGGAGGATTTATTTTCTCGCCGGGCTACGCCCCGTGCGTGATTTTCCCTTTGTGGATTACCTGTTTCCCTTTTGGGTATTGTCCGCTCCCTGTGCCTTTTTGATCACCTAGTGTTTGGGTGTGAATAAACTTCGAGCTACTGGACATTATCTCCTGCATTTGACTCTGCTCCTTCCTCCTGCCCTAAGTACCCGTGACAACTAACCCCACCTTCTAGATGGTAGCGGGGTGAACAGGCCGTAGCTGATGTCCTTGATTTTCTTGGCCTTCCTGTGACACTGATTGCTGTAGAGGTCCTGGAGGGCAGGCAGTGTGCAGCACCGTCTGAGCTGTCTGGAGAGCCCTGCTTGTCTAAAGGGTCAGATTACAATCGAATAGATCTGCAATTTCCAAATGAGGTGGATTGTTGCGTTTTTTTATACCCTCAAAGACTAACCAGGATAAATGAAAGTGGAAATGGGCCTATTAACCTATTATAAAACAGATAGCTTTAGGATAGTTGAGGTTCAGATGAGGAATTGGGAAATCATGGAGCTAAAATGTATATCCCTGAGATTGGTTGATATCCCACACTTTTTCCTGTTTTGCATATTTTAGGCTCCTGAGTGGCGCAGCGGTCTAAGGCACTGCATCTCAGTGCTAGAGGCGTCACAGCAGACACCCTGGTTTGAATACAGTCTGTATCACAACCGGCGGTGATTGGGAGTCCCATAGGGCGGTGCACAATTGGCCCAGCGTTGTCAGGGTTTGGCGTCATTGTAGCTAATCATTTGTTCTTAAAACCTCTACAGGATCAGCTGGTCGTCCTCGCAGTGGCAGACCACTTGTAACCACACCTGCACAGGATCGGTACATCCGAACCTCACACCTGCGGGACAGGGACAGGATGGCAACAACAACTGCCCGAGTTACTCCAGGAACGCACAATCCCTCCATCAGTGCTCAGACTGTCCGCAATAGGCTGAGAGAGGCTCGACTGAGGGCTTGTAGGCCTGTTGTAAGGCAGGTCCTCAACCAGACATCACCGCCAACAACGTCGCCTATGGGCAACAAAACCACCGTTGCTGGACCAGACAGGACTGGCAAAAGTGCTCTTCACTGACGAGTCGCGGTTTTGTCTCACCAGGGGTGATGGTCGGATTCACATTTATCGTCGAAGGAATGAGCGTTACACAGAGGCCAGTACTCTGGAGCGGGATCGATTTGAAGGTGGAGGGTCCGTTATGGTCTGGGGCGGTGAGTCACAGCATCATCGGACTGCGCTTGTTGTCATTGCTGGCAAGCTCAACGCTGTGCGTTACAGGGAAGACATCCTCCCTCATGTGGTACCCTTCCTGCAGGCTCATCCTGACATGACCCACCAGCATGACAATGCCACCACGCACAGAACGAGCAGTATGGCTGATTTCCTGCAAGACAGGAATGTCAGTGTTCTTTCATGGCCAGCGAAGAGCCCGGATCTCAATCCCATTGAGCACGTCTGGGACCTGTTGGATCGGAGGGCTAGGGCCATTCCCCCCAGAAATGTCCGGGAACTTGCAGGTGCCTTGGTGGAAGAGTGGGGTAACATCTCACAGCAAGAACTGGCAAATCTGGTGCAGTCCATGAGGAGGAGATGAACTGCAGTACTTAATGCAGCTGGTGGCCACACCAGATACTGACTGTTACTTTTGATTTTGACCCCCCCTTTGTTCAGAGACACATTATTCCATTTCTGTTAGTCACATGTCTGTGGAACTTGTTCAGTTTATGTCTCAGTTGTTGAATCTTGTTATGTTAATACAAATATTTACACATGTTAAGTTTGCTGAAAATAAACACAATTAACAGTGAGAGGGCGTTTCTTTTTTTGCTGAGTTTATGTACTGTACATAATAAATATATATATATATATACTGCTCAAAAAAATAAAGGGAACACTAAAATAATCAATGGAAATCCAATTTATCAACCCATGGAAGTCTGGATTTGGAGTCACCCAAAATGAAAGTGGAAAACCACACTACAGGCTGATCCAACTTTGATGTAATGTCCTTAAAACAAGTCAAAATGAGGCTCAGTAGTGTGTGTGGCCTCCATGTGCCTGTATGACCTCCCTACAACGCCTGGGCATGCTCCTGATGAGTTGGCGGATGGTCTCCTGAGGGATCTCCTCCCAGACCTGGACTAAAGCATCCGCCAACTCCTGGACAGTCTGTGGTGCAACGTGGCGTTGGTGGATGGAGCGAGACATGATGTCCCAGATGTGCTCAATTGGATTCAGGTCTGGGGAACGGGCGGGCCAGTCCATAGCATCAATGCCTTCCTCTTGCAGGAACTGCTGACACACTCCAGCCACATGAGGTCTAGCATTGTCTTGCATTAGGAGGAACCCAGGGCCAACCGCACCAGCATATGGTCTCACAAGGGGTCTGAGGATCTCATACCTAATGGCAGTCAGGCTACCTCTGGCGAGCACATGGAGGGCTGTGCGGCCCCCCAAAGAAATGCCACCCCACACCATGACTGACCCACCGCCAAACCTGTCATGCTGGAGGATGTTGCAGGCAGCAGAACGTTCTCCACTGCGACTCCAGACTCTGTCACATGTGCTCAGTGTGAACCTGCTTCATCTGTGAAGAGCACAGGGCGCCAGTGGCCAATTTGCCAATCTTGGTGTTCTCTGGCAAATGCCAAACGTCATGCACGGTGTTGGGCTTTATGCACAACCCCCACCTGTGGACGTCGGGCCCTCATACCACCCTCATGGAGTCTGTTTCTGACCGTTTGAGCAGACACATGCACATTTGTGGCCTGCTGGAGGTCATTTTGCAGGGCTCTGGCAGTGCTCCTCCTGCTCCTCCTTGCACAAAGGCGGAGGTAGCGGTCCTGCTGCTAGGTTGTTGCCCTCCTACGGCCTCCTCCACGTCTCCTGATGTACTGGCCTGTCTCCTGGTAGCGCCTCCATGCTCTGGACACTACGCTGACAGACACAGCAAACCTTCTTGCCACAGCTCGCATTGATGTGCCATCCTGGATGAGCTGCACTACCTGAGACACTTGTGTGGGTTGTAGACTCCGTCTCATGCTACCACTAGAGTGAAAGCACCGCCAGCATTCAAAAGTGACCAAAACATCAGCCAGGAAGCATAGGAACTGAGAAGTGGTCTGTGGTCACCACCTGCAGAACCACTCCTTTATTGGAGGTGTCTTGCTAATTGCTTATAATTTCCACCTGTTGTCTATTCCATTTGCACAACAGCATGTGAAATGTATTGTCAATCAGTGTTGCTTCCTAAGTGGACAGTTTGATTTCACAGAAGTGTGATTGACTTGGAGTTACATTGTGTTGTTTAAGTGTTCCCTTAATTTTTTTTAGCAGTGTATATATAATTGAATGCAAGTCACTTGCAAGTCACTTGCTTTCAATTCAGGAAGCAAACTGAAATTCCCCAAATTGTCAGTTTACTTCCTGAATTGACTGAAGTGAAATGGAATTGCCCCCAACCCTGACTTAACCATATGTGTTCAAAGTCAGTCTCGTGTAAGACATTCTTTTGAGATTTAAACCATTGTGGATTTGAGGGAGACCTATGAAATGTTATTCTATTTGTGTGATCATTCCATGCGTTACTGTCCTAACATGGTAAATAAATACTCAGATATCTCTCTCCTCCCCTCTCTCCCCCTCTCCCTCTCGCTCTCTCCTCTCCCTCTCTCTCTCCCCCCACCGCCGCCCTCTCCCTCTCTTCCCCTTTTCTCTTTCTCTCTTTCTCTCTCTCTCTCTTTCCCTCTCTCTCTCTGCCCCGCCCCGCCCTCTCTCTTTCTCTCTCTCTCTCCCCCGCCCTCTCTTCCCCTTCTCTCTTTCTCTCTTTCCCTCTCTCTCTTTCCCTCTCTCTCTTTCTCCCTCTCTGTCTCTCTCTCTCTCTTTCCCTCTGTCTCTCTCTCTCTCTCTCTCTTTCCCTCTCTCTCTCTTCCCCCCTCTCTCTCTCCCCCACCCTCTCTCTCTCTCTCCCCCACCCTCTCTCTCTCTCTCTCTTTCCCTCTCTCTCTAGCTCGCTCTCTTTCCCTCTCTCGCTCTCTTTCCCCCTCTCTCTCTCTTTCCCCCTCTCTCTAGCTTGCTCTCTTTCCCTCTCTCTCTCTCTCCCATGTTATCCACCTTTATATCTGTCTTTACTTTGCCCTACTACTGTTTTTAAAGATTAAACCATTTATGATGTGTTGATTAATGCAGTTTCTCCCTTGATAGTTTCTCCTTTGATCACTTTCACTTTTAATATACTTCACGAATGTAAGCATAGAGTGAATGTAAGCGGAGAGTGTGTGGTAATTCTACTCTGTAAGGATTTGACAATTATTGTACCCAGATCTTTGTGGTTGAATCTGTGTTTGAAATTCACTGCTTGACTGAGGGACCTTACAGATAATTGTATGTGTGGGGTACAGAGATGAGGTAGTCATTCAAAAATCATGTTAAACACCATTATTGTACATAGAGTTAGTCCATGCAACTTCTTATGTGATTTGTTAGAGCACATTTTACTCCTGAACTTATTTAGGCTTGCCATAACAAAGGGGTTGAATATTTGTTGACTCAAGACATTTCAGCTTTTCATTTTTTATTAATTTGTAAAAATTTAGAATAACATAATTCCACTTTGACATTTTGGGCTATTGTGTGTTGCCAGTGACATAAAAAAAATCTACATTTCATCCATTTTAAATTAAGGCTGTAGCACAACAAAATTTGGAAAAAGTCAAGGGTGTTAATACTTTCTGAACGGAATGTATGCCAGCCGATGTTACCCAAGCAATATCCAGACCGCCCCCCCCCCCCCCCCCCCCCGTGTAATCTCTACTGTCGATGAGACGGAAGCAGCATCAGTCGAAAATCCAGCGGTAGTCTAGCCTATTCGCTACCGTGTCAGTCACAGTAGGATTTATTTAAGCACAATTTCCGAACATTTAAAATTCCACAACACCGACATTATTTTATTAACGCGTAGCCTACCAGGAGATAAAGCTAGATTTGGTTGGATGACAATTCCCATTCTTATAATTTCTGGCATGTGGAACCTGACCTGCGCAGCGTGCAGTAAATTTAGTTTACAGTACAATTGTTTGTTCGTATTTTGTGAAGTGATTTGTAGCCCATACATCTTTCCATTCAACTTTTATACCTGTTACATTGCGATGTTTGTTGATGTTAAAAAGTCCGCTTTTTCGTTCTCAGCTGTTTCAGCATCTGTGAAGGTCATTGGGGTGCCGTGTGCGCATGCATACAATAGCCTATATTACACACTTATTGCATTGTGTCACATTTTGCAAACTTAATCCGTGACTAGGTTAATTTCTACAGTTTCTTTTAGGACTACGCTATTTCATAAATTTGGAGGAACGGGATTTTCTTGTAATTGATCATTCATTCCATTTTAAATCTAAAAAATATGCAAACGAAAGTGACAATAAATAACGCATAGCCTACTAATGTAACTACATTGAAGGATGGCCTAGTCATTGAATGAGCCGGAGTTGGCTTCTAATGCAGCCTTTCTTAAAGTATGGGTTGGGTCGCGGACCTGTTAATGGTGGGTTAGAGTGTTAGAGTAAATGTATAATTATTTAATTAATTATTGGTATTGATTTGGTCAAGTGTAACTGCGCTGTTTACTGCGATCTCTACTTAGCAGCGAAGACGCGCGTAGGCGTTAATTTAGCGCGTGAAGACGTTCATTTAACGCCTGCAACTGTTTACTGTACACACGTAGCATTAAAAAGATCGCGTTTTCACCACGTGCTTTATACTACCATACTACTGTAGCTTGACTCCATTCGATGACAGCGGTGAGTGATGGCGAGTGAGAATGACAAGAAGCTACAGTAGCAACAAGTTCTGACAGCTCAATCGTCATGAAACGTAAATACATCGATGAGTTTTTCTCCATTGGTTTCATACAAACTTTGAGAAATAACAAGGAGCGCCCACAATGTGTTTTGTGCGGGGAAGTGCTTAGTAATAAGTCTCTCAAAACGGAACAAATGAAAACGACACATCCTGACCAAACATCCAGAGCATGACGGTTAACACAGGGAATTCTTCCAGAACAGGGCAGAATACTTCAGGAAACAGTGCCTCGACAGTGGATGAGTAAATCAGCTAGGAAGGCATTGTTGAAATTTTATAACAGGTAAGCAGGAATAAAGGAGTACTATCTCTCATAGAAGTAGATGCGAGTTTCTCTTTCAAACAATTCACTTGTACACAGATAATAGTTAGATAGCTAACATTACCAATGCAAGCTAGCTAGCTACTGATAGTGCAAACCCTAAGTTACAGTACATATGAAGATAAAACATGATCAGGCCTACTGTAAATCTTACGTTAGAAATGATTGTTGAAAACAAGTCTAGGTTGGAATTGTTGCTATTAAAAGACAAGTAACCATTTTTACATTTTAGTCATTTAGCAGACGCTCTTATCCAGAGCGACTTACAGTAGTGAATACATACATTTCATTTCATGCATTTTTTTTTTGTACTGGCCCCCCGTGGGAATCGAACCCACAACCCTGGCGTTGCACACACCATGCTGGCGTTGCAAACACCATGCTCTACCAACTGAACTGGAATAAACTGATTGAAGCAAGATGCTTTTTGAGGCAAACCCACTCACATAGTTCTGGGTTGTTCATCTACAGCATGAAGCAGTCTCCTGCCTGACTGAGAAAGCGGTAGATGTTCTGATCCAGTTTGGCACCACGAGTCAGGGTTCTCATACTTAAAAAAAACAAGTACAGAAAGAGACTCCATGCTGAGCATGACCTCAGGGTTGCACTGTCAAAAACTGAGCCTAGGGCTGGGCGATATGGCCAAAATATCATGTCATATGATCTTTTTCAAATTGTTGATGGTATTTGACGGTATTTGATGTTTTGGATTAATAAAAGTTCTAAATTTGCTTTATGAGAGTGCGTGACCCTAGGGTGGCAACACATTTATTCAAAATTATTTCAATGTGTCTTTCTCCATTCGAATGGTTTTATACGGTTCAATTCAACTTCAACCTAAAATAATTTCCTGCATTTCCATCAATTTCTGAATTTCCTGCACTCATTTAAGATCATTTCCACACTGCCATGATATGGGCAAAAATACTAGACCTTATTTTTAACCAAATGTTACAAATGCGATTTAGATCAAAACACTTGGGTGAACCTTTGGAATCATGGAAATAGAATGTTTATTAGAATTCTATAGTTAGAATATAAATAATAGTGGGCACTTTGATTACAGTGTTTTTGAAATGAAAATGCCATGGACGAGTTTTTGTGACAGGGTAGGAACCAAATTGATGTTCAGTGTTTCCTAGGGGACCCTATAATCTTTGGCTACATTAAATCGTTGTTCATATACTAACATATTCATGCTTCGCCTTTCGTCTTTGATTTAGAAGATACTGTTGCACAAACAACATGCTGATTTAAGCCTCCACCAGTATTGGTATCAGGCTGTATTAGCTAGCTACGTTTGCTCTGACTCAGTACTTTTATTAGCTATTCAGCTAACTAGCGATTAGCATTACTGGCTAACACGATTTAGCTTAACTTGCTAAGAAAATACAAACTAGCTGTTTGCAGATGTAAGAAACAAACTAATATTGTAATTATAGAACGCTTGTGGATTTATATTAGTATCAAAGTGGAAACAACATTGTTGCATGTGCTGCATTGACCATGTAGACTGAACGAAAGTGTATCAAAGTCAAGCAACAACAAATGCGCTCCTTAAGTGACGGGTTGGGACTAGGTCTGTGTGGAATGCGGAGAGGGATGACTCAAGCAGCGGAGAAAACTATAAAAATGGACGTTACACACAGCGTATCACATTTAACAAACCAAACATTCAAATACCGTTATATGAGGTAAAGTAAAAACCTAAACTGGTCCATGCATTAATACCGGAATAGAAAGCTTCAATCAGCTACACGTCTCTCATTAGGACTGTGTGTGTTTTCTGGTCTACATCTGTGTGATGTGATCAATCAGTTTATTCCAGATGTGTACAGTGAATTCGGAAAGTAATCAGACCACTTCCCTTTTTACTTTTTGGTTACATTACAGCCTTACTCTAAAATTGATTAAATAAATAAAAAATTGCATTACACTACACACAATACCCCATAAATACAAAGTGAAAACAGCAAAAATTTTAGCAAGTTTATAAAAAATAAACTGAAATACCTTTTAATATGAGACTCGAAATTGAGCACAGGTCCAACCTGTTTCCTTTGATCATCCTTGAGATGTTTCTACAAGCCATGAGGTCGAAGGAATTGTTCCTTAGAGCTCCGAGACAGGATTGTGTCGCTGCACAGATCTGGGGAAGGATACCAAAATATTTCTGCAGCATTGAAGGTCCCCAAGAACACATTGGCCTCCATAATTCTTAAAAAGTTTGGAACCACTAAGACTCTTCCTAGAGCTGGCTGCCTGGCCAAACTGAGCAATCGGGGGAGAAGGGCTTTGGTCAGGGAGGTGACCAAGAACCCGATGGGCACTATGACAGAGCTCCAGAGTTTCTCTGTTGAGATGAGAGAGCCTTCCAGAAGGACAACCATCTCTGTAGCACTCCACCAATCAGGCCTTTATGGTAGAGTGGCCAGATGGAATCCACTCCTCAGTAAAAGGCACATGACAGCCACTTGGAGTTTGCCAAAAGGCACCTGAAGGACTCTCAAACCATAAGAAACAATAATTCTCTGGTCTGATGAAACCAAGTTTGAACTCTTTGGCCTGAGTCACGTCTGGAGAAAACCCGGCACCATCCCTACGGTGAAGCAAGGTGGCAGTATCATGCTGTGGGGATGTTTTTCAGTGGCAGGGAGACTATTCAGGACCGAGGGAAAGATGAACGGAGCAAAGTACAGAGAGATATTTGATGAAAACCTGCTCCAGAGCGCTCAGGACCTCAGACTGGGGCAAAAGTTCACCTTCCAACAGGACAACGACCCTAAGCACACAGCCAAAGCAACGCAGGAATGGCTTCGGGACAAGTCTCTGAATGTCCTTGAGTGCCCCCCCCAGAGCCCTGACTTGAACCCAATAGAGCATCTCTGGAGAGACCTGAAAATAGCTGTGCAGTGACACTCCCCATCCAACCTCACAGAGCTTGAGAGGATCTGCAGAGAAGAATGGGAGAATCTCTCCAAATACAGGTGTGCCAAGCTTGTAGCGTCATACCCAAGAACACTCAAGGCTGTAATCACTGTCAAAGGTGCTTCAACAAAATACTGAGTAAAGGGTCTGAATACATATGTAAATGTGATATTTCAATATATATATATACTGCTCAAAAAAATAAAGGGAAAACTTAAACAACACATCCTAGATCTGAATGAAATAAATAATCTTATTAAATACTTTTTTCTTTAAATAGTTGAATGTGCTGACAACAAAATCACACAAAAATAATCAATGGAAATCCAATTTATCAACCCACGGAGGTCTGGATTTGGAGTCACACTCAAAATTAAAGTGGAAAACCACACTACAGGCTGATCCAACTTTGATGTAATGTCCTTAAAACAAGTCAAAATGAGGCTCAGTAGTGTGTGTGGCCTCCACGTGCCTGTATGACCTCCCTACAATGCCTGTGCATGCTCCTGATGAGGTGGGGGATGGTCTCCTGAGGGATCTCCTCCCAGACCTGGACTAAAGCATCCGCCAACTCCTGGACAGTCTGTGGTGCAACGTGGCGTTGGTGTATGGAGCGAGACATGATGTCCCAGATGTGCTCAATTGGATTCAGGTATTGGGAACGGGTGGGCCAGTCCATAGCATCAATGCCTTCCTCTTGCAGGAACTGCTGACACACTCCAGCCACATGAGGTCTAGCATTGTCTTGCATTAGGAGGAACCCAGGGCCAATCGCACCAGCATATGGTCTCACAAGGGGTCTGAGGATCTCATCTCGATACCTAATGGCAGTCAGGCTACCTCTGGCGAGCACATGGAGGGCTGTGCGGCCCCCCAAAGAAATGCCACCCCACACCATGACTGATCCACCGCCAAACCGGTCATGCTGGAGGATGTTGCAGGCAGCAGAACGTTCTCCACGGTGTCTCCAGACTCTGTCACGTCTGTCACGTGCTCAGGTTGAACCTGCTTTCATCTGTGAAGAGCACAGGGCGCCAGTGGCGAATTTGCCAATCTTGGTGTTCTCTGGCAAATGCCAAACGTCCTGCACGGTGTTGGGCTGTAAGCACAACCCCCACCTGTGGACGTCGGGCCCTCATACCACACTCATGGAGTCTGTTTCTGACAGTTTGAGCAGACACATGCACATTTGTGGCCTGCTGGAGGTCATTTTGCAGGGCTCTGGCAGTGCTTCTCCTGCTCCTCCTTGCACAAAGGCGGAGGTAGCGGTCCTGCTGCTGGGTTGTTGCCCTCCTACGGCCTCCTCCACGTCTCCTGATGTACTGGCCTGTCTCCTGGTAGCTGTGTCTGACACTACGCTGACAGACACAGCAAACCTTCTTGCCACAGCTCGCATTGATGTGCCATCCTGGATGAGCTGCACTACCTGAGCCACTTGTGTGGGTTGTAGACTCTGTCTCATGCTACCACTAGAGTGAAAGCACCGCCAGCATTCAAAAGTGACCAAAACATCAGCCAGGAAGCATAGGAACTGAGAAGTGGTCTGTGGTCCCCACCTGCAGAACCACTCCTTTATTGGGGGTGTCTTGCTAATTGCCTATAATTTTCACCTGTTGTCTATTCCATTTGCACAACAGCATGTGAAATTTATTGTCAATCAGTGTTGCTTCCTAAGTGGACAGTTTGATTTCACAGAAGTGTGATTGACTTGGAGTTACATTGTGTTGTTTAAGTGTTCCCTTAATTTTTTTGAGCAGTATATATATATATATTATAAACTCAGCAAAAAAGGAAACGTCCTTTCACTGTCAACTGCGTTTATTTTCAGCAAACTTAACGTGTAAATATTTGTATGAACATAACAAGATTCAACAACTGAGACATAAACTGAACAAGTTCCACAGACAATAATGTGTTCCTGAACAAAGCTGGGGTCAAAATCAAAAGTAACAGTCAGTATCTTGTGTGACCTCCAGCTGCATTAAGTACTGCAGTGCATCTCCTCCTCATGGACTGCACCAGATTTGCCAATTCTTGCTGTGAGATGTTACCCCACTCTTCCACCAAGGCACCTGCAAGTTCCCGGACATTTCTTGGGGGAATGGCCCTAGCCCTCACCCTCCGATCCAACAGGTCCCAGACGTGCTCACTGGGATTGAGATCCGGGCTCTTCGCTGGTCATGGCAGAACATTGACATTCCTGTCTTGCAGGAAATCACGCACAGAACGAGCAGTATGGCTGGTGGCATTGTCATGCTGGAGTGTCATGTCAGGATGGGCCTGCAGGAAGGGTACCACATGGGGGAGGAGGATATCTTCCCTGTAGCACGCAGTGTTGAGATCGCCTGCAATGACAACAAGCTCAGTCCGATGATACTGTGACACACCGCCACAGACCACAACGGACCCTCCACCTCCAAATCGATCCCGCTCCAGAGTACAGGCCTCGGTGTAACACTTATTCCTTCAACGATAAATGTGAATCCGACCATCACCCCTGGTGAGACAAAACCGCGACTCGTCAGTGAAGAGCACTTTTTGCCAGTCCTGTCTGGTCCAGCGACGGTGAGTTTGTTTCCCATAGACAACGTTGTTGGCGGTGATGTCTGGTGAGGACCTGCTTTACAACAGGCCTACAAGCCCTCAGTCCAGCCTCTCTCAGCCTATTGAGAACAGTCTGAGCACTGATGGAGGGATTGTGCGTTCCTGGTGTAACTCGGGCAGTTGTTGTTGCCATCCTGTACCTGTCCCGCAGGTGTGATGTTCGGATGTAGCGATCCTGTGCAGGTGTTGTTACACGTGGTCTGCCATAGCATTTCATTGCTATTTGTCTATATTGCATTTGTTTTAGGCATAAGGGCAATGAAATGTACCGATATTTACGTATAGTTGCATGTTTTCATAAGCTTGAGTCCCAGGAAAACACAGAATTTCTACTTTGGGTCCCAGGCTGAAAAAGTTTAAGAATCCCTGTTCTAATGGAATTGCATGCTCTCTTCCTCTGTAGTCAGCGATACCTATTGTAGGCTACAATAGTAAGGGAATCCCTATCAGCCGGTCCAATAAAGCATGAGCTGGGTTTAAAAACCAGGGCACGCTTTCTTACGGTTGGAGAGTCGAGACAGTGTTATAGGCTGCAGTTTACACACACAGCCCAATTTTTTTTTCCTCACAATTGTACATTTTGTGCTGTGGATATGTAGTGGTGCGGTGATGTAATGTTCTGTTTTATTTAGTTTGTTTATTTGGTGATGTATCCTTAATGTGAATGGACCACAGGAAGAGTAGCTGACGCCTTGGCAGCAGCTAATGGGGATCCTTCATAATCTTTTTTTTTTTAATGAATAAAAAATGAATAAGCTCACCGATCTCATTGACTGTCAGTCCTTGCTGCCCATAGTTCAGTCAATGCTTTTGAGAGTGTTTATTTCCCCAGCCCCATCACTCAGCTTTATAACAAATCAAGTGGTGAGGGATTGCCATTGGGCTGAAACACAAACTCAGGATTGTGGCTTTAAAGACTGACTTTAAAGTAAAGACTGGACATAAATGAGTATGTGTAAAATAATAAAAAGGTGGTGAGTGAATGGTTACACCTACACATGTTACATCCTTACAACCTGAATGAGACTAAAAAACCTTGCTACAAGAACCAGTCAAAATACTTCCCAACAATACATGTGTATTGACTGACAAAATTAATCTCTAACACTAGTCTCACGTTATTATAACATACAGTGCCTTTGGAAAGTATTCAGACCCCTTGACTTTTTACACATTTGTTACGTTACAGCCTCTAAAATTGATTAAATAGTTTTTTCCCCCTCATCAATCTACACACAATACCCATAATGACAAAGCCAAAACATGTTTTTAGAAATGTGTGTAAATAAAATAAACGGAAATATCACATTTACATAAGTATTCAGAGCCTTTACTCAGTACTTTGTTGAAGCACCTTTGGCAGCAATTACAATGACGCTACAATCTTGGCACACCTGTATTTGGGGAGTTTCTCCCATTCTTCTCTGCATATCCTCTCAAGCTCTGTCAGGTTGGATGGGGTGCGTCACTGCACATCAAAAAAATATGTTCGATCGGGTTCAAGTCCGGGCTCTTGCTAGGTCACTCAAGAACATTCAGAGACTTGTCCCGAAGTCACTCTTGATTGGTGGATTCCAATCAAGTTTTAGAAACATCTCAAGGATGATCAATGGAAACAGGATGCAAGGGGTCTGAATACTTTCCGAATGCACTCTATACCCCTGGCATCTTTGTGTGAGGCCAGTTTTCCATGTTTTGTTTGGCTTTCTAATATGTTCAGCCTTACTGACTGTAGAATTAACCACCTGCTGTGCTCCTAACAGGACGTGGTAGCCTAGTCTACATTTATTTGTTTGAAAGGAGATATTAGCCCTAATATTTTCTGGTATCTGAATGGTATAATTCCTGTTGTTCTTTGTGAGCCACTGTGGACTCTTAACAGTCTACAAACTGCATAGAATTTGCATATAAATAACTTTTTTTGATCTTCAACTCCTGACCAGAAATGTGGTAAGTCCCAGTAGGAGAGACCAGAACCCTGAATGCCATGTTATTGCTAAAGAGACAATATGAACAGGAACATGGAAACCAATCTATGTCCCTTTCTTTCACAGTGGTGTTTCAGATGATTAGCCGTGCCAACGCTCATACCATTGGCTGTAACGTTACTCAATATGCCAACGGTACAACAACCTATCACCTCTCAGAGCTCCCGCCTTCAATCAGTTGTGAGACGGAGTGGGTGTTTCCAAATGTGAGTAACATCAGAAATCCCCTAATCGTTCAGAAGCAGGGTTGGAGTCAACTTCAATTGAAGTCGGTCAATTCAGGAAGTGATTTGGATTAGAATTTAAAATTCCAAAATACACTGCTCAAAAAAATAAAGGGAACACTTAAACAACACAATGTAACTCCAAGTCAATCACACTTCTGTGAAATCAAACTGTCCACTTAGGAAGCAACACTGATTGACAATACATTTCACATGCTGTTGTGCAAATGGAATAGACAACAGGTGGAAATTATAGGCAATTAGCAAGACACCCCCAATAAAGGAGTAGTTCTGCAGGTGGGGACCACAGACCACTTCTCAGTTCCTATGCTTCCTGGCTGATGTTTTGGTCACTTTTGAATGCTGGCGGTGCTTTCACTCTAGTGGTAGCATGAGACGGAGTCTACAACCCCCACAAGTGGCTCAGGTAGTGCAGCTCATCCAGGATGGCACATCAATGCGAGCTGTGGCAAGAAGGTTTGCTGTGTCTGTCAGCGTAGTGTCCAGAGCATGGAGGCGCTACCAGGAGACAGGCCAGTACATCAGGAGACGTGGAGGAGGCCGTAGGAGGGCAACAACCCAGCAGCAGGACCGCTACCTCCGCCTTTGTGCAAGGAGGAGCAGGAGAAGCACTGCCAGAGCCCTGCAAAATGACCTCCAGCAGGCCAAAAATTTGCATGTGTCTGCTCAAACGGTCAGAAACAGACTCCATGAGGGTGGTATGAGGGCCCGACGTCCACAGGTGGGGGTTGTGCTTACAGCCCAACACCGTGCAGGACGTTTGGCGTTTGCCAGAGAACACCAAGATTGGCAAATTCGCCACTGGCGCCCTGTGCTCTTCACAGATGAAAGCAGGTTCACACTGAGCACGTGACAGACATGACAGAGTCTGGAGACGCCGTGGAGAACGTTCTGCTGCCTGCAACATCCTTCAGCATGACCGGTTTGGCGGTGGGTCGGTCATGGTGTGGGGTGTCATTTCTTTGGGGGGCCGCACAGCCCTCCATGTGCTCGCCAGAGGTAGCCTGACTGCCATTAGGTACCGAGATGAGATCCTCAGACCCCTTGTGAGACCATATGCTGGTGCGGTTGGCCCTGGGTTCCTCCTAATGCAAGACAATGCTAGACCTCATGTGGTTGGAGTGTGTCAGCAGTTCCTGCAAGAGGAAGGCATTGATGCTATGGACTGGCCCGCCCATTCCCCAGACCTGAATCCAATTGAGCACATCTGGGACATCATGTCTCGCTCCATCCACCAATGCCACGTTGCACCACAGACTGTCCAGGAGTTGGCGGATGCTTTAGTCCAGGTCTGGGAGGAGATCCCTCAGGAGACCATCCGCCACCTCATCAGGAGCATGCCCAGGCGTTGTAGGGAGGTCATACAGGCACGTGGAGGCCACACACACTACTGAGCCTCATTTTGACTTGTTTTAAGGACATCACATCAAAGTTGGATCAGCCTGTAGTGTGGTTTTCCACTTTAATTTTGAGTGTGACTCCAAATCCAGACCTCCGTGGGTTGATAAATTGGATTTCCATTGATTATTTTTGTGTGATTTTGTTGTCAGCACATTCAACTATGTAAAGAAAAAAGTATTTAATAACATTATTTCTTTCATTCAGATCTAGGATGTGTTGTTTTAGTGTTCCCTTTATTTTTTTGAGCAGTATAGATAAAGTTTTGACAAATTGTTTCTCCTTTTTCAGATTCATTGAAAATAGATGCCCTTTTTCAATTGTCGATTTGGAATTTCAGTTTACTTCCTGATTTTACTGACTTCAATTTGATTTAAACCCCAACCCTGTTCAGAAGACTAGTGCATCTGTCATTATTAGGGAACAGGTTGTTAACTGACCAGGAGAAACTCTGTCTGTTTGTTTAGGGATCCACGCTGACCTTTCAAGGTGAAACAAACTCGGATCAGGTCCTGAGTCTGACCAGACAGTCCATCACTACCGCAGTCTGTCTGGGTAGCCTGAAATACACGTTGGACTGTGTGAAGCCTCAGGTACTAATGTTGTCATTGAATTTGGATATCACCTCTTCTCCATGCAGGTGAGAGGCAGACAGCCTAGCGGTTAAGCGTGTTGGGCCAGTAACCGAAAGGTCGCTGGTTTGACTCCCCTAGGTGAAAGTTTGTTGAAGTGCTCTTAAGCAAGGCACTTAACCCTAATTGCTCTGGATAAGAGTGTCTGCTGAATTTACATTCAGAAAGAAAGAGGGGAGCATATCACATGAAAGTGATGGCAATGGATCAATGCATGGCTGGACTTGTAAAGGTCTAGACTACATCAATGGATCAATACATGGTTGGACTTGTAAAAGTCTAGACTACATCAATGGATCAATGCATGGCTGGACTTGTAAAGGTCTAGACTACATCAATGGATCAATACATGGTTGGACTTGTAAAAGTCTAGACTACATCAATGGATCAATGCATGGTTGGAGTTGTAAAGGTCTAGACTACATCAATGGATCAATGCATGGCTGGACTTGTAAAGGTCTAGACTACATCAATGGATCAATGAATGGCTGGAGTTGTAAAGGTCTAGACTACATCAATGGATCAATACATGGTTGGACTTGTAAAAGTCTAGACTACATCAATGGATCAATGCATGGCTGGACTTGTAAAGGTCTAGACTACATCAATGGATCAATACATGGTTGGACTTGTAAAAGTCTAGACTACATCAATGGATCAATGCATGGTTGGAGTTGTAAAGGTCTAGACTACATCAATGGATCAATGCATGGCTGGACTTGTAAAGGTCTAGACTACATCAATGGATCAATGAATGGCTGGAGTTGTAAAGGTCTAGACTACATCAATGGATCAATGCATGGTTGGAGTTGTAAAGGTCTAGACTACATCAATGGATCAATGCATGGTTGGACTTGTAAAGGTCTAGACTACATCAATGGATCAATGCATGGTTGGACTTGTAAAGGTCTAGACAACATCAATGGATCAATGCATGGTTGGAGTTGTAAAGGTCTAGACTACATCAATGGATCAATGCATGGTTGGACTTGTAAAGGTCTAGACTACATCAATGGATCAATGCATGGCTGGAGTTGTAAAAGTCTAGAGTCTAGACTGCATCACTTCATGGTCTCTTATTGTCACCTCCTCTCTGTTGTCTTTCAGGTGGTGAATAAAGTAGAATGTGAGTATAACCCCACCTCCAACTGAAAACAACAAGATCACGCGCACACACACAGAGACACACCGACACGCACACTCCAAGACACAGAGACACGCTAGCACACTGTGGTTTTCATTCATCAATCTACAATCTTCTTTTTACACTAACTGAATACAAATATCACACTCCTGAAAACCACACAGGAACTGAAGAGAGTCATACGGTGTTGGAGCATGTGAGGGTGGAGTATGAGTCCAAATCAAAGTATGTGAAACGGAGCACGTAGGGTACTTCTCAAATGCATACTCCGTTTGAACATATTTTGAAGCATGCACCGATGCAAGCTTCAACACAAAGTATCCATTGAAATCAATGGCGGCCATTGTTTGAGCTGAAGCGAGAGAAAATAACCTCAGACTTTGTAATGATATGTTGTCCATTCACATGTCATATGTTGCCTGACTACAATATTTTATCTTGGAATACTTTAATAAATACAGTGAGCTCCAAAAGTATTGGGACAGTGACAATTTTTGTTTTATCTCTGACTCCAGCAGTTTGGATTTGAAATGACACAATGAATAAGTGGTTAAAGTGCAGCCTATAAGCATTAATTTGAGGGTATTTTCATCCATATCAGGTGAACTATTTAGAAATTACAGCACTTTCTGGACATAGTCCATTTTAGGGAACCAAAACTATTGGGACAAATTCAGTTGTGTATTAAAGTAGTCAAACGTTTGGTCCCATATTCCTAGCCAGCAATGATGACATCAAGCACAAATATCATACCCCCCAGAAAATGCTAACCACCCCTATTGTAATAGTGAGAGGTTAGCAAGTTTTGTGGTTATGATATTTGTGTTTCTGTAACTCAAATTAAAGCTGACAGTTTGCACTTTAACCACATAGTCATAGTATTGTTTAAAATCCAAAGTGCTGAAGTACAGAGCCAAAACAACAAAAAATGTGTCACTGTCCCAATACTTTTGGAGGGTTAATTTGTGCATGCTTACTTGCCTACAATACCCACAGTAGTATGCTTAGATCGCAAGCCAATAGGGTTAACTGGCTAACTACTACTGTTAGCTAGCCATATAACCACAAAGAATTGTTACCTAGCTACCCATGATGAATTATCATCTACCATGCATACTATTAATTTTAGGTCATGTTTGCCTGTTAAACTATCTGGTTACCTTAGATTATTACAATTCACATATATATAGCTGATAGTTATCAAGTAAAACGTTTGCTTTGTGTCTATCTTGTTTCATCTCTATTGTTGTCATTGTCTTTGCTGGAAGATGGTTCAGTGAATGGGGAGGTGCAGCGTGAGATAATACAGTAGGGGGAGTGCTGCTGAAATGTAATGTTTTATGCGTTCTCCATGCTCTCGTCCTCACAAGACGTACTCAAGAGAACATCCTCAGAGAATGCACTTGGAGCATGAGAGTGTGGAGCACGGTAGTATGCATATTGAGAAACACCCTGAGACTTAGCAGACAGACCTTGCAGCTGAGGTAACAGTTAATCAGTAAAGAAAGTGAATACATAACCTTGTAGGAGGCCTACTGTAGCTTAAGGATTTTTTACCCTATCATTTTTTTTTTATTAACTGCATTGAGCCTGTTGTTTCTGTATAATATCAAAGCTGCTGTACCAGTTATGTCCTGTTTCTGTTCTGTATTGGAAGAGAGGGGTTGTATATTTACTACAGCAAGCATATCTGATCATCCCCTTTGTGTTTCTTAGGTAACTGCACCGTGAAACCTAGCGGGCCCTCCTCTTACCCTGACCACATCAAGGCTGTCAGGCCAGGTGAGAGAGGGATAAATATTAAGTCATAGTTGGAATCAGGATGTGTTTTAGGCACCCAGTCCTGAGAATCAATGGCTACACTGAGTGTACTAAACATTATGAACACCTGCTCAGGTGAAACTTGGTGAAAGCTATGATCCCTTATAGAATGTACTACTTATATATCCAAGCCTTTTGCCAGCTTTACATGATTAATTTGTTGAATTTCTGTTGAATTGTTTGCCTTATTGTTCAAGTAGGCCTTGTCACTTGTTAAATCCACTTCAATCAGTGTAGGTGAAGGGGAGGAGACAGGTTAAAGAATGATTTTAAAGCCTTGAGACAATTGAGACATGGATTGTGTGTGTGCCATTCAGAGGGTCAATAGGCAAGACAAAAGATTTAAGTGCCTTTGAGCAGAGCATGGTAGTAGATGCCAGGTACACCGGTTTGTGTCATGAACTGCAACGCTGATGGGTTTTCTAGCTCAAGAGTTTCCCGTGTGTATCAAGAATGGTCTACCACCCAAAGGACATCCAGCCAACTTGACACAACTGTGGGAAGCATTGGAGTCAACATGGGCCAGCATTCCTGTGGAAAGCTTTCGACACCTTGGAGAGTCTATGCCCTGACGAATTTAGGCTTTTCTGAGAGCAATATTAGGAAGGTATTCTTAATGTTTTGTGCACTCAGTGTATATGTCTCCCACTATGAGTCAAGACAGGAAGAGAGAGACCTCTATATGACTCCTGAATTACTACCATTTTGGATTTCTGGGAACTTTACAGCAAATATCAGTGATTGTCAACTTACCCCTCCTACTTTTTACCCTAGCTATGTCCCCATGTTCTCTCTCTCTCTATACCCATCTCACCACTGTAAAACAATTGTCTTTTATGGCATGTAAGTCTTCCTCTTATGGCTGGCTGATTCCTTTAGTAGTTCATCAGGTGTGTTTGTCTACTCTAAAAGGATCATATCTCCGCTAGGCTCAGAAGTAGTGTTACGGTTAAGATACTGTAACAACAGATTACCAACTCTCTGATAAAGAAGACACTAAAGCCTATCATTAGCATCGTCCTTTACACTCAGCCTCTCTCTTTCCCACACAGATGAAAGGAATCACACAGTGACCTGTGTTCTGTTTTGTGTTTTTTTTGTGTGTGTTTGGTTATTTTTAAGGCAGTAGATCAGCTTTAATACTGCAGATACACTACCAGTCAAAAGTTTTAGAACACCTACTCATTCAAGGGTTTTTCTTTATTTTTACTATTTTCAACATTGTTGAATATTAGAAGGCATCAAAACTATGAAATAATGTAGTAACCAAAAAAGTGTTAAACTAATCAAAATATATTTTATATTTGAGATTCTTCAAATAGCCACCCTTTGCCTTGATGACAGCTTTGCACACTCTTGGCTTTCTCTCAACCAGCTTCACCTGGAATGCTTTTCCAACAGTCTTGAAGGAGTTCCCACACATACTGAGCACTTTTTGGCTGCTTTTCCTTCACTCTGCGGTCCAACTCAACCCAAACCCTCTCAATTGGATGGGATGGCGTATCGCTGCAGAATGCTGAGGCAGCCATGCTGATTACGTGTGCCTTGAATTCTAAATAAATCACTGACAGTGTCACCAGCAAAGCACCCCCAGACCATCACACCACCTCCTCCATGCTTCACGTGGGGAATCACACATGCAGAGATCTATTCACCTATTCTGCATCTCACAAAAACAATAAGGTTTGAAACAAACATCTCAAATTTGGAATCATCAGACCAAAGGACAGATTCCCACCGGTCTAATGTCCATTGCTCGTGGTTCTTGGCCAAAGCAAGTCTCTTCTTCTTATTGGTGTTGTGGTAAACCATGGGGTGTTGGGTTGAGCGTGCAGAGATTGACACAGAGACAGGGAGGCTTTAGTCCGCAAAAACAACTTTACTAAGAGAGAAAATAAATATATCAAAGAAATCACTTAGGTTTAGCTCGGTCCTTCTTCTCTCTTTTGCTTGGTGTCATTCTCTCCCCCATCTCTCTCGCAGTGTGCCATCGTACTCCTTTTATTTAGCCTCCACGGCTGGTTGGCACTTTCCTCTAATTACCTCCACTTAGAGCTGTCTGTGTCGGGGTGCCCAGCTCCCGTATTCCCAGCAGAGGGAGGCAACGTCGCCTCACGTACCTCCCCTCTATTACCACCCCCCGGGGTAGACCTCCTGGGAAACCACAGTGTTCTTTAGTAGTGGTTTCTTTGCAGCAATTTGACCATGAAGGCCTGATTCACACAGTCTCTGAACAGTTGTTGAACTCTGTGAAGCATTTATTTGGGCTGCAATTTCTGAGGCTGGTAACTCTAATGAACTTATCCTCTGCAGCAGAAGTAACTTTGGGTCTTCCTTTCCTGTGGCGTCCTCATGAGAGCCAGTTTCATCATAGTGCTTGATGGTTTTTGCGACTGCACTTGAAGAAACTTTCAAAGTTCTTGAATTGTTCTGGATAGACTGACCTTCATGTCTGAAAGTAATGGACTGTTGTTTCTCTTTGCTTATTTGAGCTGTTCTTGTTATAATATGGACTTGGTCTTTTACCAAAAAGGCTATCTTCTGTATACCACCCCTACCTTGTCACAACACAACAGATAACAGATAAATAAAGAATACAAATTGAAGAATATAAAATATATATTTGTTTAACGCTTTTAGTTACTACATGATTCCATGTGTGTTATTTCAGAGTTTTGATGTCTTCACTATTATTCTACAATGTAGAAAATAGTAAAGAAAAACCCTGGAATGAGTAGGTCTGTCCACACTGGTACTGTAGGCCAACAGTAATAGTGTTATATAGACCAACAGCAATAGTGTTATATAGGCCAACAGTAAGTTTACCATTATGTCATGTGTAGTGCACTGTCCCAATCATCCTATGTAGCCTTTTTTACTCATGTTCCACTGTCTTGCAATGTTGAGGTTTGGGAGAATTATGGAAAAACAGAATAGCATTAATCTATCATGCAATCATGTTTTATCTTGTAATACATCATGTTTTATCTTGTAATACATCACGTTTTATCTTGTAATACATCACGTTTTATCTTGTAATACATCACGTTTTATCTTGTAATACATCACGTTTTATCTTGTAATGCATCACGTTTTATCTTCTAATGCATCATGTTTTATCTTGTAATGCATCATGTTTTATCTTGTAATACATCATGTTTTATCTTGTAATGCATCATGTTTTATCTTCTAATGCATCATGTTTTATCTTCTAATGCATCATGTTTTATCTTCTAATGCATCATGTTTTATCTTCTAATGCATCATGTTTTATCTTGTAATACGATCATGTTTTATCTTGTAATGCATCATGTTTTATCTTGTAATACGATCATGTTTTATCTTGTAATACATCATGTTTTATCTTGTAATACATCATGTTTTATCTTGTAATACATCATGTTTTATCTTGTAATACATCATGTTTTATCTTGTAATACGATCATGTTTTATCTTGTAATGCATCACGTTTTATCTTGTAATACGATCATGTTTTATCTTGTAATACGATCATGTTTTATCTTGTAATACATCATGTTTTATCTTGTAATGCATCACGTTTTATCTTGTAATGCATCACGTTTTATCTTGTAATACATCACGTTTTATCTTGTAATGCATCATGTTTTATACCTAGTTTAAATGTTGTTTTTTATAGTTTATTTTAATGTCTATGTTTATTATTAATACGGACTGATGGAATACGGCAAATTCATCCACTCATGCTCTGATATCGCAGTTTTTTTTAAATGATTCATACTTGATGTATGTTTGTTTGTCTACATCACAGGGAAATCCCCTCGAGAAAGACAGAAAGTGGCTTAAAGCACGTAACAAAAAAAGGAGACAATGTGGAGATAAGGAATAAAAAATATATATTTATTAACTGAAGTAATCTATATACAATTAACGATGGTATATGTAGTCAGTAGTGTAAGAGAGTGGTTGCGTGCATAGATGTGATAATGAGAGGAGTTGAAAGGTGCCAAAGCAAACAAACAAAACAGCCAAATGCCGCAACCAAAATCCAACAGTGTGTCTGCATGGAGAGAGTCTCCTCCATGAATGGGTAAAGGTGTATTTATCCCGGGACACACCCAGGCCCAGCAGTGTCCCATTTTGCTGACGACCCTCCCGGCTCCGCCCAACAACATCCTATTAAGGAAAACAAGAGCAAAGAGAGAGAATTCGTCAGACAGAGTGGGAGGGTCGTCACACATGTGTGAGTTTATGCAACAGGTGTATACACATGTGCAGTGTTTCGTATCAGTATTATTAACTTGATGTATCAGTGTTTTTGCAAACCAATGGAGCAGTATATCCTACTTGTCAAATCCTTTCACTGAAAACCAGTTTTCCCACGCCTTAATTTGACATAGCTTGTAGTACAATAAATCTGGGGTATTTGTTATACACTCCTGTAATAAAACATACATGTTTTAAATGTCTGTCTATCTCTCTGATTCTACAATCCATGCTATGTGTCCGAAGTTCAAACTGAGTTCCCTTTCTTTCACAGTGGTGTCACAGCTAGCTAGCTGTGTCAGCGCCCAGACCGTTGGCTGTAACAACACTGTACATTAACTCTCAGAGCCACTGCCAGGATCGCCCTCAACCTGTGTAACACAGTGGTTGGATGCAAATGTGAGTGACCATATGATTGCTTATTTGGAGGCTACATCTGTATAGCTGGGATCAACATTGTCTGAATGACACTCCAGTACATGCTGTGCAGTACTACTTTCATGTTGGACCTGGTGATGAGGCAACTGGTAGATGTGTCACTATTCTTTCACAGTAGTGGTCACCAGCCCTGGTCCTGGAGAACTACAGGATATGCAGGCTTCAGTTCCAGCCCTGCACTAACACACCTGATTCAATTAATCAAGGTCTTGATGATCAGTTGAGTAGTTGAATCAGGTACATTTCTGTAGCTATCCTGGACCAGGGTCTGTGACCAGTGAGTTACGCAAAGCTGTGTCAACACAGAGGAACACCATTTTGTGATTTGTATTTTATTTAGGGCACTGTTCTCACTAACAACAAAGAGATTGACAAAGATCGTGTTGTGGTTCAGACCAGTCAATCTATTACCATCATAGGCTGCATGGACATACTGAAGTACTTAGAATAATGCACACATGGACTTCTGTTAGGTCTTGGATTTCCGCAATGCGAGTTCCGACAAACACCTTATACCTGCAGGACTCCGACTTGAGCCAGGTCAATACAGTGGTCGAATCACTCCAGTAGATGACCCTTTGGATTGGCAAGGTGAGCTCGGCTCGCAAGGTCGATGCCAACTGGGCTCCGGAAAGGGCAGCGCTGAGTTCCAGCCTAGGCATTGACAACTGCTTCTTGGGTGTGACCCTGGACCTGGCCATAACAAAGGAGACATGGGTGTGGCCTGCCTTATCCTCCACTCTTAGATAGGAAACCGCCCCATAAGCTCGCTCCCAAGCATCACAGAACACATGCAGTTCTCCCTGACCTGACACAATCCCAAACCCTGCCGGATCTAATCACCGCCACAAACCAGACCTCAGATGGGGTGGCTTCCATACCCACCTCCCTCGCGGCAGAGATACTACTCCTCCAGCATGCACAAGCAGCTAGCTTCCCTGAGGAGCTAAAAGCTCTGAAAGCCGGTAGGGAGGTGGCTAAGGACAGCCGTCTTCTCTCTCTTGCCCCAGAATATGACCAAATCCTCGGAGTGATCAGAGTCGGAGGGAGGCTGCGCCAAGCAGAAGTTTTGGATCCCGATGCTATCCACCCAATTATCCTTGACTCCAGACACCCTATTACCAGGATCCTCATCAAGTTGTAAATGAGAACTTGTTCTCAACTTGTCTACCTGGTTAATAAATAAAGGTGAAATAAAAAATAAATTAAAAAAAGAGTTATGATGAGAGGCTTCTCCACCCAGGGCCAGAGAGTCTATGGGGAGATGAGGTGGAAGTGCTGGATACTTGGAGGACGAGGAGCCATTCGTAAGCACCAATACGCCTGCGTGGAATGTCAGAGATGGCAGGCCAGAGCCACTGTGCCCAAAATGGCAGATTTACCCCCTGCTCACTTGCGCCTCCTCAAACCACCCTTCTGCTCAACAGGAGTCGATTGCTTTGGCCCCTTGACGATAAAGCTAGGTCGTCGAGTGGAAAAGCGCTGGGGCATTCTATTCAAGTGTTTGACAAGTAGATGTGTCCACCTGGACCTACTGGAGAGCTTGGATACTGAAACCTTCCTCATGGCCCTACGGCAATTTATCTCCCGACGGGGGAAACCCTACGAGATCCTGACTGACAGAGGCACAAACTTCAAGGCAGGAGAAGCCAGGTAGGAGGAAGCCTTCCAAGCCATGGAACCAAGTCTCCAGGATCAGCTGATGGACCAACAAATCTCATTCAAATTTAACCCTCCAGGAGCTCCTCATTTTGGAGGAACATGGGAGCGAGAGATCAAATCTGTAAAGACGGCCTTACGAGTCGTCCTGGGGGACCAAACTGTCACTGAAACTGTCTTGCGGACCGTCCTGATAGAGGTGGAAGGGATACTGAACTCCAAACCCTTGGGATATCTCTCTGCAGACGTCGCTGACCCCGATCCGGTTACACCGAATATGCTCTTGATGGGACGCCGAGATGCGTCACTTCCTCAAGCCATGTATGCTGATACCAACCTAGTTGGCAGGCGCCGGTGGCGACACAGCCAGATCTTGGCTGACCATTTCTGGGCACGATTCATTTGGGATTACCTACCAAGTCTACAGCACAGAGGGAAATGGCAGAGAGAAATGGCCAGCCTGGAAACTGGCCAAGTCGTAATGATGGTGGACCCTCAGCTGCCTCGAGCCTCCTGGCCGGTGGGCCGTATCACTAAGATCATGCCCGGGACCGATGGTCGTGTTAGATCAGTGGAGATCCAGGTAAAGAACCGGACATATATCCGGCCAGTTGCCCGACTAATTCCTCTCCCTGAGATGACAGAGGACGGGGAGCAATGAGCCTTTTTTGAGGAGTGTGGAATTTAACAAATTTCCGGGGTGGCTGTAGAAAAGGCCCATGGAGTTGGTGGAATAATCCTTTAATTCATTGCCACTTACTCAGCTGGGCCAGGGGTGCTTTAATTAGGTCAGGTGGAAATGTCCGACAGATCTCAACTTCATAAAAGCAGGAAATCGCCATCGCCTGATCGCGCTGCTTTCTCTTCCTTACCTCCGTCTAATCCAGAAGTTCTGTGCGACCATGAATCCACGTAAGTACACCGATTCTGTTGCCATTCATCTGAACTATCTGTTGCGATCGGGAGAGTGGGCCATCAGTTGTTATTTAGAGTTATTACTGCGGAGCGTGGCTTGGAGCGCACACTTCAAACATATTGTGTAATGTGAATGGTCAATGATCACGGCCCTACGGATCATAATAGGCCAATTATGCAATCGATATGGTTAATAGGTAATGAAATTACATGTACACATGAAGACACTTGAACGGGTGAAATGAGAAAGTCATTGTTTGCTGAACGGATCGACTCTGATATCCAACTAATGGCGATTATAGATTGAATAACCGATCACTGTTTGTATTATTCTTTCATGATTTATGATAAATAGTTGAGGCAAAATGACTCACAGATGATTCCTAATGACTTCTTAATGAACTGGATTGTTGAATTCCCTAAATTATGTTAATAATGAATGATTGTTATGATTTTATCTTTGTGATTATGAATTTGATTGGATACCTGTTATTCTGTTTCCTTTGTTATGCAGCACAGACTACCCAGTAAATATACCACTTTATGGTTAAAGGAATTCCTGCCTCAGTCTCATCCATTCCTCTGTCACCTGACCCGTGACCACCTGTTCACCTTCACTGTCAGTCATCCTACCTGTCCAGCTACCCACACAGATTCCACTAATCTTTCAAAAACGGTGCATAGAATATGTTTACCCTCCACTACAACCCTGCTGTTACTGTATGGTTACTGTTGGTGTTGGGACAACATGAAAATAAAGATCATGATTATGGATTGCATTTGCATACACATGATGTAGCTGTCACTGGGTCTTAAAGTGCTTTATAAAGGCAAGCTCACATCATGCAACACCTGTGTGTAGCGCTCACTCTTTGGGATATGCACAGTAGCCATTTTGTGCCAATACTCACCACATATTAACACTGGCTATCAATGTCATGAGCACATAGAAAATACAGTAGCAGCTGGATTCATGACCATTTTAGGCCAGAGAGTGCAGACATGCCCAGGCATGTTCACGAAGTCTAGTGACTATTTCCTCTCTCTGCCTTCTGTTAACCTGTTTTTTTCTCCATCTCTTATAGCTGTCATTTCGTAAAGCAGAGTGCCTTAGTGAGTATGAGTCCATATTACAGTGTTATTGTCAAATCACCAGTAGCAAAGTAGAGACTTAGTCTTTCTAAGAACAACAGTGAAACTATGCTGAGATGTTCTCACCAGTAATGAGAATCCACATCAGACACCTACATTATCTCACCCCCTTCATATTCACACTGCTCTGTAGTTGTGGAAGTACCTAAACACTCATCCCACACACACAATGCTCAGAGACACAATGAGCCAGTCTACAACCTTGAATGGCCCGTTTAGTGAGCTACCTTATGAGACTTCATTAGACTGAATGTCTAGCTCTTTCAGAACAGTTAGGCAGATTTCCTCTGTGTATCTGTTTACAGTAGCAGTAGTAGTGGCAGTAGTAGTGGTGGTGGTGGTAGAGGTAGTAATAGTAGTAGAATCTATTAGTTACTCAACTGTAAATAAAGTGAATGTACATTTGAATGTAAGTAGACTAATATGCTTTAACGTTAGTTACTAATGTTCTTACTGTATTGTTCTACGTAATTACACCAATAACCTGAAACCCCATGTAATTACATGACATATGTGCAACGGTGTGATTGTGCGCTAGTCTCAAGGCTTGCTGGGTTTTTCACCAACTTGAACATTGTGTCTTTGAACTTTTCTAGGTAACTGTATTGTGTAGCCATTTGACCAGGAACCCATTGAACCAGGTGATGACTCACAGTAGCTTGGGAGGTCTTGGTATTGTTGCTATGGCTCCAGTAATCTGCCACTTCCTGTTAACTACTGTATACTATAACTGTCTGAATACATTCCTTTGTGATCTAATGTCTGCTTGATTCAGAGGGTTTATTGACTCTTGGCAGCAGTAGTAGCAGGCATACACTTTGATAGGCCTGGATTGAGTGGATCTTTATTACAATGACAGCACTTAATTACCAGCACTGTATAAACTAAATGATACTATAGTAACACTAATTATAAACTGGTTTATTTAACACCTTCCATACAATAACATTGCAAGACTTGATATTCCAAAACATACTGGTAAAAATAACAATGCATACGATTAGAGAAAATAAAATGTGGCTGGGTGTTTGATGCTGATCTGCCCTCCCTCTCCTCCTCTTCAGAGCACAAGAGATGTTTTGGTGATTGGTGTGTATCAGGGTTAACATTTGGGCTTGCCTTTGGGATATCAGCTGCTGTCGTCATCATCATCCTGGTTCTCCTTATTCGCTACAAGATTCACATTTACTGGTTAGCATCCTCAGAGGGGATGTACTGGAACTGTTGATGAGTTTGGATTTCTAAACTTTAAATATTGTTAATCAGCAGTTATGCTAGAGACATGAGGAGTGCCATAGTCTGGTTTCTACACCAGAAGTTAATGGGTATCTGTAGGAGGGATGTACAGTGAGGGAAAAAAGTATTTGATCCCCTGCTGATTTTGTATGTTTTCCCACTGACAAAGAAATGATCAGTCTATAATTTTAATGGTAGGTTTATTTGAACAGTGAGAGACAGAATAATAACAAAAAAATCCAGAAAGAAGCATGTCAAAAATGTTATAAATTGATTTGCATTTTAATGAGGGAAATAAGTATTTGACCCCCTATCAATCAGAAAGACTTCTGGCTCTCAGGTGTCTTTTATACAGGTAACGAGCTGAGATTAGGAGCACACTCTTAAAGGGAGTGCTCCTAATCTCAGCTTGTTACCTGTATAAAAGACACCTGTCCACAGAAGCAATCAATCAATCAGATTCCAAACTCTCCACCATGGCCAAGACCAAAGAGCTCTCCAAGGATGTCAGGGACAAGATTGTAGACCTACACAAGGCTGGAATGGGCTACAAGACCATCGCCAAGCAGCTTGGTGAGAAGGTGACAACAGTTGGTGCAATTATTCGCAAATGGAAGAAACACAAAAGAACTGTCAATCTCCCTCGGCCTGGGGCTCCATGCAAGATCTCACCTCGTGGAGTTGCAATGATCATGAGAACGGTGAGGAATCAGCCCAGAACGATACGGGAGGATCTTGTCAATGATTTCAAGGCAGCTGGGACCATAGTCACCAAGAAAACAATTGGTAACACACTACGCCGTGAAGGACTGAAATCCTGCAGCATCCCCAAGGTCCCCCTGCTCAAGAAAGCACATATACATGCCCGTCTGAAGTTTGCCAGTGAACATCTGAATGATTCAGAGGACAACTGGGTGAAAGTGTTGTGGTCAGATGAGACCAAAATGGAGCTCTTTGGCATCAACTCAACTCGCCGTGTTTGGAGGAGGAGGAATGCTGCCTATGACCCCAAGAACACCATCCCCACCGTCAAACATGGAGGTGGAAACATTATGCTTTGGGGATGTTTTTCTGCTAAGGGGACAGGACAACTTCACCGCATCGAAGGGACGATGGATGGGGCCATATACCGTCAAATCTTGGGTGAGAACCTCCTTCCCTCAGCCAGGGCATTGAAAATAGGTCGTGGATGGGTATTCCAGCATGACAATGACCCAAAACACAAGGCCAAGGCAACAAAGGAGTGGCTCAAGAAGAAGCACATTAAGGTCCTGGAGTGGCCTAGCCAGTCTCCAGACCTTAATCCCATAGAAAATCTGTGGAGGGAGCTGAAGGTTCGAGTTGCCAAACGTCAGCTTCGAAACCTTAATGACTTGGAGAAGATCTGCAAAGAGGAGTGGGACAAAATCCCTCCTGAGATGTGTGCAAACCTGGTGGCCAACTACAAGAAACATCTGACCTCTGATTGCCAACAAGGGTTTTGCCACCAAGTACTAAGTCATGTTTTGCAGAGGGGTCAAATACTTATTTCCCTCATTAAAATGCAAATCAATTTATAACATTTTTGAAATGCGTTTTTCTGGATTTTTTTGTCTCTCACTGTTCAAATAAACCTACCATTAAAATTATAGACTGATCATTTCTTTGTCAGTGGGCAAACGTACAAAATAAGCAGGGGATCAAATACTTTTTTCCCTTACTGTATATGGTGGAGGCAATTAAGCTTGGAATGTACTGAGTGAAGGAAAGACGATCACATCTTGGCAGGCACTGATAAGGGTGGAGAGATGTGGTTTAGTGAGGAAGGGGTTCGAGGTCAGATCACGTTAAGGGAGAAGTAACAGTTTATTGCCCGCGTCACTTCATTTTCTGCCTAGCAATAGAGATGTAATACATCACCCAAATTGGGGTATATATACTACCACTGGTGGAAATATGTATTTTGTCTTATGCAGCTGTATGACCCAATGGGGGAATAAACTTGGTTTGAGCTTTAAGCGTCCGTGAGTTTTAATAGGTTCATTTAGAACCGAACACTGAAACTCAGGGTAGCTGCGTTCATTCAAGAAAGTCTGTTGAAGTTGAATTAAAAAGATGGATGATGGGATTCAAGGTTGATGTTCTATTGATCTGTTGAGAAGAAGAGTTTGTGACTACAGTACCAGTCAAAAGTTTAGACACACCTACTCATTCCAGGGATTTTCTTTATTTTTACTATTTTATACGTTGTAGAATAATAGTGAATACATCAAAACTATGAAATAACACATATGGAATCATGTAGAAACCAAAAAAAGTGTTAAACAAATCAAAATATATTTTATATTTGAGATTCTTCAAAGTAGCCACCCTTTGCCTTGCCAGCTGTTCCCATAGACTTTGTCACAGAAAAATAATGAGAAGCGTTACACTGTCTGTATGGTAAATTGTACTCTGCTATTGCTGGGAGGGGTTTCTATTTAATTAATTATTTTCTGGCTACTTGTGGAGTTGATATTATTCAATATTTCTATATGACTCATTCTATTACTCTGTGATTGAATTTGGAAGTGGAATCAATCAATATGATACACTACCTCTCTGTGTTAAGAGAGTAAAGGCCATCCAGAGAGCCACTGAGGTGGACCGGGAGCTCCAGACACTGAAAAATGGGATCCTGCAGGGTTGGCCTGAAGTGAAAAAACGTGTACCCTTGGAAGTAGCCATGTATTTTCACAACAGAGATGAGCTGAGTGTGCAAAATGGAGTTATCTTCAGAGGTGAGCGAGTCGTTGTGCCTACTGCCCTGAGGTCAGAGATAATGCAAAGAATCCATTCCTCACACATAGGAACACAGGGATGTCTGAGAAGAGCTCGCGAGTGTGTCTACTGGCCAGGCATGAATGCACAGCTGAGAACATACATGGCACAATGTAACACCTGCACTTCATGGGGTGTGAAGCAGTAGAAAGAGATGCTGAGGCCACATGAAGCACCAAAGCCTCCCTGAGAAAAAAAATAGGGACTGACCCGTTCCAGTTCAACGACAGAGACTACATGGTCACAGTAAATTATCTCTCCAACTTCTGGGAAGTGGACCATTGAGAACACAGTCAAACGGTCATTAGAAAACTGAAGACACAATTTGCACGCTATGGGATACCTGACATCCTTTACTCAGACAATGGCCCCAGTACTCTACAGACGTGTTCTGAAGTTTCAGCAAGGCTTGGGACTTTACACACAAAACATTGTCTCCAGGATACCCGTAAAGTAATGGGAAAATGGAATCGTAGGTGAAAACAGTGTTGTAACGTTGTATTGATTAATGTGACGACTGCTGTTCATCGAATGATTAACTGTTTGTAATTATGTGATTAAATGAATCATGTAATTATTAACTCATTAACCTGGGGAACCATGGGAAAGTTTTGGCTTTGAGTTTCTATTTCCCAAATTAACTCAAAGAATATAGATTTTACAACAGTCGCTAATTAATCAATTTCCTCTACAGTATCATTCTGAACGTCACATAATCCGGGAATCTGCACAAACCCGAGTCCCACTAAATAAGTCCATACCACACCAATTGAATTGATTATTTATTTACTAACAAGCTAAAATGATAATATTAGATACACAAACACACAGTCTAGGCCATTGATTAGAACTTAGTACAATGAAACAGGTCCCTAGCGGGCCAACACAATATGACAGGTGTTACACAAAATGGGGATTTCAAAAGAGAGAATGCACGAGAGAAAAGCACACTTGGGTACATTTGTAAACTATGCTTATTTTAACCCTAACCTTGCCCCGAACTGCCGCTCTTACCTGTCGAAGGTCTCCGATGGGGGTTTCCTCGTGGACCGAGTTCTCCTCTGATGGCGACACTCCTGTGGTTACCGGGTGTAACTCTGATTGTCCACATGATGTCAGTGTCCTTTCCCTTAGTGGTCTGTTTCCTCACCCTTATCCTGAAAAAGGGGTCTTCTGAGGATGGCTAATCAGCTGTGTAGATAGTTCCATCCAAGCACCTCCTGATGTAATCAACACTCCCCACACAATGTCTGGTAGGGCCATCCGAAGACCTATACACCTGAAAGACTGACTGTAAATAAAATAATGTAATGGACAGTCAGAGACATTAAACAAACATTCAGGTCACATTCCAGTTTATTGCAGACATGGACTACAAGCCAAAGTTAGGTGGAGTCTGCCTTTGTTGAAGATGAAAGAACATGTAGCAATATTGATGTTACTAATTTAAGTTACACAGAAAACAGAAACCAATTGTTACTTACCTATTCATGTGCTGGATGACAACATGCATAGTAAAGTTTGCTTAACTATATATATATATATATATATATCTTTGTCTGTCGTGACTACATATTGAAACAAGCAGTGTACAGACATCATTCTCTTTCACTATATTCCTTAGCCAGTTCCCACTGGGGGACTCATCCTACTTGGTAGTTGTAACGGAGACGCTGTGAGTCGAGAAGCAGGTGAAACATTTAATAAAACAACAAACGAGACATCATAACAGTGACATATACGCATGAACACAGGAAGAACACTGACTGAGGAAGGAACCCAAGATAGTGACATATATAGGGAAGGTAATGGAGTCCAGGTGAGTATCATGATGATCTGCAGGTGCGCATAATGATAGTTGCCAGGTGTGCGTAATGATGGATCCCAGGACCGGGTGTTAGTATACCGGCAACGTGTTAGTATAACTTCTCTCGTGGTGTAATGCTACAGCATGTATAACTTCTCTCGTGGTGTAATGTTACAACATGTATAACTTCTCTCCTGGTGTAATGTTACAACATGTATAACTTCTCTCCTAGTGTAATGCTACAACATGTATAACATCTCTCCTGGTGTAATGCTACAGCATGTATAACTTCTCTCCTGGTGTAATGTTACAACATGTATAACTTCTCTCCTGGTGTAATGTTACAACATGTATAACTTCTCTCCTGGTGTAATGTTACAACATGTATAACTTCTCTCCTGGTGTAATGCTACAGCATGTATAACTTCTCTCCTGGTGTAATGTTACAACATGTATAACTTCTCTCCTGGTGTAATGTTACAACATGTATAACTTCTCTCCTGGTGTAATGTTACAACATGTATAACTTCTCTCGTGGTGTAATGTTACAACATGTATAACTTCTCTCCTGGTGTAATGTTACAACATGTATAACTTCTCTCCTGGTGTAATGTTACAACATGTATAACTTCTCTCCTGGTGTAATGCTACAACATGTATAACTTCTCTCCTGGTGTAAAGTTACAACATGTATAACTTCTCTCCTGGTGTAATGTTACAACATGTATAACTTCTCTCCTGGTGTAATGTTACAACATGTATAACTTCTCTCCTGGTGTAATGTTACAACATGTATAACTTCTCTCCTGGTGTAATGTTACAACATGTATAACTTCTCTCCTGGTGTAATGTTACAACATGTATAACTTCTCTCCTGGTGTAATGTTACAACATGTATAAATTCTCCTGGTGTAATGTTACAACATGTATAACTTCTCTCCTGGTGTAATGTTACAACATGTATAACTTCTCTCCTGGTGTAATGTTACAACATGTATAACTTCTCTCGTGGTGTAATGTTACAACATGTATAACTTCTCTCCTGGTGTAATGTTACAACATGTATAACTTCTCTCCTGGTGTAATGTTACAACATGTATAACTTCTCTCCTGGTGTAATGTTACAACATGTATAACTTCTCTCCTGGTGTAATGTTACAACATGTATAACTTCTCTCCTGGTGTAATGCTACAAAATGTATAACTTCTCTCCTGGTGTAATGTTACAACATGTATAACTTCTCTCCTGGTGTAATGTTACAGCATGTATAACTTCTCTCCTGGTGTAATGCTACAACATGTATAACTTCTCTCCTGGTGTAATGCTACAGCATGTATAACTTCTCTCCTGGTGTAATGCTACAACATGTATAACTTCTCTCCTGGTGTAATGTTACAACATGTATACAACATGTATAACTTCTCTCCTGGACTAATGTTACAACATGTATAACTTCTCTCCTGGTGTAATGTTACAACATGTCTAACTTCTCTCCTGGTGTAATGTTACAACATGTATAACTTCTCTCCTGGTGTAATGTTACAACATGTATAACTTCTCTCCTGGTGTAATGTTACAACATGTATAACTTCTCTCCTGGTGTAATGTTAAAACATGTATAACTTCTCTCCTGGTGTAATGTTACAACATGTATAACTTCTCTCCTGGTGTAATGTTACAACATGTATAACTTCTCTCCTGGTGTAATGTTACAACATGTATAACTTCTCTCCTGGTGTAATGCTACAACATGTATAACTTCTCTCCTGGTGTAATGTTACAACATGTATAACTTCTCTCCTGGTGTAATGTTACAACATGTATAACTTCTCTCCTGGTGTAATGTTACAACATGTATAACTTCTCTCCTGGTGTAATGCTACAGCATGTATAGCATCTCTCCTGGTGTAATGCTACAGCATGTATAACTTCTCTCCTGGTGTAATGTTACAGCATGTATAACTTCTCTCCTGGTGTAATGTTACAACATGTATAACTTCTCTCCTGGTGTAATGCTACAACATGTATAACTTCTCTCCTGGTGTAATGCTACAGCATGTATAACTTCTCTCCTGGTGTAATGCTACAACATGTATAACTTCTCTCCTGGTGTAATGTTACAACATGTATACAACATGTATAACTTCTCTCCTGGACTAATGTTACAACATGTATAACTTCTCTCCTGGTGTAATGTTACAACATGTATAACTTCTCTCCTGGTGTAATGTTACAACATGTATAACTTCTCTCCTGGTGTAATGTTACAACATGTATAACTTCTCTCCTGGTGTAATGTTACAACATGTATAACTTCTCTCCTGGTGTAATGTTACAACATGTATAACTTCTCTCCTGGTGTAATGTTACAACATGTATAACTTCTCTCCTGGTGTAATGTTACAACATGTATAACTTCTCTCCTGGTGTAATGCTACAACATGTATAACTTCTCTCCTGGTGTAATTTTACATTTACATTTTAGTCATTTAGCAGACGCTCTTATCCAGAGCGACTTACAAATGTTACAACATGTATAACTTCTCTCCTGGTGTAATGTTACAACATGTATAACATCTCTCCTGGTGTAATGTTACAACATGTATAACTTCTCTCCTGGTGTAATGTTACAACATGTATAACTTCTCTCCTGGTGTAATGCTACAGCATGTATAGCATCTCTCCTGGTGTAATGCTACAGCATGTATAACTTCTCTCCTGGTGTAATGTTACAGCATGTATAACTTCTCTCCTGGTGTAATGTTACAACATGTATAACTTCTCTCCTGGTGTAATGTTACAACATGTATAACTTCTCTCCTGGTGTAATGCTACAGCATGTATAACTTCTCTCCTGGTGTAATGTTACAACATGTATAACTTCTCTCCTGGTGTAATGTTACAACATGTATAACTTCTCTCCTGGTGTAATGTTACAACATGTATAACTTCTCTCCTGGTGTAATGTTACAACATGTATAACTTCTCTCCTGGTGTAATGTTACAACATGTATAACTTCTCTCCTGGTGTAATGTTACAACATGTATAACTTCTCTCCTGGTGTAATGTTACAACATGTATAACTTCTCTCCTGGTGTAATGTTACAACATGTATAACTTCTCTCCTGGTGTAAAGTTACAACATGTATAACTTCTCTCCTGGTGTAATGTTACAACATGTATAACTTCTCTCCTGGTGTAATGTTACAACATGTATAACTTCTCTCCTGGTGTAATGTTACAACATGTATAACTTCTCTCCTGGTGTAATGTTACAACATGTATAACTTCTCTCCTGGTGTAATGTTACAACATGTATAACTTCTCTCCTGGTGTAATGTTACAACATGTATAACTTCTCTCCTGGTGTAATGCTACAACATGTATAACTTCTCTCCTGGTGTAATGTTACAACATGTATAACTTCTCTCCTGGTGTAATGTTACAACATGTATAACTTCTCTCCTGGTGTAATGTTACAACATGTATAACTTCTCTCCTGGTGTAATGTTACAACATGTATAACTTCTCTCCTGGTGTAATGTTACAACATGTATAACTTCTCTCCTGGTGTAATGTTACAACATGTATAACTTCTCTCCTGGTGTAATGTTACAACATGTATAACTTCTCTCCTGGTGTAATGTTACAACATGTATAACTTCTCTCCTGGTGTAATGTTACAACATGTATAACTTCTCTCCTGGTGTAATGTTACAACATGTATAACTTCTCTCCTGGTGTAATGTTACAACATGTATAACTTCTCTCCTGGTGTAATGTTACAACATGTATAACTTCTCTCCTGGTGTAATGTTACAACATGTATAACTTCTCTCCTGGTGTAATGTTACAACATGTATAACTTCTCTCCTGGTGTAATGTTACAACATGTATAACTTCTCTCCTGGTGTAATGTTACAACATGTATAACTTCTCTCTTGCCTTCCCCTCTGGCACTCTGGCATTCCCTTGGAAATCCTCCAACTCCTACCCCTTGGCATTACCCCCTAGCTAGCCCCTGACCCTTGAGGATTTTATAAGTATAAGAAGTATGGGCAAAATGTCACCCAGCTTGTCAGAGGGCCATGTTCCCATGTTCACTTAATGGAAATGCTTATTATGAAGAGAATAGACTAGTCGTTCAATGTATTTTATATTAATACATCTTAAAATACACAATATGTTGAAGTATAATGATTTATAGCAGTCTGTGTGTATATGAATTATTGCAGTATATACTGTTAATACAACATAAAATATAATTGAAATCAATATGATCAATGAGAAAGTGACCAATGACAGCGAATGGAATGTCATATTTCAGTGCTGATAGTGCCTATAGTATTGATTAAAAGGCATAAAGTACTGTATTATTTCATCTGTTCTGAATACTGTGGCAGGTAGCCTAGCGCGTTGGGGCAGTAACTGAAAGGTTACTGGTTTGACTAGGTGAAAAATATGTTAATGTGCCCTTGAGCAAGGCACTTTACCCTAATTACTCCTGTAAGTGGATTGGTTGCTGGATCGAATCCCCGAGCTTACAAGGTAAAAATCTGTCTTTCTGCCCCTGAACAAGGCTAACTGACTTGCCTAGTTAAAGAAAAATGAATAACAAGGCGCTCTGGATAAGAGGGTCTGCTAAATGACTAAAAATGTACTATGGTTGAACTAACACACTGACAGGCAATATAACACTGTTACTCTGAGATAGTGTATATCCATTATTACAATATGTCTATATCGACATTTTTAAATGACATATTTTAGTTCTTCCTTATTGTTAAATGCGTTTCATTAATAATCATGTGTGATATATCCAGGGTTCTTTGCTTTGTAACCCGGTTCAACAGCTTGTATTTAAACATTAAACATTGTTTCTTGGTATTTGTTCTTCCCTCAGTAGTGTCTCATTTTCATACATTGTACATTGTTTCACAGTTATTACAAGATGAAGATGGTTGGTCAGCCCAAGAGGGGGACTTCTAGTCATAATGTTGATTAATGAGCACTGTCCCTGCATCTGGGCTTGGGGAATACAGAGAAGCATCTAGTCAGCACAAAGAAGTACTACTTCCTGTGGTGGGGATTTCATCACTTCTTCTGGCTCATAGCTCACAGCTGAATAATGTTTATCCTCTTAGAAACACTGACTACAAGCTACTCTTATTTATTTCAGCCCTGCCAACCAGATGCTAATCGTCTGCATTTGACTTGACTTCCTAACTCCAGATGTATAACTATTGTCTACATGTATATCTGCTCCTGGTATCTACAAGTAGTTATCTGAGATAAGCTGTGCTGTTCTCACTGTTTCACATAGGTCATCTCAGGTGTCTAGGGATGCATGTACGCACTGTAAACATCTTGGCCCATCCTCGCTACACCTCATTATGGAATGTTGGCTTTTGGCTGTTTGTCTAGTGGGAGTGTTTGTAGGCTATCATTAGAGTTGTGTAGACAAAATCAGTGAGGCAGCCAAGCCAGTAAAAAGCCATGTAACAACCTATGTTGTGATAATTGTGGTGTTTGCTCTATAACCCATTCGTTCATACCCCACCGTGATATACAATAAGGCCGAGACAACAAAAAGACAACAGTGACACAGTGGCGGAATAAATTCAACTACACATATGTTTGTTTCATCACAAAACTGGAGAGCAACATATGTCCAGTGAAGTCCACAAAGCAAATATTACATGTAACAAACAGTTATATGACCTGCAGCATGGTCAGGCAGCTTAATGTTTTCAACTACTGACTTAGAACCAAGGAATTACCACAAGTCAGCAGAAAGACAACAGGAATACTGCCTCCACTATTTCAGCACAATTTAAACTTAAACATAATCAAATCAACTAGGCTATATATGCTTAGTTTACAAACACCCAATTAGTATTTGGTAGCATTGCCTTTAAATTGTTTAACTTGGGTCAAACATTTCGGGTAGCCTTCCACAAGCTTACCACAATAAGTTGGGTGAATTTTGTCCCATTCCTCCTGACAGAGCTGATATAACTGAGTCAGGTTTGTAGGCCTCCTTGCTCACACACGCTTTTTCAGTTCTGCCCACAAATTTTCTATAGGATTGATGTCAGGGATTTGTGATGGCCACTCCAATACCTTGACTTTGTTGTCCTTAAGCCATTTTGCCACAACTTTGGAAGTATCCTTGGGGTCATTGTCCATTTGGAAGACCCATTTGCGACCAAGCTTTAACTTCCTGACTGGTGTCTTGAGATGTTTCTTCAATATATCCACAAAATGTTCCTACCTCATGATGCCATCTATTTTATGATGTGCACCAGTCCCTCCTGCAGCAAAGCACCCCCACAAAATGATGCTGCCATCCCCGTGCTTCACAGTTGGGATGGTGTTCTTCAAATTGCAAGCCTCCCCCTTATTCCTCCAAACATAACAATGGTCATTATGGCCAAACAGTTCTATTTTTGTTTCATCAGACCAGAGAACATTTCTCCAAAAAGTACGATCTTTATCCCCATGTGCAGTTGCAAACCGTAGTCTGTCTTTTTTATGGCGGTTTTGGAGCAGTGGCTTCTTCCTTGCTGAGTGGCCTTTCAGGTTATTTCGATTTAGGACTCATTTTACTGTGGATATATATACTTTTGTACCTGTTTCCTCCAGAATCTTCACAAGGTCCTTTGCTGTTGTTCTGGGATTGATTTGCACTTTTCGCAACAAAGTACGTTCATCTCTAGGAGACAGAACGGGTCTCCTTCCTGAGCGATATGACGGCTGCGTCGTCCCATGGTGTTTATACTTCGGTACTATTGTTTGTACAGATGAACGTGGTACCTTCAGGTGTTTGGAAATTGCTCCCAAAGATGAACCAGATTTGTGGAGGTCTAGATTTTTTTTCTGAGGTCTTGGCTGATTTCTTTTGATTTTCCCATGGTCAAGCAATGAGGCACTGAGTTTGAAGGTAGGCCTTGAAATACATCCACAGGTACACCTCCAATTGACTCAAATTATGTCAGTTAGCCTATCAGAAGCTTCTAAAGCCATGAGATAATTTTCAGAAATTTTCCAAGCTGTTTAAAGGCACAGTCAACATAGTGTATGTAAGCTTCTGACCCACTGGAATTGTGCTACAGTGATTTATAAGTGAAATAATCTGTCTGTAAACAATTGTTGGAAAAATTACTTGTGTCATGCACAAAGTAGATGTACTAACCGACTTGCCAAATCTACAGTTTGTTAACAAGAAATTTGTGGAGTGGTTGAAAAACGAGTTTTAATGACTCCAACCTAAGTGTATGTAAACTTCAACTGTACATACAATCTGTAAATATATATCCATTCATCCATCCAAGCTGTATATCCACCCAATCACTTTATCCATCCATCCATCCATACATACATACCTCTTCTTTAATACATATGCTGCCTTCACACCCAACAGTATCACGGTGACTCCAACCACATCCATCAGCACCCAGACAACGGTGTGGTTCCTAGCATCTGTGCATGTGAGAGGAGAGAGAGAGAGACTGAGCACACAGAAACCTCCCCAATCCAGTTACAGATCAGAGCCAGAGATCTGACTAACACTCAATCTGTGTTGTTTAGCCTGAGTGCCGGAGATCTGACTAACACTCAATCTGTGTTGTTTAGCCTGAGTGCCAGAGATCTGACTAACACTCAATCTGTGTTGTTTAGCCTGAGTGCCAGAGATCTGACTAACACTCAATCTGTGTTGTTTAGCCTGAGTGCCAGAGATCTGACTAACACTCAATCTGTGTTGTTTATCCTGAGTGCCTCTGCTCTGTCATTGCCTCACTCTATAGGCAGTGCAGCAGTGGAGTGTTATTCAATTGTTTAATTGCAAGATAAAGATGTATTGAATGGATGTCAACTGTGACAAACTTCCCCTGTCACATCCTGTCACTCATTCATACAACAGCCTCTAGCAGCTTTGTTCTTAGTGTGTGTGTTTACTCACTGAGGCACTGAACCTCCCAAAATGGTGCCTGTAAGAGAGAAAAAACTGATTGAAAAGAGGACAGAGAGAGAAAGAAAACATTCTAGTAGATGCCCTGATTGAACATGTCAGGATTTATATCAACACTCACATGACACATCCCTCCCACCCGTCCTTCCTGATGAAGTAGGTAACATGTTAAAAACTGGCGTGTAGACAAACTACGACATAGACAGACACATACATGATCTTATTGGTGTATCTTAAACCATGTCCGTGCTTCATCAGATCCAACAGACACACTAGAGTAACCACATCAGTAACATACCACAGTCAGCGTGCAGTCCACTGAGTAGGTCAGTCTGTCCAGGCAGCCTAAGATAGTGATGGAGTGACTGGTCTGAGCCAAAGTACGGTTTTCGTCCATCTCTTTGTCATTGGCAAGAACAGTCATGTAAATAAAGTAAAATAGACAACATAAGTCAGAGGTTTAACATAAAGTACTGTAGTTCAGTGTTTCCCAACTCCTGGTACTAAATAACTACTGGGTGTGCAGGCTTTTGTTCAAGCTCAGCATTAACACACTGCATTACTCATCAAGACCATGATTAGTTTAACCAGATGGGCGATGTCTGTGCTGGGCTGGAGCAATAGGCTGTAGCTCTTTAGAACCAGGGTTACAATTCAGGGGCGGAAATCCCGGGGGGGACGGGGGGGACACGACCCCCCCATCCTGGGAAAAATATGATTTGTCCCCCCCAATATATCACTGAAACATAACTATGTAATTTAAATAATATTAATAATACGCAATGAAAGCAATTGTGCTGATTATAGACACTTAATAGCGCGTTTTTAAGTTTCAAATGATTGCAACCCCCCCCACCCTTTGCCTCACAATGGTTTGATCCACTGCCAGTTCCTTAGCTTGCTAGGTAACAGAGAGGTCGTATCTACTGTCTGAAAGGCACTCAATGCACGTAACTGACATGAGGTTAATCCAGTCAATCGTGCACACACACTAGCTGAATATGCAGAGCTAGCACCGCAAATATTAACTATTAAGCTAGCTAGTACCTATTCCATTTATGTGGCGTCGTCAAAGATGGAATCAGCATGCAGATGATGTAAGTTAGTGCTTCAAAGTCCCTGTGATAAGGTTAGCGATAAACTGAAATCCAAACTAAATAAAACTACACTCTCTTCTACCATTGTCTTAAATATATTTAATGGTCTCGTTGCAAAAGCTAAATTGTCGCAAGGGAACTTTTATTTATTTATTTTATTTCACCTTCATTTAACCCGGGTAGCAAAGATTATAGCAAACACCACTGAAACTGAATTGGTGCTCGCTAGCTTTGCAAATTCAGCTATTGTTGGAAGCCAGCCAATATGAAACAAACTATTAAAATTACAAAAGGTTGCAGCATATGTTGTGTAAATGGTGAACTCATACAGCTGTCAACTCTTGTCATTTTAATCCGTTTCACATTTGCTAGCTACCTTTTAGATCGAAACCCAAATAGAATGATTGAAGATGATAGAAGCCCATCTCCTACTGTAAATAACCTACACACTGTGTGTGTAGCCAGCCAGCCAGCCAGGTAGAAAAATGGCAGAAAAATAAAAGACGGACATCAGAGTATTTTTCAATACACCAAAACGCATAGTAAGAACCTGTCATGACGTTGGCCTCTTTTGGTACAGGGAGGACAGTTGACCCCTCCCTTTTGCACCACCACCCAACCTACCTTCCCCCCAACCCAGTCCCTGTGTGAAAGGGTTGTAAAAACTCTAAAATTCCAGGAGAGTCTCTGGCCACATGGCCCATAGAGAGACACAGGAAATTCTTCCAACTCACAGAATTGGGGAGCCAAGCGACATTTGTGTTCTGGAGAAGGTATGGAAGATTGGTGAAGAATCCAGCTACGAACTGGTCCGCTGGGTACAATTTTGTGATACCCAGAAGAGACAATATAGCCATATTACCATAAAACTGTTTATATAATAGCCTCAGCTTGAGACTTGCATCATAATGGTTGTATAGAATGTATTAATAAGGATAAAGCTTTTATAATACATTGAGATGCTATGTACTGATGTTAATGTGATAGACTTGGTTACAGAAATACAATTCTAACTCAGTCATAGGCACGCCCCCAGGGACACATACAGGACCAGGCGTCATTTGACAAGCCTGTTCAAGGGTCACTATAAAACACACCCTGATTTACATTTCTTGAGACCAGGCCTCCACTCCATGGCCAATAGGTTTTACCATCCAATTCCTCTACTGAAAGTGAACTACACCACGTGGTTAACTTTTAGACTATCGAGACCGACAGAATAAGAACAAGTCTTTGATATTAATTATTAGTCTGCAGCTAAGTAAATTATATCATCGAACGCGAAGACCAACGAAACATCCATTCTATGACGACATTAATGAATGTCGCTTTGAAAGATCCATTCTAACCGAGAGAGAGAGACAGAGACAAAACTCTCCACAGAAAACTCTCCAACAAGAATCCCGATGACACACATGAGCGTAAATATATATTGATTGCAATTGTTCCCGAATGAGCGAGCCTTCAATTGTCAATTGTTAATATTAATGAACTCTGTGTACCTTCTCAGCTGACCGTTTATGACCCATTGTCTAACAGACCAGCCATGACTGTTAGCCATTAGCGCACATTACTATACCAATCCTTTGTGACGATAATTACTGTTTGTATGTTTTCTGTTAATTACTTAGTGTAGTAAATAAATGATTTTAAGACAATTGATGTATGGATGATTTTAGTAAAGACTGGGTTCGTGCAGATCCAACAATTTACGACATTTGGAATGAGACTGGACTCGAGGTAAAATACACCATTTAAACCAGAAGATAATCGGCCTATACTATAATAGAATATAATATTATAGTACAGGAAAGTTATATTAGGAAAATTATAGCTTTGTAATCTGAATATTCTCCTTGGTGCCCCGATCTCCTAGTTAATTACAATTAAACGATTAATCAGTTTAATCGCGTGATAATAATTACAGGGAGCTAATTGATAAACATGTCTTCAGTTTAATGGTACCCCAAAGACACGACATAAATGGTGCCCCCGTGCGAGGAATCTAAGATAGAATTTCACAGCAAAGTCCAATTCTATCTTAGATTCCTCGCACGGGGGCACCAGACTGGAAGATCTTTGGGGGTACCATTAAACTGAGAAAAATATACAAAATATAGTTCTCACACAAAAAAAATCATCTAATTGGACTGTATTCTATATACGTCCAATGTTATGGCAAAATGATTATCATGGCATTGTCTCTAATGCCATATCTAGGGTTTTTCCTACTTGGTGTGTTGCTTAGGCGCTATCCTAAGTTTAACTATATGATAAGTCTACAGCTGTAATGCACTAGTTTTGGGCAGTCTACAGGGATGACCTATGGACTTCTGGGAAAAACTGGTGAGTGCTGTAGAGTCAAAGGCCTAGAAGTAAATGTTCAACTTAACTAAGGCTGGTATATTGCTTGGGCCCTTAAGTGGTCCTAGCATAAATCCTAATTGGATGTTCCGTTGTGCATGTGCGCGTATGCTTACACAAGCGCGCATGTCAAGGGAAGAAAACCAAGTATCCGGGCAGATTACAACTTGTTCAGAATGAGTCTGACGTAGTCAGGTAATTTTCAGGTCAATGCCTGGAGGTCAGTCAGAATTGGTGTCAAGGGAGTCTGTAGTAGTTTTTCTACAAGTCACTGTTTCTTCCACTTTTGTAGTGGCGATAGGTATGAAGTCTATTTCATAGCTATGTTATCCACGGAGGAGCTAACCTCACGACGGAAGTACTCTTTAAGTATTGGACCAGTCATACGTGGTGTGATCATGGTTCATGACTTCTAATAATTTTACTCCTGAATGGAGGGTCCTACTTATTAGTGACATGTGTGTTAACCATTGGAAGAGTGCACTGGAGATTCCCCTCCACGTGTTGCACTCTGAGTGACTCCTATGTCGCTGTTGTCAATGGTAATTTGATTGGTTAAGTCTCTAACCTTCTTACTGATTGTAGCTGGACTGACTGTTGCTAGTATTGGTACTGGTACTCAAGGGGACCAGTTATCCTACCGATTTATTCTGAAATATTATCTACCGGAACACATGATTGGAGCATTTTACTAGTTGTATTGTAGTTGAACCTACGCATGGCAAAGAATGATTATTGATGCCATTAGTTTTGGAGGTGTATAAGTCCACTGGACTTCCTTTACGACCAGTGTGGTACACCTCAGTACTATCTTAGATGTCTTCTAAGATAATCCCCGTCTAGGGGCCTGTCTGCTCCTCACTGTTCTCATAGGAGAGTTTACAACTAGATTTGATTTATGCTCTGGCGGCCTCGTACGGTGTTGTCCGTAGTCTTGACCCCCCCACCGGCCTCGATGAGGCTCATCATGGGTCTGGGCTACTATTCCCCCCCTTTGTGCCTCGGGACCCCCCCACCAGCGGGTGGTTTTGGTGTCCGATGCGCAAACGAGAAGATCGGACCCTACGTACGAGTTTTCAGCGGCCGCGTTGTTATGAGAATGGCTGTAACCTTTCAACCAAATCTCCTGGTGTTTGTGCTTCAAAACGCTCAGTGGCTGTCGAGGCATGTCAGTCACCACCGCGTCCGCGTGTGGCAACCTCTTCAGTACCTGCGAACTGAGACGAGGATATCGGTCTGTGATATCGCAAAGTATTTCACCAGTGGGAGTCATCGGGTCAGTTGCTGGACTGACGCCATTAGTGTCATTGTAAGGGGTGACAGTCCCCAACAAAGCGGAAGGTGTATCATCGGAACCAGAGTATACTCTGTGCATCAATGTTTTACTTGCTGAGACGGCCGCAGTGCATGCGGAAGTGTCCGAAGGGCAAGAGAAGTTCATCTCAACTATCGTATTGCACGACTGCAAGGAGGAGGGAAGTTGCTTATTCACAGAGACAGCTGGCTCGAAATCATGAAAAGAATGGTCAATCAGGTTGGCTGATGGAATGTGTCGAGATATCGTACTATCTCCGTGGATCGGATTTTGTACCAAGAGGTTTCTAAACGTCTTTTTCTCAAGGGGTGCTTTCGACAGATACCCCTCATGAAGGACTGCGTTGCAGCTAGCGTTAGGGGAAGACAGTGTGGTCAGAGGAGAAGGCACTGTGGCCTGTGACCATACCTGGTTGGTTTTTCAATCCATCAATGGGAGTAACCGATCCATCAAGTCTGCTCCAAGTAGCAGGGTTACAGTTTCGAGGCTGGTAACATACACAGGGTGAACGAGCGATACGTCCTGGAAGTGTAGTTTCAGCATGACTCTCAATGTGAGAGGCGAGGTAGTCTGAGTGACCCCTCGAAGTTTAGTGTCACATCGTTCCACTTTTAACCAACGTTTAGTTGGCTTCAAAGCCCTTTTGAGATCATCAAACAATGTTTGAGAGATGAGTGATATTGTCGCACCCGAATCTATTAGCGCATGACAAGTTAAGCAGTCCTCCAGGACTGTTTCCAGGTATGGCCGTTTAGATTCGTGGTTAGTGGACATATTCCCCACAAAGTGGAGTGGTCGTTCGCAACGACGTGATGTGCCATTTCTGTTCAAGGTGGAAGCAGATTGACTTTTCTGATTTTGAGTGGGCTTGGCTTTAACGAAGCGTTTGACCTTTTTCTTCGCAACTTTTGTATCAGAGTCTATAGACAAAGCCTGGGGGCTTGTTTCTTGATCAAGCGGGCCCTGGATAGGGTCTTGAATGAGAGCGGGAGAAATTTGAACTTTAACGTCCTTGCTATGGGTGTTAATTCCTGCGGATCTGGTGTCCGGTAATTCCCCGTCTAGTCCTTGTGACTTATCTTTTACCCTTTTCTCAAATTGTTCTCGCTTAAGTTCTTCCCGTAGTGGGACTTCTGGAGAACATTGGTCTACGTTTTGGTCGTCCTTCAACCCTTTGTTACCCTTGTGCTCTGACACTTTTTGTGGGTTGGGTGCAGGAACGTAGCGAACGGTTCGATTGTAGCGGTAGTCATGTTGATGGCTACGTACTTTACAGTTATTTTGACCGCGGAGGTTATTGGAATCATGGTTTCGTGGTAGAAACTGTTGCTGTGCGTCATCTCTCAACGCTCCAATACCTGATAATGCACCCTCTAACTGGAGTAAGTGCTCCTGGTCGAACTTCAAAACCAAGTGGTCAGGGCTCTTAGCATTGTGAACTTTTGATGCCTCAAAAGCAGTGCTTGCAAGCTCTCTGAGTTGTAAGATAGGCAAGCCAACGTGGGCGGCAGGGCCCAAGTAGGTAATGAAGGTGGGATACATGTTCGACAGAAACAATTGTTTGAATGGTAACAGCTCTTCCATTCCTGTTTCTGTGAGTAGGCCAAAGTAAGCTGAACGAAGCCTATGATAGTAAGCTTATGGGTGTTCGTTCCGAGCTTGTTTGACGGTGTTAGCCAGTGAGCTGTCGTGTTTGCGAGTCGCAGAACCACTGAATTCTAATTTCAAAGCTGTGGCAAGTTTAGCATAGTCATTTAGCACGTGTTGCTGTTGTAGACGAATGAACCTTGTCACGTGTCTATTCGACGTTCGCTTCAACAGGTAAACCCTGTCAGAACCCGTAGAGTTCGGGTAGCCATCCAACGCGTCCTCTATGTCAGCTAGGAACGTCTCAGTATCGTTTGGCTGACCTGGAACGGGGTCAAAGGTGGGGAAATTCTTGACGAGTTTGTCAAGGTATTCCGCGCCAAGCGGGCGGAGAGGGTTGGCTTCATCCTGTGGAGAGATTGGGGCAGAAAGGCCAAGAGAAGAAGCCAAGCCTTGTTGTTGTTGGCCAAGAGGCGCCATATTACTCAGTGCCGAAGGGCCAAGAGAAGAAGACTGAGGGACACATGAGGGAGGCAAGGTCTGAAACCTATTGTCTTCACTCCTGTGAGTACAGGGCTCCGGTTGCTTGGATGGGAAGTCGCGCTGTAGAGCGTGACCATTCTGGATTTCCTCCAGATGGTACCTAAGGGTGGAATTCTGCTGCATTGCAGAGTCCACTTGAGCGCTTAGAGTACTGATTTTGGACACGTGAGTGTCACACCTGCTCCTTTCGGTCTCAAACTTATCTGTCATGGTTTGCAGATAGAGGTCTTGAGTACGGAGCGAGAGATTCAGTGATGAGATTTCCTCTGCTTGCTTAGAAATCAATATTTCCATCCTCATCACCTGAGTTCTCTCATAATTCATTTGGTCAGCGACTTCAATAAGTTCTGCTGATTTATCATCCAACTTTGTCATTGTGTTCATTAACTGATCGTCTTTGGTCTGCAGTGCTTTGAGGAGCACCGTGTTATTTTGAGTAACATTCAACAAAACAGCATGCATGTTGTCAAGTTGAGCGCTCCTGTTTGTAGATAACTCTTCAGATTTATCTAGTTTGGCATGGACATCATCGTATTTAGTTTTGGCTAAATCGAGTTGTTCCTGTAGCATATGATTTTGTTGAAGAGCTTGTGCTTGTTCATCGTCATACGTTTTTGCAATTACATTTAATTGTTCCGTTTTCGAACGCAGTTCCATAGCTAGCAGAATTTTTCCCTTTTCTGCATTTGTCATTGGTTTCCCGGTTCTCTCCACCTGTCCCTTTATGTCTACCGTTACCTGCTCGTGCTTCAGCTGTGCCCTGCGGTATTGGACAGATGGCAATCTCGGATGGCAAGACATCAGAGCTAGACTGGAGAGAACCTTTACGAGGCCTGCGCCCGATGGTTGATTTTGGAAAACATTGTTGTCTGCTTTTCCACTAATGGCATAATTAGGGTTGTTATCGCTGCTGAGGTCAGAGATCAATCCATTTACGGGTGGAGGTTCACTAATTAGCGGGCGAGTGGGAACCACCCCCTCTGATAGCTTGCACATTATTAGAACATTTGAAAGGGAATTTTTTTTTTCTTCTAATTTTCCAAAATGTTGGAATGTGGGGTGTGGGGAGCTGCAAAGACGATTTTAATCTATTTATAGACGTTAATGAACCATCAGTACTGTACAGTACTGTGGAAGTTGGACATGAATGAATTTGCAAAAGCAAATTGAATTAATCAATGCCAATGATTAGTCCTACCTGGGTAGGCTATCTGGGTATTAAACTTGAATTACCTGAGAGGTTGCTTCATCCAGGTTAATATGCAAAGTTTAAGTTGTCTCATTTAATTGGAAGAACCTAGAAAGGTATGTTCGACAATTTAACTTATTAAATTGAATGAGACGATAATCCATACAATCTCCATTGATTGGATATCATAAGTGTAAACCGTAGGTCAAATGTTGGGACCCTTCACCACTAGGGTACGCTCCTCCCTGGGGCTGAGCGTCAGTAAAGGGGTTTTACTGAATGTGCCTTGCTAAAGCAGATTTTACTGATTAATCTATTTATGATATATCAAACCTGTATAGGCTATCTGGGAATTAACTTTCAATTAACCTGAGAGCATTGCTTCATCTAAGTTAAGTTTGGAAAAAGTTAATCATGTCTCATTGTAGACGCCCAATCAATTTTGGATATTATTTGAAAGATCCACTTGAAAAGGTAAATCTGGCAATTTCACTTGTTAGTTAAATTGAATGAGACGTCATATCCAGTCAATTGTGATTGTCTGGATATGTTACCGTGCTCCACGTTTGAATTTCCCCTAGAGATGTACTGGCAATTGTTCACCACCAGGTGAAGTACAAAGGTCGGGACTTCCGTCGCGCCAGGCGGAGAGATTAAAACGTGGCACAGGGAGAGGAAATGTTCCCTCTCTGTTAGCTTGCCCGTAATGCTAAGCTATTGCTACTTGGTTCAGGAGTATCACTTCCAAGCACCAAAATAGGATCCTTTCACTATGGAAAGGGTGGGTTTTCTAGTGACGTCTCACCTTAACCCCATTCGGCATATTCTGCTAGCGTTTATGCTGACCGGAGTGACACGGTACTTAAATACAGATACGCATACGGTCTGCCCACACTGTCTTAGTGCGGTAGGCAAATTATTCGGCTCGGTTACAGGACAGTTAACTTCTAATTTCTAACCTTACTCTAGAAGTTAATTTTGACCGACAGAAATAGTACCGTTTGGCCTAACGGACTAAAACTGGAATTTATCCCTCACTGCTATCGACATAAGACCGGAGCTACTCTAAATAGCTTCTCCCAATTAAAAATGCACAATCACTTTGTTTAGATAGCAGGCTGTTTGTACAATTCTGTTTGCACAATTGATATATAGAATTTCACAGCAAAGTCCAATTCTATCTTAGATTCCTCGCACGGGGGCACCAGACTGGAAGATCTTTGGGGGTACCATTAAACAGAACTATATTTTGTATATTTTTGTTTTGTTTATGCTTTCAGTCCTTTTCGGTTCAGTTCCTTTGACACTTAGGAAGTGATAGAGCCACAAACAAAGTCCCCATACAACCATCACTTAGTGCCACAACGCCGCTCATTGGGGAATGAATGTAATTATATATATTTCATGAGTGTGTGTGCGTTGTTAACATCTGCCTTCCAGTCTGGACGACGGGTCCGGAACGGCGACCCCAAATCCGGACACCCACGGCCTATCCTTGTGGCGGCATGCCCGCTGTCAGAGAGCCTACCAAGTTAAACCACCAGAGGGGGGGACCGCAACGGCGATCACCAACCAGGACATCCCCTGGCCCTTCCTGGGGTACTTTACAGCTTCCAGGGAACCTACCAAGGTACACCACTAGAGGAGACCGCAACGGCGATCACCAACCGGACATCAACTGCCCATCCTTGTGGTGGACGGCTCCGCTTTTAGAGAGCCTACCAAGTTCAACCACCAGAGAGGACTGCAACGATGATCTACCAATGGGACATCACGTGGTCATGATTTTATGTTGATTTGTAACTTGCAGGATAAACAAGATCCAAACCACCAGGGGGGGTATGTCATGACGTTGGCCTCTTTTGGTACAGGGAGGACAGTTGACCCCTTCCATTTTGCACCACCACCCAACCTACCTTCCCCCCAACCCAGGCCCTGTGTGAAAGGGTTGTAAAAACTCTAAAATTCCAGGAGAGTCTCTGGCCACATGGCCCATAGAGAGACACAGGAAATTCTTCCAACTCACAGAATTGGGGAGCCAAGCGACATTTGTGTTCTGGAGAAGGTATGGAAGATTGGTGAAGAATCCAGCTACGAACTGGTCCACTGGGTACAATTTTGTGATACCCAGAAGAGACAATATAGCCATATTACCATAAAACTGTTTCTATAATAGCCTCAGCTTGAGACTTGCATCATAATGGTTGTATAGAATGTATTAATAAGGATAAAGCTTTTATAATACATTGAGATGCTATGTACTGATGTTAATGTGATAGAATTGTATTTCTGTAACCAAGTCTAACTCAGTCATAGGCACGCCCCCAGGGACACATACAGGACCAGGCGTCATTTGACAAGCCTGTTCAAGGGTCACTATAAAACACACCCTGATTTACAATTCTTGAGACCAGGCCTCCACTCCATGGCCAATAGGTTTTACCAACCAATTCCTCTACTGAAAGTGAACTACACCACGTGGTTAACTTTTAGACTATCGAGACCGACAGAATAAGAACAAGTCTTTGATATTAATTATTAGTCTGCAGCTAAGTAAATTATATCATCGAACGCGAAGACCAACGAAACATCCATTCTATGACGACATTAATGAATGTCGCTTTGAAAGATCCATTCTAACCGAGAGAGAGAGAGAGAGAGAGAGAGAGAGAGAGAGACAAAACTCTCCACAGAAAACTCTCCAACAAGAATCCCGATGACACACATGAGCGTAAATATATATTGATTGCAATTGTTCCCGAATGAGCGAGCCTTCAATTGTCAATTGTTAATATTAATGAACTCTGTGTACCTTCTCAGCTGACCGTTTATGACCCATTGTCTAACAGACCAGCCATGCCTGTTAGCCATTAGCGCACATTACTATACCAATCCTTTGTGACGATAATTACTGTTTGTATGTTTTCTGTTAATTACTTAGTGTAGTAAATAAATGATTTTAAGACAATTGATGTATGGATGATTTTAGTAAAGACTGGGTTCGTGCAGATCCAACAATTTACGACGTTTGGAATGAGACTGGACTCGAGGTAAAATACACCATTTAAACCAGAAGATAATCGGCCTATACTATAATAGAATATAATATTATAGTACAGGAAAGTTATATTAGGAAAATTATAGCTTTGTAATCTGAATATTCTCCTTGGTGCCCCGATCTCCTAGTTAATTACAATTAAACGATTAATCAGTTTAATCGCGTGATAATAATTACAGGGAGCTAATTGATAAACATGTCTTCAGTTTAATGGTACCCCAAAGACACAACAAACCCTAGTAGCCTAATATCTCAAAGACTAGTTGATAAAATGTTCATAAGAAAGAAATGAAATTCTAATGGAAATGTTTCACAATGATGTCATTAGGCAGACCAGGCAACAGATGGCACACAGACAGCAGAGTTGGGGACAGATATGCAGGGACAGACTGGCAGAGACAGGGAGTCTCAGGTAAGTTTGTTGAGTCTTTGTTTGGCAACATTATGAAAGGTTCTCAATTTTTTTGACTTGTAAAATAGGAACATAATTGGAAAATGCCATGGATACCCCCACTCTCAACTTAAACTGGTGACTGAACTAAGATTTGTTAAAGGCAATGGTATTGCTGTTGTGATTAGTTGTGTAGTTTTGGGTACCGGTAGTTAGGAGTACGGCAAACACCTTGTTTCTTTGGTTCCTCAATATACATTTACCATATTACAATGTGGCTATGTGTTACAGCACTACTTTTGGTGTACCCCTCAGGAATTGCTCGAGAAAATTTCATGTAATTGTCCCCTCCAAAGTTGATATCAGATTTTCGCCAATGTTACAATTATTTAAACATTTGTACCAACAGATGTAACTCCTTAATGAGTTGTCATATTGTAGGTAGCTTCTGCTGTCACTCACGTTTTCATCCAACCACTGGGTCTCGCAATTGGCCGAAGGCGGAGATTCAGGTAGTTCATGGAGGTCATAGGTCGTTGTATAGTTATGATGTTGGATCACCTTACAGTTAATGTTGTGAGTGTCTACAACAGGCAGCAGACACCCCACTAGGACTGTGTGAAAAAGAGAGAACTCCTTTACAAATTTACTCCATCAATCACATGTATTATTATTGCGTCAGTGTTGCATCATATAGGCTATTGTGGAAGCCATACAAACAAAGAAATGTCTCTCTGTCTTTTCCTCTTTCTCGGGCATGTACACACACACACAATGTAGGTCGTCTTGGGGGGGAGATGCATGTAGAAATACTGAACAGTAGATTTGGTTGTGGAATGTCAATAGTGTTCTGTTGGAAAGTGAATGGGCAGAGTGAATAAAGAGAACACAATACAGTCTACTATATTATGTTTGATGTGTGTCTATTAGAGAGAGTTGTTTTCTCATAGGCTCCACTAGGCCTGTATGGCTGCGTTTGCACACCTATCCCAATTCTAATCTTTTTTTCACTAAGTGGTCTTTTGACCAATCAGATCAGCTCTGAAAAAGAGCTGATGTGAAAAGATCTGATGTGATTGGTTAAAAGACCAATTAGTGAGAAAATAAATATCAGAATTGGGCTGTGTGTGTAAACCACAGTCTATAAATGTCTCCACTCTCCACCCGTAAGAAGGCGCGCCCTGGTTTTTAAACCGGTTCATGCTTGATTGAATGATATGATAAGATGTGGAAGAAGGGGTTGTTAATCAAGCTTAATATTATGGAGGTAGGAGGAAGAACATACAACTGGATAAACGATTTCCTGTTTGGAAGGTCTATCCTGGTGAGGGTGGGGAAGTCTCCATTAGGCAGCTGCTGTACCTGGTGGATAACGGTACACGGCGGGGGAGCATGATTAGACCTCTGTTGTTGTCAATTATGATCAATGATGTTTACCTCTGTTTGGACCACCACCCAAAACAATGGATCTAATCCCAGTAATCCCAAAACAACGGTGCAGCAGAAGGGGCAGATGGAGTGGCCTCCTGGTCAGGCTCCGTAGATGTGCACATCGCTCACCGCTGCCGAGTATACTACTCACCAATGTCCAGTCTCTTGACAACAAGGTAGACAAAATTTGAGCAAGGGTTGCCTTCCAGAGAAACACCGTCTTATAGGCAAAAACTCAAACAGGATGTACCAGTGACGAGAACCATTCAACCCTGGTCTGACCAATCGGAAGCCACGCTTCAAGATTGTTTGATCACGCGGTCTGGAATATGTTCCGGTCAGCCGCTGACTCTGTGAGTGAGTTTATAAAGAAGTGCATTAGAGATGTTGTACCCACTGTGACTATTAAAACCTACCCTAACCAGAACCCGTAGATAGATAGCGGCATTCGCGCAAAACTGAAAGTGTGATCCACTGCATTTAACCATGGAAAGAGGTCTGGAAATATGGCTGAACATAAACAGTGTAGTTATTCCCTCTGCAAGGCAATCAAACAAGCGAAATGCAGGTACAGGGACAAGGTGGAGTCGCAATTCAATGGCTTATGTGGCAGGGTCTACAGGAAATAACAGACTACAAAAATAAAAACATCCACTTCACGGACACCGACGTCACGCTTCCAGACAAACTAAACACCTTCTTTACCTGCTTTGAGGATAACACAGTGCCACCGTCGCGGATCACTAACAAGGACTGCGCCCCCCTCTCCTTCTCCGTGGCCGCCGTGAGTAAAACATTTAAACGTGTTAACCCTCGCAAGGCTGCTGGCCCAGACGGCATCCCTAGCCGCCTCCTCAGAGCATGTACAGACCAGCTGGCTGGTGTGTTTACGTACATATTCAATCTCCCTATCCCAGTCTGTTGTCCCCACATGCTTCAAGTTGGCTACCATTGTTCCTGTACCCAAGAAGGCAAAGATAACTGAACTAAATGACTACAGCCCCGTAGCACTCACTTGTGTCATCAAGTGCTTTGAGAGGCTAGTCAAGGATCATATCACCTCCACCTTACCAGCCACACTAGACCCACTTCAGTTTGTATACCGCCCCAACAGGTTCACAGATGACACAATCGCCATCACACTGCACACTGCCCTATCCTATCTGGACAAAAATAAAACCGATGTAAGAATGCTGTTCATTGACTGGGATGGCAGGTTAGAGTGTTGGGCCTGTAACCGAAAGGTTGCTAGATCGAATCCCCAAGCTGACAAGGGAAAGATCTGTTGTTCTGCCCCTGAACAAGGCAGTTAACCCATTGTTCCTAGGCTGTCATTGTAAATAAGAATTTGTTCTTAACTGACTTGCCTAGTTAAAGAAAGGTTAAAAAAACTTTGACGGGCCAACCCCAGGTGGTGAAAGTAGGAAACAACATCTCCACTTCGCTGACCCTCAACACTGGGGCCCCACAAGGGTGTGTGCTCAGCCCTCTCCTGTACTCCCTGTTTACCCATGACTGTGTGGCCATGTACACCTCCAACTCAATCATCAAGTTTGCAGATGACACAACAGTAGTGGTCTTGATTACCAACAATGATGATACAGCCTACAGGGAGGAGGTGAGGGCACTCAGAGTGTGGTGTAAAGGAAAACAACCTCTCACTCAACGTCAACAAAGGAGATGATCGTGGACTTCTGAAAACAGTGGATGGAGCATCCCCCTATCCACATCGAAGGGACAGCAGTGGAGAAGGTGGAAAGTTCCACGGCGTACACATCACAGACAAACTGAAATGGTCCACCTACACAGACAGTGTGGTGAAGAAGGTGCAACAGTGCCTCTTCAACCTCAGGAGGCTGAAGAAATTTGGCTTGTCATCCAAAACACTGACAAACTTTTACAGATGCACAATCGAGAGCATCCTGCCAGGCTGTATCACAGCCTTGTACGGCAACTGCACCGTCCTCAACTGCAAGGCTCTCCATTGGGTGGTGCGGTCTGCAAACTACCTGCCCTCCATGACAGCTACAGCACCCGATGTCACAGGAAGGCCAAAAAGATCATCGAGGACAACCACCCGAGCCACTGCCTGTTCACACCGCTATCATCCAGAAGGCGAGGTCAGTACAGGTGCATCAAAGCTGGGACCGAGAGATTGAAAAACAGTTTCTATCTCAAGGCCATCAGACTGTTAAACAACAATAACTAACTCAGAGAGGCTGCTGCCTACATTGAGACCCAATCACTGGACACTTTAATAAATGGAGCTCTAGTCACTTTAAGAAATGCCACTTTAAATAATGACACTAATAATGTTTACATATCTTACATTACTCATATCACATGTATATACTGTATTCTATACCATTGCACCTTGCGTATGCCGCTCGGCCATCGCTCATCCATATACTTATATGTACATATTCTCATTCACCCCTTTAGATTTGTGTGTATTAGGTAGTTGTTGGTGAATTGTTAGATTACTTGTTAGATATTACTGCCCTGTCGGAACTAGAAGCACAAGCATTCCGCTACATTCGCATTAACATCTGCTAACCATGTGTATGTGACCAATAAGATTTGATTTGAAAGTGTGAGAAGGTGCTAATTGTAATACGCTGTCTGACGGGAAAGGAGTGGGGGGCTGGGTGTTCCTCATTGAGGACCATGCATGTTGCATTGATCCAATCTGTAATAGATTATCGCAGTATGCCGTATGGTTCATACAGGGGCAAGGACTCAGAATATGTAGTGGCGTTTCAGACCTCCCTGGTGGCTGCACTACAGGTGGAGATGGGGGAGATGCCATTACAGATTAGGAGACAGCAGCTGGCAATTCATTATTGGTTCAATCTACAGGGACATTTAACTAGGCAAGTCAGTTAAGAACAAATTCTTATTTACAATGACGGCCTACAGGTGCCTCATGCTGCTAAAGGGATTTTACAGGCATGCTGGGAACATGAGCGAAAACAGAACACAAGCTTTGGGTGGGTGGGTAATACCCAGGCGAAGGGACTGTATGGAAGGGAGTTTAGTCCAACGGTAGCTCAGTGATGCCAATTTAGCAATTTTGTTGCTAGATTTAGCAACTTTTCAGAGTACCCTGGCAACTTTTTTTTTCAATCAGCACCTAGCAACAAATTTAGCTACTTTTAAAAATGTATTTGGAACTTTTAGCAACTTTTGAAAAGTGACTCAAACGCTAAAATGCATTTTCCCTCTAAATGACACAAAAACGATTTTCTCTGTCACACACAGTCACAACACATGTGCCTGACTGCAAAAGTGCATTGTGAGTGACGTCAGCAGCAGGCGCTCAGCTCGTGCACAGGCAGCAGCAGGCGCTCAGCTTTTGTACAGGCAGCAGCAGGCCAGCAGCAATTTCAGCAGATTAAAAATCATTGTTGGCTGACTGCAGCAGCAGTAGTATGCCTTCGACGAGACAAACCCAATGAATATAGTTGGTCACAAATGTTTGATCTTGAACAGAACTTACAACATCAATCAACATGTCTCAATCAAAATTGTACAGCCAGAAGTACAGAAAAGAGTGGGAGTCTGTACCTGAATTTAAAGGGTGGCTGAAGCCAGTAATTGGGGATGATTGACAGGCATACTGTGTGTACTGCAAATCAGATATGCTTGCAAAAATGTATGACATCAAAAAACATTGTGCTACAGCAAAGCATATAAATAAATCAAAACTGTACAACCCCACAACGCAGTCAACATTACCACAGTTGGTTAAAAAAGTGGATAACTGCAAAAGCGCAGAAGCTACTATGGCAATGGCCACTGCAGAGCATTGTTCGCTGCTAGCATGCGACCATTTAGGTATGGCTTGCAAAGCTGCCTTTTCAGATTCTGTGGCAGCAACAAACTTCCAAATACACCGCACCAAGTGCACAGAAATGATTAGGGGAGTACTGGCTCCTTATTTTCTCAAAAGGGTAACATCAGATGTGGGGGATGAGAAGTTCCGTCTCCTTTTGGATGAGTCCACTGATGTCAGTGTCTCGAAATACCTGTGTGTGGTGATTCGGTATTTCAGTGCTAAAAAAATAACCGCTGTGTCCACATTTCTCGGGCTGGTTGAATTGGAGGGGGGCGATGCCAGATCAATAGCAAAGGCGGTAGTTGAGTTTCTTGAGAAGTGTAACCTTAAAAAAGAGAATCTTCAGGGTATTGGCACTGATAATGCGTCCGTGATGACTGGGGTGCACATGATTTTAAAGGAAGAATGTGAATTGCCCAATTTGGTACTTACCCGCTGTGTGTGCCTGTGAGGTGGGAATTAGTCACTGGCCGCTGTCAGAATTTGGTACTTTAACGCACGCACACATTCATCCCTCCTCCCTCCTCCGTTATCAGATAAGTTAACTTCTCTATCTTAGTACATACATTTCACACTTATGTCAGTAACCGGTTATGGTATAAAGAAATAAACAGACAAATGTTCATATTTAATATAAGCAATATTTATTATACTTAGATGTTATGGATGAGCGCGTTGTTTGTTTGTTCTGTTCCTCTCTCTCCATCGCTGTAGCTTCTGGGTATGCTGGATAAGGACCCGAGCTAGGGGGAATTGGGTTTACTTTGTAGTGCCTGTCCCTAATGGCTCATTAATGTAAATGAGCATATTGAAAGACACTGTCAGTAGTGATGTAATTTTGTAAATGTTATATTGTGATATTGTTTCATAAAAAACGTGTTGCAATGTATATACTTTAGTATGTTTAGTTGAATGGAAAATGTAGGTTTGAATAGGTAATTGCTTAATTAATTAGTGTTAATTGTTCTGAGGGGAGGGGCTACCCCTACAAAAGGAGCCTCTCTTTCAGTTCATCGAGAGGCATTTTAGATTGGGCTGTGGATGAGGCAGCATTGTTTTTAGTTGCGCCATAAGGTATATGTTTGATGGCAGTACTGTTGTTTTTGTTCTGGAATCACTATGTAAATAAACACCCTTGCACAGAGGAACTTTTGCGGCTCTGCCATCTTTTTATTTTGATAGAGCTTAGGTTTTCCAGTTTAGCCTTCTGGCCTACTCTATGTGCCAGTCTTTACAATTGGCTGTCTGTGCAGCATCCAAAGAAACCATCCCTAGGAGTGTTGAGTACTTAATCAGGGAAACTACAACTGGTTTTCCATTTCCCCAAAACGGCGGGAGGCGTACAAAGCAGTGTATGCCACCATTAATTGTGGCCAGAAACCCCTGCAGATCACCAAAGTGTGTGCCACACGCTGGCTATCGATTGAGCCTGCGGTTCTCGTATATTGAGCCAGTGAGAGGAACTGAAACTCCACTTTGAGTTGACCAAGGCCAGTGAGTGCTGCTACATGGCGGATGTGCTCCACGCCATGTACATGGACAAGATCAACTATGTCTACCTGACATTCTTGAAATCAACCCTGTGACGTACAAGTTGCAGTGAAGTCATTTGAGGGAGAGCAAACAGTTCCTGTCAAGCTTTTGGACAATCTGGTACACCTCTTAACATCAATTTGCAGCAGAGCAGTCAACCCTATGGCACAAATTGATGTCCTGAAGGATGGCATTGATGGACATCTCAGTCCATCACCATACCTTCGGTACCTTTTGAAGAGCACGGTGTACCAACTCAGTCTTGCGCCAGAGGACAAAAAGGTAATTTGGAGACAGTGCATCAACTACATTGTTGCTTTAAGCAAGGAGCTGCAAGCAAGGCTCCCAGACAACCTAGAAGCCTTACGAAACATGGCCTTGTTCAGTGTTAAGGAAATGCTGAAGCACAATAAAGGCACCACTGAAATGATTAAAGTAGCTGAGCTACTGGGATACCAGCCCCAAACAATTGATAAGATAGTTTCCCAATGGAGAAACATCCATCTGTTTCGGTGGGACTCAACTGAAAATACAGTCGAGTTTTGGAGTGAAGTCAATAACTACACGGACTCTTCTGGGTCAAATCCATTTGAAGAACTGTGCAAAGCTGCACTCGCTGCCCTCTCCTTGCCACACTCAAATGCGGAGGTTGAACAGCTGTTCAGCCTAATGAGTGTGGTCAAGTCAAAGTTAAGAAATAGAATGTCACTGCACACTCACATACTCCTGGTGCGGTATGGACTGAAGTGGCTGGTGATACCTGTTACCAGCGTAAACTACCAAGTGAAGTTCTGCAGCAGTTTGGCACCACAGCAGCATACAGCTTTAAGGCCACTCCATCCTCTACTGCTGGTTCCAGCTCCGTGACAATGCAGTTGGACAGTGAAGATGAAGAGAATTTCCTTGCCAATCTATGATTCATCATATTTACAGTACGTACGCAAGGAGTGGACTTTCTGGAACTGGCGGAGACACACAGCTGATGGTGACAGTATGTACTGCAGTGTGTGCAAAAACAGTGGCAATATCTGGAGGAAACCATTGAGCAGCTAGCCAGCCAAGCAGCACAACAACCTGGAGAGAGATGCCTAGCGCACACATTATTTGAGTTAAGTTGCTTGTTCAATAAGATAGCATATATACCTTGTTATTAGCCTGTACCTGTAATTGTTGATCAGTTAGGTAGCATGTTAACTACCAATACACTGCTTAAAACTATAATGTTCAGAATGTGTAGGTTTACTAGTTAAAAAGAAAATACATAAAATGTAATTGTTCAATAATGTGTAATTGTTCAATAATTCAATGTGTTGTGTTTAAAAATAAAAATGTGATCATAAAAAAATGTGTTGTGTTTATATTACTTTTACAAATAAAAATATATGATAATAAACAAACAAATCTAAACTAACAAATGTCAAGTCACATTTTTTGCCGAGATGGCCAGTCAATTTGAGTAACGTTATTGTGTATTCTACGTAATGACGCAGTTTTACGTTATTATGTAATGACGTCATCACGCAATGACATCACGACGTCATTTAGCAACTTTTAGCAACAAATCGACCTGCCTCTAGCAGCTTCCCCTGAAAATGAGTTGGCAACACTGCGGTAGCTACTCCTGTAAACCAACCATGGCTACTCCCGCCTCCAGTAGTTGATCTAGAAGTGTTGGAGAGACTACAAAAAGATAGGGAGGGTGTTGATCCATCTGATTTGTTTAAGAGACGTCTGGATACTGTGTATCAGGATTTTGAGGCCATTTACACAGATGGTTCAAAAGATCCAAGGACAGGACGTACTGGGTCAGCATTTGTAGTGCAGGAATGTGGGGTGACAGTCGGGAAAGGTATTAGGGCGACACATATAGTGCTGTAAACACAACACATTGAATTATTGAACAATTACACATCGCTGACGGAAGAGAGCGCGCGATTCCATTAAAAGCCTGCTCCGGCTCATTCAATGGCTAGGCCATCCTTCAATGTACACTGCTCAAAAAAATAAAGGGAACACTAAAATAACACATCCTAGATCTGAATGAATGAAATAATGTTATTAAATACTTTTTTCTTTACATAGTTGAATGTGCTGACAATAATCACACAAAAATAATCAATGGAAATCCAATTTATCAACCCATGGAGGTCTGGATTTGGAGTCACACTCAAAATTAAAGTGGAAAACCACACTACAGGCTGATCCAACTTTGATGTAATGTCCTTAAAACAAGTCAAAATGAGGCTCAGTAGTGTGTGTGGCCTCCACGTGCCTGTATGACCTCCCTACAACGCCTGGGCATGCTCCTGATGAGGTGGCGGATGGTCTCCTGAGGGATCTCCTCCCAGACCTGGACTAAAGCATCCGCCAACTCCTGGACAGTGTGGTGCAACGTGGCGTTGGTGGATGGAGCGAGACATGATGTCCCAGATGTGCTCAATTGGATTCAGGTCTGGGGAACGGGCGGGCCAGTCCATAGCATCAATGCCTTCCTCTTGCAGGAACTGCTGACACACACCAGCCACATGAGGTCTAGCATTGTCTTGCATTAGGAGGAACCCAGGGCCAACCGCACCAGCATATGGTCTCACAAGGGGTCTGAGGATCTCATCTCGGTACCTAATGGCAGTCAGGCTACCTCTGGCGAGCACATGGAGGGCTGTTCGGCCCCCCAAAGAAATGCCACCCCACACCATGACTGACCCACCGCCAAACCGGTCATGCTGGAGGATGTTGCAGGCAGCAGAACGTTCTCCACGGCGTCTCCAGACTCTGTCACGTCTGTCACATGTGCTCAGTGTGAACCTGCTTTGATCTGTGAAGTGCACAGGGCGCCAGTGGCGAATTTGCCAATCTTGGTGTTCTCTGGCAAATGCCAAACGTCCTGCACGGTGTTGGGCTGTAAGCACAACCCCCACCTGTGGATGTCGGGCCCTCATACCACCCTCATGGAGTCTGTTTCTGACCGTTTGAGCAGACACATGCACATTTGTGGCCTGCTGGAGGTCATTTTGCAGGGCTCTGGCAGTGCTCCTCCTGCACCTCCTTGCACAAAGGCGGAGGTAGCGGTCCTGCTGCTGGGTTGTTGCCCTCCTACGGCCTCCTCCACGTCTCCTGATGTACTGGCCTGTCTCCTGGTAGCGCCTCCATGCTCTGGACACTACGCTGACAGACACAGCAAACCTTCTTGCCACAGCTCACATTGATGTGCCATCCTGGATGAGCTGCACTACCTGAGCCACTTGTGTGGGTTGTAGACTCTGTCTCATGCTACCACTAGAGTGAAAGCACCGCCAGCATTCAAAAGTGACCAAAACATCAGCAAGGAAGCATAGGAACTGAGAAGTGGTCTATGGTCTCCACCTGCAGAACCACTCCTTTATTGGGGGTGTCTTGCTTATTGCCTATAATTTCCACCTGTTGTCTATTCCATTTGCACAACAGCACGTGAAATTTATCGTCAATCAGTGTTGCTTCCTAAGTGGACAGTTTGATTTCACAGAAGTGTGATTGACTTGGAGTTACATTGTGTTGTTTAAGTGTTCCCTTTATTTGAGCAGTATATATATATATATATATATAAATAAATAAAGCATTGATAAAGTGTTGTTTTTATATTTTGCTCTGTCACCATTCCACTGGCCCATGTTCTGGGTAGCTTGTGGTTTGGCATGGGTACAATAATTGTAAAATCGATAGAGTAGAATTACCATACACTCTCTGCTTACATTCAGGAAGTTTATTAAAAGTGAAAATGATCACAAGAAACAGCAACCACTAAAATCAAGACAGAACTTAACACATCATAAATGGTTTAATCTTTAAAAAGAAGCTGTTGAACAGCAGTAGTGCAAAGTAAAGACTGATATAAAGATGGATAACATGATGAGTTATGAACTGTTTGTTCTGACCTGTCATTGGTGAGTTCAGAGAGCGAGAGAGGGGGGAAAAGGGGGAGGTGGAGAGAGAGCAAGAAAGAGAGGGCCTTCTCGGTACTACCTCCCTCCCTCCCTCCCTCCCTCCCTCCCTCACAGCAGTCGAAATCAGAGGACTTCCCTAACAGGTTTGACGGTAGGGCTGCTCAAATAACTATTAGGATGATGATTAGAAAGGTGTGTTAATGACTGAGATAAGGGGTTCTTTTCAAGCCGTATCGCAGAACTTCAGCGTTACAGCGCGATTGAAATTGAAAGGCAATGTTCCCACGTTAGGGAAGACTGCATTCATGGTAAGCGTTGCATATGTTGCTTCAAACAGAAATTACCTTTAAAATGTATATTGCACAATCTGTAACGCTTCAGCGATACAGGTTGAATAGAGCCCAAGGTCTCTCATAACTGTATTTAACTCATCCAGCTTTTAATTTCCACACAGATGGTCAACACACTGTTGATTAAATAAAATGGAACTGACTAAAATAGTAAGTGCTTGAAGACAGTGAAAATACAGTGCATTCGGAAAGTATTCAGACCCCTTGACTTTTTCCATATTTTGTTACATTACAGCCTTATTCTAAAATGTAATAAATGCATGCTTTTCCTCCTCAATCTATACACAATACCCCATAATGACAAAGCGAAAACAGGTTTTAGAAATTTTAGCAAATGTATAAAATATAAAAACATCAATACCTAATTTACGTAAGTATTCAGAAACTTTGCTATCAAAATTGAGCTCAGGTGCATCCTGTTTCAATTGATCATCCTTCAGATGTTTCTACAACTTAATTGGAATCCACCTGTGGTAAATTCAACTGATTATACATGATTTGGAAAGGCACACACCTGTCTATTTAAGGTCCCACAGTTGACAGTGCATGTCAGAGTAAGCCATGAGGTCGAAGGAATTGTCCGTAGAGCGCCAAGACAGGATTGTGTTGAGGTACAGATCTGGGGAAGGGTACTTAAAAAATGTTTGCAGCATTGAAGGTCCCCAAGAACACAGTGACCTCCATCATTCTTAAATGGAAGAAGTTTGGAACCACCAAGACTCTTCCTAGAGCTGGCCGCCCGGCCAAACTGAGCAATCGAGGGAGAAGGGCCTTGGTCAAGGTGGTGACCAAGAACTTGATGGTCACTCTGACAGAGCTCCAGAGTTCCTCAGTGGAAATGGGAGAAACTTCCAGAAGGACAACCATCTCTGCAGCACTCAACCACTCAGGGCTTTTTGGTAGAGTGGCCAGACGGAAGCCATTCCTCAGTAAAAGACACGACAGCCATTTTGGAGTTTGCCAGAATGCACCCAAAGGACTCTCAGACCATGAGAAACAAGACTCTCTGGTCTAATGAAACCAAGATCGAACTCACATTTGGAGGAAACCAGAAACCACCCCTACAGTAAAGCATGGTGGTGGCAGCATCATGCTGTGGGAATGTTTTTCAGCGGCAGGGACTGGGAGACTAGTCAGGATTGAGGGAAAGATGAAGTGAGCAAAGTACAGAGAGATCATTGATGAAAACCTGCTCCAGAGCGCTCAGGACCTCAGACTGGGGCGAAGGTTCACCTTCCAACAGGACAACGGCCCTAAGCACACAGCCAAGACAACACAGGAGTAGCTTCTGGACAAGTCTCAATGTCCTTGAGTTGCCCAGCCAGAGCCCGGACTTTAACATGATTTAACATCTCTGAAGAGACATGAAAACAGCTGTGCAGCGACAGTCCCCGTCCAACCTGATAGAGCTTGAGAGGATCTGTAGAGAAGAATGGGAGAAACTCTCCAGATACAGGTGTGCCAAGCTTGTAGCGTCATACCCAAGAAGACTTGAGGCTGTAATTACTGCCAAAGGTGCTTCAACAAAGTACTGAGTAAAAGGTCTGAATACTTATGTAACTGTGATATCAGTTTTATATATATATATATATATATATATATATATATATATATATATATATATATATATAATGATTTATTTCAGCTTTTATTTCTTTCATCACATTCCCAGTGGGTCAGAAGTTTACATACACTCAATTCATATTTGGTAGCATTGCCTTTAAATTGTTTAACTTGGGTCAAATGTTTCCAGAAGCCTTCCACAAGCTTCCCACAATAAGTTGGGTGAATTTTGGCCCATTCCTCCTGACAGAGCTGGTGGAATTGAGTCAGGTTTGTAGGCCTCCTTGCTCGCACACGCTTTTTCAAATCTGCCAACAAATCTTCTATAGAATTGAGGTCAGGGCTTTGTGATGGCCACTCCAATACCTTGACTTTGTTGTCCTTAAGCCATTTTGCCACAACTTTGGAATTATGCTTGGGGTCATTGTCCATTTGGAAGACCCATTTGCGACCAAGCTTTAACTTCCTGACTGATGTCTTGAGATGTTGCTTCAATATATCCACATCATTTTCCTACATCATGATGCTATCTATTTTGTGAAATGCACCAGTCCCTCCTGCAGCAAAGCACCCCCACAACATGATGCTGCCACCCCCATGCTTCACGGTTGGGATGGTGTTCTTCAGCTTGCAAGCCTCCACCTTTTTTCTCCAAATATAACGATGGTCATTATGGCAAAACAGTTCTATTTTTGTTTCATCAGACCAGAGGACATTTCTCCAAAAAGTACAATCTTTGTCCCCATGTGCAGTTGCAAACCGTAGTCTGGCTTTTTTTATGGTGGTTTTGGAGCAGTGGCATCTTCCTTGCTGAGCGGCCTTTCAGGTTATGTCGATAAAGGACTCATTTTACTGTGGATATAGATACTTTTCTATCGTCGTGCACAAATTAGATGTCCTAACCGACTTGCCAAAACTATAGTTTGTTAACAAGAAATTTGTGGAGTGGTTGAAAAACTAGTTTTAATGACTCCAACCTAAGTGTATGTAAACTTCAGACTTCAGTTGTACAACTGAATGCATTCAACTGAAATGTGTCTTCTGCAAATAGCTACATAAATAGTATATTCTGATCAATGGTGAACAGAACAGTCATCTTTCAATGTAGTATCCATTTATAGTGTATATATTAGAGGGAGCAGTCTAACTCTGATCCTATATAGTGTATATATTAGGGGGTAGAGGGAGCAGTCTGAATTCTAACCCTGATCATATATAGTGTATATATTAGGGGGTAGAGGGAGCAGTCTGAAGTCTAACTTTGATCATATATAGTGTATATATTAGGGGGTAGAGGGAGCAGTCTGAAGTCTAACCCTGATCATATATAGTGTATATATTAGGGGGTAGAGGGAGCAGTCTGAAGTCTAACCCTGATCATATATAGTGTATATATTAGGGGGTAGAGGGAGCAGTCTAACCCTGATCATATATAGTGTATATATTAGGGGGTAGAGGGAGCAGTCTGAAGTCTAACCCTGATCATATATAGTGTATATATTAGGGGGTAGAGGGAGCAGTCTGAATTCTAACCCTGATCATATATAGTGTATATATTAGGGGGTAGAGGGAGCAGTCTGAAGTCTAACTCTGATCATATATAGTGTATATATTAGGGGGTAGAGGGAGCAGTCTAACTCTGATCATATATAGTGTATATATTAGGGGGTAGAGGGAGCAGTCTGAAGTCTAACCCTGATCATATATAGTGTATATATTAGGGGGTAGAGGGAGCAGTCTAACTTTGATCATATATAGTGTATATATTAGGGGGTAGAGGGAGCAGTCTGAAGTCTAACCCTGATCATATATAGTGTATATATTAGGGGGTAGAGGGAGCAGTCTGAAGTCTAACTCTGATCATATATAGTGTATATATTAGGGGGTAGAGGGAGCAGTCTGAAGTCTAACCCTGATCATATATAGTGTATATATTAGGGGGTAGAGGGAGCAGTCTGAATTCTAACCCTGATCATATATAGTGTATATATTAGGGGGTAGAGGGAGCAGTCTGAATTCTAACCCTGATCATATTTAGTGTATATATTAGGGGGTAGAGGGAGCAGTCTAACTTTGATCATATATAGTGTATATATTAGGGGGTAGAGGGAGCAGTCTGAAGTCTAACCCTGATCATATCCTTGAGACAGTATTCATGTAACCCATATATGATTCTTCAAACTACAAGAGATATTATTCTGAGTCATTATTTCCCAGAGTAGTAATATATTATAATAGTTTGTATAATGCCTAGTTACTCATTGTGCACTCGCTGGTGCAGCTGAAGAGACTCTAGACTTCCACAGTCAGAAAGAGTTTACTAAAGCTGTCTCAGAATGTAACACGTGCTATGTCATGCCACAGGACCATTACAGGAAACTCCCTTAAACACTCAAACAGTTACATTGCATTAAACCATCCACCCATCCACCAACCCAAACATCCAGCCAGCCAGCTAGCATCACACTGAAGAACAGTGTTGGGTCGACATCTTGTTCCATGTCTTGCAGACATGTCTATAAAAATAAGAGCATAGAACAAACATATTTAGCAATAATTTCACTCTACACATACACATTCCTATCCATTTATCCATCCGTCCATCCAAGCCGTATATCCATCCACCCAATCCGTATACACATCCATCCATCCAAGCCGTATATACTACAGGTCAACCGATTAATCGGAATGGCCGATTAATTAGGGTCGATTTCAAGTTTTCATAACAATCGGTAATCGGCATTTTTGGACACCGATCATGGCCGATTACATTGCGCTCCACAAGGAGACTGCATGGCAGACTGACTACCTGTTATGCGAGTGCAGCAAGGAGCCAAGGTAAGGTGCTAGCTAGCATTAAACGTATCTTATAAAAAACAATCAATCTTAACATAATCACTAGTTCACTACACATGTTGATGATATTACTAGTTTATCTAGCTTGTCATGCGTTGCATATAATCGATGCGGTGCCTGTTAATTTATCATTGAATCACAGCCTACTTCGCCAAACGGGTGATTTAACAAGTGCATTCGTGAAAAAAGCACTGTCGTTGCACCAATGTGTACCTAACCATAAACATCAACGTCTTTCTTAAAATCAATACACAAGTATATATTTTTAAACCTGCATATTTAGTTAATATTGCCTGCTAACATGAATTTCTTTTAACTAGGGAAATTGTGTCACTTCTCTTGCGTTCTGTGCAACAGAGTCAGGGTATATGCAGCAGTTTGGGCCGCCTGGCTAGTTGCGAACTGTGAAGACCATTTCTTCCTAACAAAGACAGCCAACTTCGCCAAACGGGGATGATTTAACAAAAGCGCATTTGCGAAAAAAGCACAATCGTTGCACCAATGTACCTAACCATAAGCATCAATGCCTTTCTTAAAATCAATACACAGAAGTATATTTTCTTAAACCTGCATATTTAGTTAAAAGAAATCCAGGTTAGCAGGCAATATTAAACTAGGTAAATTGTGTCACTTTTCTTGCGTTCATTGCACGCAGAGTCAGGGTATATGCAACAGTTTGGGCCGCCTGGCTCGTTGTGAACTAATTTGCCAGAATTTTACGTAATTATGACATAACATTGAAGGTGGTGCAATGTAACAGGAATATTTAGACTTATGGATGCCACCCGTTAGATAAAATATGGAACCGTTCCTTATTTCACTGAAAGAATAAACGTTTTGTTTTCAAAATGATAGTTTCCGGATTTGACCATATTAATGACCTAAGGCTCGTATTTCTGTGTGTTATTATGTTATAATTAAGTCTATGATTTGATATTTGATAGAGCAGTCTGACTGAGCGGGTATGCAGCAGCAGGCTCGTAAGCATTCATTCAAACAGCACTTTCGTGCGTTTGCCAGCAGCTCTTCCCTGTGCTTCTAGCATTGAGCTGTTTATGACTTCAAGCCTATCAACTCCCGAGATTAGGCTGGTGTAACCGATGTGAAATGGCTAGCTAGTTAGCGGGGTGCGCGCTAATAATGTTTCAATCGGTGACGTCACTCGCTCTGAGACCTAGAAGTAGTTGTTCCCCTTGCTATGCAAGGGCCGCGGCTTTTGTGGAGCGATGGGTAACGATGTTTCGAGGGTGGCTGTTGTCGATGTGTTCCTGGTTCGAGCCCAGGTAGGGGCGAGGAGAGGGACGGAAGCTATACTGTTACACTGGCAATACTAAAGTGCCTATAAGAACATCCAATAGTCAAAGGTATATGAAATACAAATCGTATAGAGAGAAATAGTCCTATAATTGCTATAATAACTACAACCTAAAACTTCTTACCTGGGAATGTTGAAGACTCATGTTAAAAGGAACCACCAGCTTTCAAATGTTCTCATGTTCTGAGCAAGGAACTTAAATGTTAGCTTTTTTACATGGCACATATTGCACTTTTGCTTTCTTCTCCAACACTTTGTTTTTGCATTATTTAAACCAAATTGAACATGTTTCATTATTTATTTGAGGCTAAATAGATTTTATTGATGTATTATATTAAGTTAAAATAAAAGTTTTCATTCAGTATTGTTGTAATTGTCCTTACTACAAATAAATAAATAAATAAATAAATAGGCCGATTAATCGGTATCGGGGTTTTTTGTTCCTCCAATAATCGGTATCGGTCGACCTCTAGTATATACATCCATCCAATCCATATATCCATCCATCCATCCATATATCCATCCAATCCGTATATTCATCCATCCAATCCATATATCCATCCATCCATCCATATATCCATCCATCAATATATCCATCCAATCTGTATATTCATCCATCCAATCCATATATCCATCCATCCATCCATACATACATACCTCTTCTTTAATACATATGCTGCCTTCACACACAGCAGTAACACGGTGACTCCAACCACATCCATCAGCACCCAGACAACGGTGTGGTTCCTAGCATCTGTGCATGTGAGAGGAGAGAGAGAGAGACTGAGCACACAGAAACCTCCCCAATCCAGTTACAGATCAGAGCCAGAGATCTGACACTAACACTCAATCTGTGTTGTTTAGCCTGAGTGCCGGAGATCTGACTAACACTCAATCTGTGTTGTTTATCCTGAGTGCCAGAGATCTGACTAACACTCAATCTGTGTTGTTTAGCCTGAGTACCAGAGATCTGACTAACACTCAATCTGTGTTGTTTATCCTGAGTGCCTCTGCTCTGTCATTGCCTCACTCTATAGGCAGTGCAGCAGTGGAGTGTTATTCAATTGTTTAATTGCAAGATAAAGATGTATTGAATGGAGTCAACTCAGAGAGCTGATAATCTGTGGTTATCTCAGCTGTAACACTCCTTCTGAGCCAAGCTGAGTCTCTGAGGTTAAATATGATCCTATAGAGTAGATAAACACACCTGATGATAAGCTAATGTGAGATAATAAACAGTTGAGCCATATCAAAGTGAACCAGGGTGTAAACACAGGGAGAAAAGGGAGAGTGGTAAAGTGACAACACACCAAGTTGTTGATGAGTAACGTCAACTGTTATATCTTCCTGTTTCCCCAGGACAGTCCAATAGAGTGAAAGAGCTGGGTCTTTTCTTTGAACTGAGTTCAAAACAAGCAATCAGATCGGCTACAGCAGTGTCAGAATGAAAAGGTGAAACTGTATTACTCTAACCTTGATTGATGGGGACATGGTCATTACTGTGGAGATTGGTGGCAGGTTTGTAAGGTCCATGACTGCAGTTAGCTGGAGAACACAAAATAAAAGAGATGAATCAGTAATTTGTCTGCCACACCAAAAACAAAATGACTGCTGCTGTGCTCTATCAACGATGTGACAAACTTCCCGTCACATCCTGTCACTCATTCATACAACAGCCTCTAGCAGCTTTGTTCTTAGTGTGTGTGTTTACTCACTGAGGCACTGAACCTGAAATGGTGCCTGTAAGAGAGAAAAAACTGGTTGAAAAGAGGACAGAGCGAGATGTCCTGACCAACAATCACATGCCATACAGTTGAAGTTTACATACACTTAGGTTGGAGTCATTAAAACCCATTTTTGTTCAACCACTCCACAAATTTCCTGTTAACAAACTATAGTTTTGGCAAGTCGGTTAGCACATCTACTTTGTGCATGACACAAGTCATTTTTCCAACAATTGTTTACAGACAGATTATTTCACTTATAATTCCCTGTATTATAATTCCAGTGGGTCAGAAGTTGACATACACTATGTTGACTGTGCCTTTAAACAGCTTGGAAAGTTCCAGAAAAGGATGTTATGGCTTTAGAAGCTTCTGATAGGCTAATTGACATCATTTGAGTCAATTGGAGGTGTACCTGTGGATGTATTTCAAGGCCTACCTTCAAACTCAGTGCCTCTTTGCTTGACATCATGGGAAAATCAAAAGAAATCAGCCAAGACCTCAGAAAAAAAATTGTGGACCTCCACAAATCTGGTTCATCCTTGGGAGCAATTTCCAAACACCTGAAGGTACCACGTTCATCTGTACAAACAATAGTACGCAAGTATAAAAACCATGGGACCACGCAGCCGTCATACCCTTCAGGATGGAGATGCGTTCTGTCTCCTAGAGATGAACGTACTTTGGTGCGAAAAGTGAAAATCAATCCCAGAACAACAGCAAAGGACCTTGTGAAGATGCTGGAGGAAACAGGTACAAAAGTATATATATCCACAGTAAAACGAGTCCTATATCGGCATAACCTGAAAGGCCGCTCAGCAAGGAAGAAGCCACTGCTCCAAAACCACCATAAAAAAAGCCAGACTACGGTTTGCAACTGCACATGGGGACAAAGATCATACTTTTTGGAGAAATGTCCTCTGGTCTGATGAAACAAAAATAGAACTGTTTGGCCATAATGACCATCGTTATGTTTGGAGGAAAAAGGTGGAGGCTTGCAAGCTGAAGAACACCATCCCAAATGTGAAGCACGGGGGTGGCAGCATCATGTTGTGGGGGTGCTTTGCTGCAGGAGGGACTGGTGTACATCACAAAATAGATGGTATCATGAGGCAGGAAAATGATGTGGATATATTGAAGCAACAGCTCAAGACATCAGTCAGGAAGTTAAAGCTTGGTCGCAAATGGGTCTTCCAAATGGACAATGACCCCAAACATACTTTTAAAGTTGTGGCAAAATGGCTTAAGGACAACAAAGTCAAGGTATTGGAGTGGCCATCACAAAGCCCTGACCTCAATCCTATAGAAAATGTGTGGGCAGATTTGAAAAAGCGTGTGCGAGCAAGGAGGCCTACAAACCTGACTCAGTTCCACCAGCTGTGAGGAGGAACGGGCCAAAATTCACCCAACTTATTTTGGGAAGCTTGTGGAAGGCTACCTGAAACGTTTGACTCAAGGTAAACAATTTAAAGGCAATGCTACCAAATACTAATTGAATGTATGTACACTTTTGACCCACTGGGAATGTGATGAAAGAAATAAAAGCTGAAATAAATCATTCTCTACTATTATTCTGACATTTCACATTCTTAAAATAAAGTGGTGATCCTAACTGACCTAAGTCAGGGAATTTTTACTTGGATTAAATGTCAGGAATTGTGAAAAACTGAGTTTAAATGTATTTGGCTAAGGTGTATGTAAACTTCCGACTTCAACTTTATCCTTCCCACCCGTCCTTCCTGACAAAGTAGCTAACATGTTAAAAACTGGGGTGTAGACACACACTACGACATAGACAGACACATACATGATCTTATTGGTGTATCTTAAACCATGTCCGTGCTTCATCAGATCCAACAGAAACACTAGAGTAACGACATCAGTAACATACCACAGTCAGCGTGCAGTCCACTGAGTAGGTCAGTCTGTCCAGGCAGCCTAAGATAGTGATGGAGTGACTGGTCTGAGCCAAAGTACGGTTTTCGTCCATCTCTTTGTCATTGGCAAGAACAGTCATCTAAATAAAGTAAAATAGACAACATAAGTCAGAGGTTTAACATAAAGTACTGTAGTTCAGTGTTTCCCAACTCCTGGTCCTAAAGAACTACTGGGTGTGCAGGCTTTTGTTCAAGCTCAGCATTAACACACTGCATTACTCATCAAGACCATGATTAGTTGAATCAGGTGGGCGATGTTTATGCTGTGCTGGAGCAGAAGGCTGAAGCTCTTTAGAACCAGGCTTTCAATTACTTGAACATTTTACCAACCATTTTACTTGAACATTTTACCACTCCTTAATGAGTCGTCATATTGTAAGTAGCTTCTGCTGTCACTCACGTTTTCATCCAACCACTGGGTCTCGCAATTGGCCGAAGGCGGAGATTCAGGTAGTTCATGGAGGTCATAGGTCGTTGTATAGTTAGGATGTTGGATCACCTTACAGTTAATGTTGTGAGTGTCTACAACAGACAGCAGACACACCACTAGGACTGTGTGAAAAAGAGAGAACTCAGTTACAAATTTACTCCATCAATCACAACATTTTATTTTGTCAGTGTTGCATCAAGTTAGGTTATTGCGAAAGCTAAATCAAAGCAGGAAATCTCACCACACACAGCACAGGCACAATGTGTCTGTGCATTGCTGGAGACATGCAGCATGTAAAAAAAACTGAACAGCAGACTAAATTGTTTGTGGAATTGGAGTGTTATTGTGTTGGGAGGAGATTGGGGAAAGTGATCAAACATACCATCAATATGCTTGAATTGTGTCTGAGTTCCTCTCATATGCTCCACTACGCCTATATACTGTAACTGTCTCCACTCTCCACACACAAGATGGTGCACCTTGGCTTTTAAACCGGATCATGCTTGTTTGGACCGGCTGATGGGGATTCCCCCCATAGACTTGGATTTGCTTGCTTGGTACTAGCATGGTACCTGCTACTGTAAGGCACAGATCAGCCTACGTGGAGGAGCCTATTTCGCCCCATTCAATGGCTAGGCGATCGTGTCCAGTATGGATGCGTTACCTATTGGTAGCTTTGTTTTAAAATTGAATGGTCAGTTACAAAAAAGGCACGTTCCTCCCAATTTATGAAATACCGGTAGTCCTAAAAACACATTTTTTTAAATGTGCGGTGGTTCTAACATACACTTTAAAACCCATATCATCACGTTTATACAAATACGTTGATAAAATCTGATACAATTCAATAAGTGTGTAATATACATGTAACGTTAAGCAGTTTACAATGCGCACACACCCAATAACCTACAGATGCGGAAACAGCTGAGAAAGAACACACACAGTGGTTTATAGTGACTGTTTTAAAATGTTTTGTATATGGACCACATGTTATGAGATTATTATTATTATTAATAGTAATATAATACGTTTGCTGTTATTTGATACATTATGAATATGGTATTCAGGTGAGGTTATCTATGGGATTATCGGTTTACTGTTGTGCGCATTCAGTTTGCCTACAAAATAGCTTTACACACATACCTCAATGGAATATTAAACTTTGTGTAACACAGAGCCGTAACAACATCAAAAACCAAAGCAACTGTCTTGCAACAAGGGTAAAAGTTGCATGCAAAAATGTATCGCCATACTGTAAAATTTCCACTTACTGTACGCGCTGTTCAGTTTCCACAACATGTCAGAGCCAGAAGTTGTCGGAATAATCATTTTAACTAACCGAGACGGCGATATAGTTTAGGTATGTGGCGTCAGCCGTGAAGAATCGAGCCTAACAGCCCTTTGGTAGGCGGTGTTGTGATCGATTTTTTCACGGTGGGGTGACCTGAATGATATCATGCGATTTCTTAATATGGTCTGCGGCATGACGAAATACAACTCATAGTAGAGTTGCCATGTTCGTCATTTTCACGAACATTGATATACGTTGAAAACAATGTCGCAGGTAAAAATGTATTGGTCGCAGATGGCGAGATCTATGTTGCACCACGAACGCCATAGCATTTCTCTTAAAAATAAAGAAAAATGAAAGTTATATATACAGTGGTGGAAAAAGTGGTGGAAAAAGTACCCAATTGTCATACTTGAGTAAAAGTTAAGTTACCTTTATAGAAAAGTGCTCAAATAAAAGTGAAAGTTTCCTAGTAAAATACAACTTGAGTAAAAGTCTGAAAGTATTTGGTTTTAATGTTTTAGCAATTACATTTACTTTCAATACTTAAGTATATTTTAGCAATTACATTTACTTTTGAAACTTAAGTATTGAAAGTAAAAGTATAATTAATTTCAAATTCCCAATATTAAACAAATCAGATGGCAACATTTTCTTGTTTTTTATTTATTTACAGATTTCCAGGGGCAAACTCCAAACTCCATAATTTACAAACGAAGCATTTGTGTTTATAGGCTACTTGCATCTAAGAAAACCATGGCAAAGTTGAATTACAATCTTAAACTCAGATCTTAGTCCGTGGCCTATGCCTATTGAAATGAGCCATTTATAACTGTTTGTAGTCTTAACACATGGCACATAATAATGTCACAATTGCCATAAAATAGCCTAACATTTGTTTTTTGAGCTTGTCCAAGTGTTTCTTTCTCAGAGATTTCGAGATCCTCTGTTCAATTTTCATCACTCAAACTATCCTGTCGGATTTATCTATAGTTATGCACATGCGCAAAAGGGATTTATTTACAATTATAAACTTGCTTCAAGCCCTGAATGCTGATTGGCTGAAAGCCCTGGTATATCAGACCATACACCATGGGTATGACATTTTTTATTTTATTTTTTATTTTTTATTTTTTTTACATTGGTAACCAGTTTATAATAGCAATAAGGAACACCTGGGGGGTTGTGGTATATGGGCAAAATGCCACAGCAAATGGCTGTATCCAAGCACTCTGCGTTGCGTAATGCTTAAGAGCAGCCCTTAGCCGTGGTATATTGGCCATATACCATACCCCCCCTCATGCGTTATTGCTTAATCATAGCAGTCAAACAAGTTATATCGATATCCATTGATGGAAAAGGATCTGACAAATTTAAAAACGTCAAATTTTATTTTCCCTTGATACATATTCAAATTAGTTTATCACGTCATGTCACAGTTTGCAATAATTATTATTTTGATGGAAACCAAATTTAATGTCATTACAAGTTATGGTGATATTTCTTCTTAATTGGCTCGATAACATTATGGAAAAAGGGTTTATTGTATACATGTGGCAACTCCAATTGCTGTGAACCCAAAAAATGTGGGCTAGTTTTCAGGCCTTTTGGGTGGGTTTTGAGTGGTCATTGTGCTAGACATTTTAGTTAGACCTGGCAACCCTGACTCGTAGTCAAGTTTCTTTGGTGTAAGTGTGTGTGACGTGACTAACCCAAGTGAAAGTATACAGGCCTCAAGTTGTACAGTAGGCTACTAAAGTTTGAAGCTCCATAAACTTTTCCCGCTCTCTGGAGGCATGATATTGCAGCAGCTAGTGCGGGCGTGTGCCTCATGATAGTAAAAGCAGCAAAAACAAACATGTCTGGTTGTGGACCGCAGCTCAGAGAAATACTTCCCCTTCACACACAGGCTGTTTCTGTATAAACAAACCTCAGTAGAAATGGTTACTAAATGACCATAAAATAAGACCTGATCCAAGGTTAGTGTCCTCTTACAGTATGTCAGGACTGTGGAACACCACCCAGAGTGTCAGAGCCCCAGAGATCCTATTAAACATGTATCTCTATAGTGAGAGCAGTGGGGTATATGGAAAGTTGTGCCCATGCCATGTCAATGCTCACTCCTTGACTCTAATGTAGTAAGGCAGGGAGGACAGGAGAAGAGACAGGCCAGGAGAATGGTACTGGCAGGAGTAGGCCTGGAGCACAGCAGGCAGGAGTCAGGAGTCAAAGACTAGAGACAGGCCAGGAGAATGGTACTGGCAGGAGTAGGCCTAGAGCACAGCAGGCAGGAGTCAGGAGTCAAAGACTAGAGACAGTTATATTTGAAAACTGGAACCGGTTGCATGTGATAAAGCTTTTACACAATGCACAATAAATATCTGACCTGACGTTAGCTTTTGCTGACTCAGAGTCCACCTCCCCTTACACAGCAGATGTATGGAATAGTGATTAAAGTCACTGTTGCCTAGCAATGTGGCAGGATCAGATAAACATAACATACACATATCCAGGGTGGGTAAAGGCTTTTTCTTTGGTTTCACATGTTCTTCATAAAAAACACATCCTTCCTGTGTAGAGCAGTTATTGTAAACTAACGAAGAAGAACGTGATCAGTCTTACACCATCCCAGGGCTGCCAACTCTCATGCATCCCATATGAAGATGTGGCTGTAGTGAGGATGGTTGGCTGTTTGTCATTTTATGTCCAGAACCGATGAAGTATTCAGAGTCCACACCCCGTCCTGTTCTTGGATGTCCATAAGAAGGAGTCTTGCAGATAAATGTACAGTGAGGTCATAACTCTGTAGCAAAAATACTGCCTCAGCTCAGGGAAGCAGACAGAAAATTCCCCTTCACTCACATACAGGCCGTTTCCATAACAACAGGCAGAGCAGGTGGAGGGAGAGCAGGGATAAAAACAAGCAGTTGTACTCTGTCTCTGGGGCTTCCCCTGGTGATAGCTGCCAGAGGACCAGGCCATTTCTCTGCTCTCTAACACCACATGCCCCTGCAAGAATTCATCTAACAGACATTTTTGTTGTGTTTAATAGACAAATCGAAAATTAAACCCTTTTAACAGAAAAGTTTCTGATGACGAACAGAGGCCCATTTTACTTCACACATTTTGTTAATGTAAAGACAGCCATAAGGTCATATTCCAAATACCTAACATTGACTGTAATACTGACATTATTTTTAGATTTTTTATTTCACCTTATTTAACCAGGTAGGCCAGTTGAGAACAAGTTCTCATTTACAACTGACTCCATAATAACCTTGACTGTCATACTGACATTGAGCCCATAATAACCTTGACTGTCATACTGACATTGAGCCCATAATAACCTTGACTGTCATACTGACATTGAGCCCATAATAACCTTCACTGTCATACTGACATTGACCCCATAATAACCTTGACTGCAATACTGACATTGACCCCATAATAACCTTGACTGCAATACTGACATTGACCCCATAATAACCTTGACAGTAATACTGAATGACTTCATAATAACCTTGACTATAACCGGACACTCTGGACGAGGTACTGTTGCCGGACACTCGGGCCTCGTCTGACGCACTGGAAGCCTTATGCGTGGGGCTGGTAGTGGAGGTACCAGCCTTGGGACACGCACCTCAGGGCTAATGCGGGGAGCAGGAACCGGCCGAGTTGGAGTGGGCTGACGCACTGGAAGCCTGATGCGTGGTGCTGGTACTGGACGTGCCAGCCTGGAGACACGCACCTCAAGGCTAGTGCGTGTAGCGGGAAACACTGGACCGTAGAGGCGCACTGGCGGTCTCGAGCGCAGGACTGGCATCACCCCTACTGGCTGGATGCTCACTTTCCCCTGGCACATTCGGGGCGCTGGTACTGCGCATACCGGCCTGAAAATACCCGGCCTCGTCACAGCACCCATCACCCCAAAGCACGGGACCTGTCCAGTCAATGGTTGTTTGGAAAAAACACGGGGATTTGGCTTGGGACTTAATCCTCACCCAGCAAACCTACCCGTGTGCCCCCCAAAAAAAATGATTGGGGTTGCCTCTCCGGCTTCTTCGCCAGCCGTGTTCCCCAGTAGCGATTCCGGTCCTCCCCAGACTTCCTCCATGGGCCCTCTCCGCCCAGAATCTCCTCCCAAGTCCATGACTCACGATATTCCACCTGTTGTCGCTCCTTCCTCCGCTGCTTGGTCCGTTTGTGGTGGGTAGTTCTGTCACGGGTGTCGTTGTGTAGAGAGGACCAAGGCGCAGCGGGTTGCATGTTCATCATTATTATTTATTAAGTAAATGTGAACACGGAAAACAATAAACAAAGAGAACGACAGACGACAGTTTCACAGGCAAGGACAACTAGCAGTACAAAATACAACTACCCACAATTAACAACCCCAAACACATACCTATATATAGGACTCTCAATCAGAGGAAAATAGAAACACCTGCCTCCAATTGAGAGTCCACACCCAAACCTAAACATAGAAAAACTAAACTAGACAGAACGTAGAAAATACAACCTAGAACATAACCAACACCCAGAACTAACAAATCACACACCCTAAACACAACCAACCACCCCGAACCAACCAAAACAAATACCCTCTGCCACGTCCTGACCAAACTACAATACAAATAATACCTAAACTGGTCAGGACGTGACACCTTGACTGTAATACTGACATAGATCCCATAATAACCTTGACTGTAATACTGAAATTGACTTCATAATAACCTTGACTGTCATACTGACGTTGACTCCATAATAACCTTGACTGTCATATTGACATTGACCCCATAATAACCTTGACTGTCATACTGACAATGACTCCATAATAACCTTGACTGTCATACTGACATTGAGCCCATAATAACCTTTACTATCATACTGACATTGACTCCATAATAACCTTGACTGTCATACTGACATTGACTCCATAATAACCTTGACTGTAATATTGACATTGACCCCATAATAACCTTGACTGTCATACTGACATTGGCTCCATAATAACCTTGACTGTAATACTGACATTGACCCCATAATAACGTTGACTGTAATATTGACATTGACCCCATAATAACCTTGACTGTCATACTGACATTGGCTCCATAATAACCTTGACTGTAATACTGACATTGACCCCATAATAACGTTGACTGTAATACTGACATTGACTCCATTATAACCTTGACTGTAATATTGATTTTGACTTCATAATAACATTGACTGTCATACTGACGTTGACTCCATAATAACCTTGACTGTCATACTAACATTGACCCCATAATAACGTTGACTGTCATGCTGACATTGACTTCATAATAACCTTGACTGTAATATTGACATTGACCCCATAATAACGTTGACTGTAATACTGACATTGACTCCATTATAACCTTGACTGTAATATTGATTTTGACTTCATAATAACATTGACTGTCATACTGACGTTGACTCCATAATAACCTTGACTGTCATACTAACATTGACCCCATAGTAACCTTGACTGTCATGCTGACATTGACTTCATAATAACCTTGACAGTCATACTGTCATTGACCCCATAATAACCTTGACTGTCTTGCTGACATTGACCCCATAGTAACCTTGACTGTCATGCTGACATTGACTCAATAATAACCTTGACTGTCATACTGACATTGACCCCATAATAACTTTGACTGTCATACTGACATTGACTTCGTAATAACCTCGACTGTCATACTGACATTGATCCCATAATAACCTTGACTGTCTTGCTGACATTGACCCCATAATAACCTTGACTGTAATACTGACATTGACTTGATATTAACCTTGACTGTCATACTGACGTTGACCCCATAATAACCTTGACTGTAATACTGACATTGACCCCATAATAACGTTGACTGTAATACTGACATTGACCCCATAATAATCTTGACTGTAATACTGACATTGACCCCATAATAACGTTGACTGTAATACTGACATTGACCCCATAATAACCTTGACTGTCATACTGACATTGACTTCATAATAATCTTGACTATCATGCTGACATTGACTGTCATAATGACGTTGACTCCATAATAACCTTAACTGTCATACTGACATTGACTTCATAATAACCTTGACTCTCATACTGACATTGACCCCATAATAACCTTGACTGTCATATTGACATTGACCCCATAATAACCTTGACTGTCATATTGACATTGACCCCATAATAACCTTGACTGTCATACTGACATTGAGCCCATAATAACCTTGACTGTCATATTGACATTGACCCCATAATAACCTTGACTGTCATACTGACATTGAGCCCATAATAACCTTGACTGTAATACTGACATTGACTACATAATAACCTTTACTGTAATACTGACATTGACTTCATAATAACCTTGACTGTCATGCTGACATTGACTGTCATGCTGACATTGACCTCATAATAACATTGACTGTCATGCTGACATTGACCCCATAATACCCTTGACTGTCATGCTGACATTGACTTCATACTAACTTTGACTGTCAAGCTGAGATTTACTGAACACATAGCAATTTCTTTCAATTAATGATTGTAAAAAATCTAATGTCTTGAGTTTGATTGTGGATCTATCTTGCTCTGCCATAAATGAAATATTTCAGGTGTGTGTGTTTTAAATGGGAGGGGCAACAATGAGTATCTCAAACATTCTTAAGAGGTACCACTCTTTCTCCTCTGTGTTTGTCGGACCATGTGAATAATTGTATTGTTTACCCCCTTTTCTCCCCAATTTTGTGATATCCAATTGGCAGTTACAGTCCTGTCCCATCGCTGCAACTCCCATACGGACTCGGGAGAGGCGAAGGTCGAGAGTCTCTTGGACCTCTGAAATACGACCCTGCCAAGCCGCACTGCTCACTTAACCCGGAAGCCAGCCACACCAATGTGTCGGAGGAAACACCGTACAGCTGGCGACCGTGTCAGCGTTCATGCGCCCGTTCCCCCACAGGAGTCGCTAGAGCGCGATGGGACAAGGACAAAACCCTGCTCTAACCTGGACGACGCTAGGCCAGTTGTGCGCCGCTTCATGGGTCTCCTGGTCGAACCCGGATCTGTAGTGACGGATCTGTATATTCCTTAATTCCATTATTTTACTTTTAGGTTGTGTGTATTGTGTGTGTTGTGAATTGTTAGATATTACAGCACTGTTGGAACTAGGAACACAAGCATTTTGCTACACCTGCAATAACATCTGCTAAACATGTGTTTGTGACAAATAACATTTGATCTGATGCAGTGCCTTAGACCGCTGCGCCACTCGGGAGGCCACCATGTGAATCATACACAGTTTGGACTACTCTACGTCTATGAGGACCCATGCTGGAAATAAGGTCTATGTCTTTCTCTGGGACTAATGTTGGTCTACCTACCATGATATGATATACTGTATATGGTATACACTGAGTGTACAAAACATTAGGAACACCTTCCTCATATTGAGCTGCCTTTTGCCCTCAGAACAGCCTCAATTCGTTGGGGCATGAACTCTACAAGGTGTCGAAATCGTTCCACACGGTTGCTGGTCCATGTTGACTCCAATGCTTCCCACAGTTGTTTCAAGTTGGCTGGATGTCCTTTGGGTGGTGGACCATTCTTGATACACAGGAAACTGTTGAGCATGAAAAATCCAGCAGCGTTGCAGCTCTTGACACACTCAAACCGGTGAGCCTGGCACCTATTACCATACTCCATTCAAAGGCACTTAAATCACCCGCCAAAGCCCCCACCATTTCTCCTTCACCCAAATCCAGATAGCTGATGTTCTGAAAGAGCGGCAAAATCTGGACCCATACAAATCAGCCGGGCTAGACAATCTGGACCCTCTCTTTCTAAAATTATCCGCAGAAATTGTTGCAACCCCTATTACTAGCCTGTTCAACCTCTCTTTCGTATTGTCTGAGATTCCCAAAGATTGGAAAGCTGCCGCGGTCATCCCCCTCTTCAAAGGGGGTGACACTCTAGACCCAAACTGCTACAGACCTATATCTATCCTACCCTGTCTTTCTAAGGTCTTCGAAAGCCAAGTTAACAAACAGATTACCGACCATTTCGAATCCCACCGTACCTTCTCCGCTATGCAATCTGGTTTCAGAGCTGGTCATGGGTGCACCTCAGCCACGCTCAAGGTCCTAAACGTCATCATAACCACCATCAATAAGAGACATTACTGTGCAGCCGGATGCATCGACCTGGCCAAGGCTTTTGACTCTGTCAATCACCACATTCTTATTGGCAGACTCGACAGCCTTGGTTTCTCAAATGATTGCCTCGCCTGGTTTACCAACTACTTCTCTGATAGAGTTCAGCGTGACAAATCGGAGGGCCAGTTGTCCGGACCTCTGGCAGTCTCTATGGGTGTGCCACAGGGTTCAATTCTCGGGCTGACTCTCTTCTCTGTATACATCAATGATGTTGCTCTTGCTGCTGGTGATTCTCTGATACACCTCTACGCAGACGACACCATTCTGTATACTTCTGGCCCCTCTTTGGACACTGTGTTAACTAACCTTCAGACGAGCTTCAATGCCATACAACTCTCCTTCCGTGGCCTCCAACTGCTTTTAAACGCAGGTAAAACTAAATGCATGCTATTCAATCGATCACTGCCCGCACCTGCTCGCCCGTCCAGCATCACTACTCTGGACGGCTCTGACTTAGAATACGTGGACAACTACAAATACCTGGGTGTCTGGTTAGACTGTAAACTCTCCTTCCAGACTCACATTAAGCATCTCCAATCCAAAATTAAATCTAGAATCGGCTTCCTATATCGCAACAAAGCATCCTTCACTCATGCTGCCAAACACACCCTCGTAAAACTGACCATCCTACCGATCCTCGACTTCGGTGATGTCATCTATAAAATAGCCACCAACACTCTACTCAACAAACTGGATGCAGTCTATCACAGTGCCATCCGTTTTGTCACCAAAGCCCCATACACTACCCACCATTGCGACCTGTACGCTCTCGTTGGTTGGCCCTCGCTTCATACTCATCTCCAAACCCACTGGCTACAGGTTATTTACAAGTCTCTGCTAGGTAAAGCCCCGCCTTATCTCAGCTCACTGTTGGTGAGCACCCACTCGTAGCAGCACCCACTCGTAGCACGGGCTCCAGCAGGTATATCTCACTGGTCACCCCCAAAGCCAGTTCCTCCTTTGGTCGTCTTTCCTTCCAGTTCTCTGCTGCCAATGACTGGAATGAACTGCAAAAATCTCTGAAGCTGGAGACTCATATCTCCCTCAATAGCTTTAAGCACCAGCTGTCTGAGCCGCTCACAGATCACTGCACCTGTACATAGCCCATCTGTAAACAGCCCATCTATCTACCTACCTCATCCCCATACTGTAGGTTCCATCCTTCTTGAACCTGTCTCTGATTGAAGTGGATTTAACAAGTGACATCAATCCATTCAGCTGGATTCAGCTGGTCAGTGTATGTCATGGAAAGAGCAGGTGTTCCTAACGTGTTGTACTCTCAGTGTATATATACCCGCTGATACATGAAACCAAAACTATCTTATGTCTGAAATACATAGAGTAATATCATTAATTACAGACTACAAATAAGGAGCTAACCAGGAGATTATTGAAGCCCCAGGAACCTAAATGACCTGTGCCACTAACGTACTACAGAGCAGAACTCACTGTAATAATGAATCTTTACCGCCACCTAGTGGAAAGATGAGTTTTTTAGTGCTGTGGTTCTCAAACTTTTTTGCTCCGCCCGGAGTACCTTAGTTGCACTACCACCAACTACATTTTGTTCTGCCCAGAGTACCTTGGTTACACTACCACCAAGTACATGTAGCTCTGCCCAGAGTACCTTGGTTACACTACCACAAACTACATTTTGCTCTGCCCGGATTACCATGGTTACTCTACCACCAACTACATTTTGCTCTGCCCAGAGTACCTTGGTTACACTACCACCAACTACATGTAGCTCTTCCCAGAGTACCTTGGTTACACTACCATCAACTACATTTTGCTCTGGTACCTTAGTTACACTACCACCAACTACATTTTGCTCTGCCCAGAGTACCTTGGTTACACTACCACCAACTACATTTTGCTCTGCCCAGAGTACCGTGGTTACACTACCACCAACTACATTTTGCTCTGCCCGGAGTACCATGGTTACTCTACCACCAACTACATTTTGCTCTGCCCGGAGTACCGTGGTTACTCTACCACCAACTACATTTTGCTCTGCCCGGAGTACCTTGGTTACACTACCACCAACTACATGTAGCTCTGCCCGGAGTACAGTCGTGGCCAAAAGTTTTGAGAATGACACAAATATTAATTTTCACAAAGTCTGCTGCCTCCGTGTCTTTAGATATTTTTGTCAGATGTTACTATGGAATACTGAAGTATAATTACAAGCATTTCATAAGTGTCCAAGGCTTTTATTGACAATTACATGAAGTTGATGCAAAGAGTCAATATTTGCAGTGTTGACACTTCTTTTCCAAGACCGCCGCAATCCGCCCTGGCATGCTGTCAATTAACTTCTGGGCCACATCCTGACTGATGGCAGCCCATTCTTGCATAATCAATGCTTGGATTTGGTCAGAATTTATTTGGTTTTTTTTGTTTGTCCACCCGCCTCTTGAGGATTAACCACAAGTTCTCAATGGGATTAAGGTCTGGGGATTTTCCTGGTCATGGACCCAAAATATTGATGTTTTGTTCCCTGAGCCACTTAGTTATCACTTTTGCCTTATGGCAAGGTGTTCCATCATGCTGGAAAAGGCATTGTTCGTCACCAAACTGTTCCTGGATGGTTGGGAGAAGTTGCTCTTGGACGATGTGTTGGTACCATTCTTTATTCATGGCTGTGTTCTTAGGCAAAATTGTGAGTGAGCCCACTCCCTTGGCTGAGAAGCAACCCCACACATGAATGGTCTCAGGATGCTTTACTGTTGGCATGACACAGGACTGATGGTAGCGCTCACCTTGTCTTCTCCGGACAAGCTTTTTTCCGGATGCCCCAAACAATTGGAAAAGGGATTCATCAGAGAAAATTACTTTACCCCAGTCCTCAGCAGTCCAATCCCTGTACCTTTTGCAGAATATCAGTCTGTCCCTGATGTTTTTCCTGGAGAGAAGTGGCTTCTTTGCTGCCCTTCTTAACACCAGGCCATCCTCCAAAGGTCTTCGCCTCACTGTGCGTGCAGATGCACTCACACCTGCCTGCTGCCATTCATGAGCAAGTTCTGTACTGGTGGTGCTCTGATCCCGCAGCTGTATCAACTTTAGGAGATGGTCCTGGCGCTTGCTGGACTTTCTTGGGCGCCCTGAAGCCTTCTTCACAACAATTGAACCGCTCTCCTTGAAGTTCTTGATGATCCGATAAATGGTTGATTTAGGTGCAATCTTACTGGCAGCAATATCCTTGCCTGTGAAGCCCTTTTTTTGCAAAGCAATGATGACGGCACGTGTTTCCTTGCAGGCAACCATAGTTGACAGAGGAAGAACAATGATTCCAAGCACCACCTTCCTTTTGAAGCTTCCAGTCTGTTATTCGAACTCAATCAGCATGACAGAGTGATCTCCAGCCTTGTCCTCGTCAACACTCACACCTGTGTTAATGAGAGAATCCCTGACATGATGTCAGCTGGTCCTTTTGTGGCAGGGCTGAAATGCAGTGGAAATGTCTTTTTGGGATACAGTTCATTTGCATGGCAAAGAGGGACTTTGCAATTAATTGCAATTCATCTGATCACTCTTCATAACATTCTGGATTATATGCAAATAGCCATCATACAAACTGAGGCAGCAGACTTTGTGAAAATTTATATTTGTGTCATTCTCAAAACTTTTGGCCACGACTGTACCTTAGTTACACTACCACCAACTACATGTTGCTCTGCCCAGAGTACCTTGGTTACACTACCACCAACTACATGTTGCTCTGCCCAGAGTACCTTGGTTACACTACCACCAACTACATGTTGCTCTTCCCAGAGTACCTTGGTTACTCTACCACCAACTACATGTTGCTCTGCCCAGAGTACCTTGGTTACACTACCACCAACTACATGTTGCTCTGCCCAGAGTACCCCTGAAGTACCCCGTCGTGTGCATTTAGGCAGTTGGCATGGTCTCATGAATCTTCTTAAGAACGCCCTGTGGATAAGTCATTACCCATAGGGGTCCTGGTTGAGAGTCCCTGTGGATAGGTCATTACCCCTAGGGGTCCTGGTTGAGAGTCCCTGTGGATAGGTCATTACCCCTAGGGGTCCTGGTTGAGAGTCCCTGTGGATAGGTCATTACCCCTAGGGGTCCTGGTTGAGAGTCCCTGTGGATAGGTCATTACCCCTAGGAGTCCTGGTTGAGAGTCCCTGTGGATAGGTCATTACCCCTAGGGGTCCTGGTCAAGAGTCCCTGTGGATAGGTCATTACCCCTAGGAGTCCTGGTCGAGAGCCCCTGTGGATAGGTCATTACCCCTAGGAGTCCTGGTTGAGAGCCCCTGTGGATAGGTCATTACCCCTAGGGGTCCTGGTCAAGAGTCCCTGTGGATAGGTCATTACCCCTAGGGGTCCTGGTTGAGAGCCCCTGTGGATAGGTCATTACCCCTAGGGGTCCTGGTTGAGAGTCCCTGTGGATAGGTCATTACCCCTAGGAGTCCTGGTTGAGAGTCCCTGTGGATAGGTCATTACCCCTAGGGGTCCTGGTTGAGAGTCCCTGTGGATAGGTCATTACCCCTAGGAGTCCTGGTTGAGAGTCCCTGTGGATAGGTCATTACCCCTAGGGGTCCTGGTCAAGAGTCCCTGTGGATAGGTCATTACCCCTAGGAGTCCTGGTCGAGAGCCCCTGTGGATAGGTCATTACCCCTAGGAGTCCTGGTTGAGAGCCCCTGTGGATAGGTCATTACCCCTAGGGGTCCTGGTCAAGAGTCCCTGTGGATAGGTCATTACCCCTAGGGGTCCTGGTTGAGAGCCCCTGTGGATAGGTCATTACCCCTAGGGGTCCTGGTTGAGAGTCCCTGTGGACAGGTCATTACCCCTAGGAGTCCTGGTTGAGAGTCCCTGTGGATAGGTCATTACCCCTAGGGGTCCTGGTTGAGAGTCCCTGTGGATAGGTCATTACCCCTAGGAGTCCTGGTTGAGAGCCCCTGTTTTAGTGTGTATTGTTAACAACAAGACTTTACACTGAGTGGACAAAACATTAAGAACACCTTAATATTTAGTTGAACGCCCCAGCACCTACTACCATACCTCGTTTAAAAGCACTTAAATCTTTTGTTTTGCCCATTCACACTCTGAATGGCACACATGCACAATCCATGACTCAATTTTCTCAAGGCTTAAGAATCCTTCTTTAACCTGTGTCCCCCCTTCATCTACACTGATTGAATCGGATGTTTTGTACACTGTGTACATTGTCAGTGACACATCCCAGTAAAAATGGCATACATATGTACACCCAAATAAAAATATCCTAGTTGTTGTGTACAAACCATTTATAGACGACTTACCATCACCTGCTGGTCACAAATACATTTCCTTCACTACAAATGTGATTATACACTCAGAACAGCATTTTCTAAATAAACTGTCTTTACACAAGTTTGTATTCAAAACTATTTATTGCATTCTGACAAAATTATTTACAAAAACCCAATACTTCTTTACAGACACACAAATTAATATTTACATCATTACTCTACTGGCTCGTTTTCCCCAAATGAGAACAAAATACTGCACACATCCAAACAGTGAAATAACAGGAAAATCACAGGGCTTCTCCAGCCTGGACTAGGAGAACAGGGGGCTAGCAGTAAGGGCCTGGGATAGAGGGTAAGGGGCTTGTTTTAAGAGCAGGCATATCATTTGCTCTGGACCAGAAAATAGCTTGTGTTGTTAAAGCGAATAACTTCCCCCTTCTCCTCTTCTTCCTCCTCTTCATCCTCCTCCTTCCTCTCTTCTTCCTGTGGGACAGGTTCCCCGTAGACTGGGAGATCAAAGTTCACGAGGGCATGTCCTTCCTGGGTAGGCAGGGCTGTGACTTGGGGGGAGGGGCAAGCAGGAGAGGAGGAGACGGTACTCAACCTCCACAGTTTAGACATGAACCTCTCCCTGTGTCTGAGAGAGCGAGAGAGAGAGAGACGGCGGGCGGAGGGTGGGGAGAGAGAGGGTGGGTGGAGGTAGGGAGAGAGAGGGTGTAGGAAAGAGAGAAGGAGAAAGGAGGGAGGAAAGGCAGTTTGAGCAGAGAAAGGGAGCAAGAGAGAGGGGAAGGTATTTAGATAAATGGTGTTGTGCTTGTTGTTTCTGTAGATGACAAAATGAACAGCTAGTGAATGAACTGATGGTTAATCATGATAACCATAGATATGTACAGGACAGGGTTTAACATAGATTGTTCAGACTGAATACAGTTGTTATCATAGTGAGGATGGGAGGATCAGAGTGGAGGTGAAGAACAGAGGGGAGTGGTTTACCTGTAGAGGTAGGCAGACAACAGAGTGATTGACAGCAGCACACAGAAAGCAACCACCCACAGGACATGAGGCCACACCTCTACATCACCCTGAGACTCAGAGACTGGGAGGGAGAGGGGGAGAGAGAGGGAGAGGGGAAAACAGAGGGGTTGGGAGGCAGAGAGGGGGAAGGAGGGAGAGAGAGGGGGAGGTAGGGAGGGAGGGAGAGAGGTGGAGGGAGGGAGGGAGAGAGAGAGGGGGGAGAGAGGGAGAGTGAGAGGGGGGGAGAGGGAGAGTGAGAGGGGGGGGGGGAGAGAGAGAGAGGGGTCGAGAGGGGGAGAGAGAGGGTGAGGAAGGGAGGTAGAGAGAGAGTGCGGGTGAAAGGTCATGATATTAATAAACTGTTACACTATTATACCGGTGTGTTTGTGTGTGTGTGTGTGTGTGTGTGTGTGTGTGTGTGTGTGTGTGTGTGTGTGTACAGTACTTGTGTGAAACTTAAAGAATGGGGTGAGATGAGTTGGCCCAGGTTCTGTTTCCTGAAGCACGTTCAGTTGATGAGGTTATGACATTAGCTTCCTGTTATGGCCTTCTGTAAGGTAGGGGGATTTCTGACATTGAAATTTCCCACTCTCTCTAACACAAACACACTGTAGCTTCAACCAATCGACATACAGTAGCTCTCTGTCCCACTAACCTGATGTCTCTTCTATCATACCAGAGCCAGAATCTATGTAGTCTGTGTAGTCCTGCTGGAGAGACAGAATAAGACAATGTGAGAAAGATAGATGTCAAACAGAGAGATTAAACAACTAGGACCACTGTGTGCGTGTGAGTGTGTGTGTTTCTTACCATAACAGTAGAAAGATCGCTGAACACAGTTGGCACAGGGGCTGTAATAAAGGACATTCACCATGAACCACACAACTGTTCACACGTACACAGCTAACTGGCTAATACTTCCACTAGTGTAGAGTGTGTGTGTGTGTGGCTGGGTACATGAACAGGATCTGTTGAAGGGTAAGGGAGTTGACAGGTAAGCTGTAAAGCTCTGTAGAAGGTATCTGTTAAGACTAGAGACCAGAGCAGAAAGGAAGGAACAGGGAGGGGTTGTCATGGCTACCTTTGTCTATGAGCTGGATGGTTCTAGTTAGCCTGGTCCTGGATGATAGTATGGAAGAGTTGAATTAAGCACGTACAGATCGGGTGGTGTGTGTGTGTGTGTGTTACCTGTCCAGGTGTTGGCGTAGACAGCCGTGCTCCAATCACTCCAGTGGCCATCAAACTCTTCCTTAGCTCTGAGTTGGATCAGGTACTGTACTCCTGGCAACGCATCTGTTATAGTGTAGGACCGGGCTGTGCTGGTCCCTTTTATCTACATGCACACCAACACACACACACACCAACACTTTTGATTTACTATCCTTATTCACATTTAAAATCCTATTTTCCCTAACCCCTAAACCTAACCTTAACCGCAAACCCCCTAACCCTACTTATAACCCTAACCATAAATCTAACCCCTCAGCCTAAAATAGCCTTTTTGCTTGTGGAGACTGGTGAAATGTCCCCACTTGAATTGTCCTTGTTTTACTAACCTTGCGAGGACTTCTGGTCACCACACTGACAGTAAAACCAAAACCACACACAGATGACAAAATAGAAAAAGTAATGTCTGTTTGAGCCAGAACAGAGCAGGCTAGATGAACAACATGGGCCATTTCACAAACACACAGACGCACACACCAACACACCAACACACGCATGCGAAGCCACACACCTGTGTTCCGTGTGGCATGGTGTGGTATCTGAGCTCATAGAGCAGCTCGTGGTAGCGGTCTCTCTCTTTCCAGGAGTGAGGAACAGCCCAGCCCACCCTCAGTCTCCTCTCCTGCCCCTCCACACCCCTCACCACTACTGAGCTGGGGGGGTCTGGCTTAACTACACACAGGGGGGAGGGAGGGAGGGGGAGAAGGTGAGAGTGGGAGAGGAGGAGGAGAATGTTAGCAAGGTGTCTTATTGAGTGGTCTGTTAAACATGCACACAAACCTATACTCACATCACACACACACACACATGCCTGCACGTACGCACACACATACGCACACATACAAACAGACACACGCCTGCACGCACACACATCACACACACACGCACATGCCTGCACGCACGCACTCATATCACACACACAGACACCCACGCACACACACATATCACACACACACTCACTAATGTCCAGAGGTGTGAAGTCTAGGAGAGGGCTGGTGGTGTTGCCAGCAGTGTTGGTGACACACAGGTAGGCCAGGTGTGGCTCTCTACTCTCCTTCTCTTGGTGACCTATAGCACACCAACACCGAGACAGCAGGGAGGAGTAGGAACAGTTGACACGAGAGAATGACCCTGATAGACTGAGAGAGAGAGAGAGAGAGAGAGAGAGAGAGAGAGAGAGAGAGAGTTAGTTAGTATTCCACCCACACTGTTCTGTCGGCATCATCTGTATGATAAAGTAAGTAATTTAAGACAAATGAGTGAGGAAGAGGAGAAAGAAGAGGGTGATGAGGAAGAGGAGGAAGAAGAGGGTGACGAGGAAGTGGAGGAAGAAGAGGGTGATGAGGAAGATGAGAAAGAAGAGTGTGATGAGGAAGAGAAGAAAGTGATGAGAAAGAGGATGAAGAAGAGGGTGATGAGGAAGAGGAGGAAGAAGAAGGTGATGAGGAAGATGAGAAAGAAGGAAAATGTGTGCTCTCACCCTTTCCGTAGGAGGAGGTAGCACTGAGGGACAGGAGTCACCAGTTGACTGGCTGTCCAATCACAGCGGATCTTACTGCTGGGTGACCTCTTATAGCAGGACAGCTTAGGCCTCTCTGGAGGAACTGAAAGAAATTCCAGGGGAAAATACATAATGTTTGTCCGTTGTTCTTATGTGATCATGAATGTCTGCTGCTGATTCACACTTCACAGAACACATACAGTATGGTTGTCAGCTTCAATGACCAGAGGTGATGAGGTTAGACAGAGAGATGCCATCAGTATAACTCACCTGCCACGCTCACCCTCAGAGAGGAGACCAGTTTGCCCCCGCGGTGGCAGCTGTAGTTCCCAGAGTCACCCACCGCCAGGGAGGGCAGGGTCAGAGTGGCGCCTCTCCTCCCTAACACCACTACTCCTCCTCCTCTTTCCTCTCCTCCTCTCAGCGGCCTCCCGTTCAGTCTCCACTGAGACCTCCCTCTCAGCCCCCTCACCATCCTCCCCCCCTCCTCCTCTTCCTCATAGTCATCCTCACTGTCCATCGCATCAGTCCACCGATCAGAGGGCAGCTCAGTGTCAGCCCCTCCCGCTCTGCTGTCTCTGGTTGGTTGGAGCGATGTCCCAGTAAGAGGAAATAGTTTCTGTGTATCTGTATGTCCTGGTTGATTGACAGTGTAAAGACTCCACCCTGTATCCCTCGGCTCTCCTCCTCCTCCTTTGTGCTCCTCCTCCGTTACAACTTCCACATTCTTTCCATTCCCTTTGTCAACTTCTCTCTCAGTATGAGGGGTGTGGTCTCCTGCACGAGTGTTCCTGATGATGGTTTTCTCCGTACGGTCTGTCCTGGTATCATCTGTCCAGCTTATGACAGGAGTGTCTGTTACGGTAAGGACAATAGTGTCCTTTCCAGTAGAAAATGTGTCTATTCCATTATCACTGCTGTCTTTTATAGCACTGACTGTAGTTCCATTATCACTGCTGTCTTTTATAGCACTGACTGTAGTTCCATTATCACTGCTGTCTTTTATAGCACTGACTGTAGTTCCATTATCACTGCTGTCTTTTATAGCACTGACTGTAGTTCCATTATCACTGCTGTCTTTTATAGCACTGACTGTAGTTCCATTATCACTGCCGTCTTTAATAGCATTGACAGTGGTTCTGTTAGATGTGGTGTCTGTTGTGGTGCTGACAGTGGTTCTGTTAGATGTGGTGTCTGTTGTGGTGCTGACAGTGGTTCTGTTAGATGTGGTGTCTGTTGTGGTGCTGACAGTGGTTCTGTTAGATGTGGTGTCTGTTGTGGTGCTGACAGTGGTGGGATGTACTCCGGTAATGACACTGGTGTGTGCGGCCCTGTTAACCATCACCTCCAGCCCGTTCACCTCCACCTGACCACTACAGGCCAAGACCAGAACGCTGCCTGGGGACAACACCAGCACCCTGGGAGGGGGGTCTGGAGGGACAGACAAAGACATATTGAGTCAATACTGTACAGAGACACAGACATGGACACACATGCAGGCACGGATGTACCCTTATACACACACACACACACACACACACACACACACCACACACACACACACACACACACACACACACACACACACACACACACACACACACACACACACACACACACGTGTTGAGGGGTATAGGTTGTGGTTGACTGGGCAGTACAGATAAACTGAGAGAACACATTGCATAACTGATCACCAGCCCCTCTCTCACTTCCTCTTTCAACACATCCCTTCTTCCCACCTCTTTCTCAAAGTCTATCTCTCCTCCATCTCCTCTCAGTATTTATCTTCTCTCAGCCTGTCTCTTCTTTAACAAACTCTCTTTCTCTCTCACCCTATCTGTTATTCTGTTTTTCTCTTCTCCTCCTATGCCTCCACCCTCTGTCTGTTATTCTGTTTTTCTCTCCTCCCCTATCCCTCTCTCCCACCATTAAAGCTCCGTCACAGAGCTACAAACCATTTGTCTAAATGTTTACTGATTAACATTCTTTACTAAAAATAAACAAATAGTATAACAATCTCTCTGTCTGTGGACCCAACCTCCATAAAGCTGCTGTCACTAGACACTGGACATTCTCTATAAAGACCGGCAGAAGCCAAACTGACACCAGCTGATAATGTGAAAGAAACCCTGTAGAAACAGAATTATTCAGTTTTGACAAATCTGTGGCTTGTTAGTTTACCCTTGGGTCTGAGTAAACACGATTGGCTCCAGCCTTGACAATGTTGGCCTAATGCCAATACTGTTCCCAGGACCCTGGACTTTCATACTTATAGTCTCATGTTTAGAAAGTAGTATATTTTTGTATATCATTTATAAGTGATACCCAGAGCATTCAGGAAAGTATTCAGACCCCTTCACTTTTTCCACATTATCTTACTGTACACCCTAACTCTAAAATGGATTATATAAAAAGAAAATATTTTGTTAGGTTACAGCCTTATTCTAAAATGGATTAAAACATTAAAATCCTCATCAATCTACACACAATACCCCATAATGACAAAGCAAATGTTCTAATTTATGAAAATGATTTTTTTAAATATTACATTTACATACAGTTGAAGTCGGAAGTTTACATACACCTTAGACAAATACATTTAAACTCAGTTTTTCACAATTACTGATATTTAATCCTAGTAAAAAGTCCCTGTTTTAGGTCAGTTGGGATCACCACTTAATTTTAAGAATGTGAAATGTCAGAATAATAGAGAGAATGATTTATTTCAGCATTTATTTCTTTCATCACATTCCCAGTGGGTCAGAAGATTACATACACTCAATTAGTATTCATTGACATCGCCTTTAAATTGTTTCACTTGGGTCAAACATTTTGGGTAGCCTTCCACAAGTTTACCACAATAAGGTGGGTGAATTTTGGCCCATTCCTCCTGACAGAGCTGGTGTAACTGAGTCAGGTTTGTAGGCCTCCTTGCTCGCGCACGCTTTTTCAGTTCTGCCCACAGATTTTCTATAGGATTGAGGTCAGGGCTTTGTGATGGCCACTCCAATACCTTGACTTTGTTGTCCTTAAGCCATTTTGCCACAACTTTGGAATTATGCTTGGGGTCATTGTCCATTTGGAAGACCCATTTGCGACCAAGCTTTAACTTCCCGACTGATGTCTTGAGATTTTGCTTCAATATATCCACATCATTTTCCTACCTCATGATGCCATCTATTTTGTGATGTGCACCAGTCTCTCCTGCAGCAAAGCACCCCCACAACATGATGCTGTCACCCCCGTGCTTCACGGTTGGGATGGTGTTCTTCGGCTTGCAAGCCTCCCACTTTTTCATCCAAACATAATGGTCATTATGGCCAAACAGTTCTATTTTTGTTTCATCAGACCAGAGGACATTTCTCCAAAAAGTACGATCTTTATCCCCATGTGCAGTTGCAAACCGTAGTCTGGCTTTTTTATGGCGGTTTTGGAGCAATGGCTTTTTCCTTGCTAAGCAGCCTTTCAGGTTGTGTCGATATAGGACTCGTTTTACTGTGGATATAGATACTTTTGTACCTGTTTCCGCAAGCATCTTCACAAGCTCCTTTGCTGTTGTTCTGGGATTGATTTGCACTTTTAGCACCAAAGTACGTTCATCTCCAGGAGACAGAACGTGTCTCCTTCCTGAGCGGTATGGCGGCTACGTGGTCCCAAGTGTTTATACTTGCGTACTATTGTTTGTACAGATGGACGTGGTACCTTCAGGCGTTTGGAAATTGCTCCCAAGGATGAACCAGACTTGTGAAGGTCTACAATGTTTTTTCTGAGGTCTTGGCTGATTTCATTTGATTTTCCCATGATGTCAAGCAAAGAGGCACTGATTTTGAAGGTAGGCCTTGAAATACATCCACGGGTACACCTCCAATTGACTCAAATTATGTGAATTAGCCTATCAGAAACTTCTAAAGCCATGACAAAATTTTCTGGAATTTTCCAATCTGTTTAAAGGCACAATCAACTTAGTGTATGTAAACTTCTGACCCCTGGAATTGTGATACAGTGAATTATATGTGAAATAATCTGTCTGTAAACAATTGTTGGAAAAATTACTTGTGTCATGCACAAAGTACAGTGAGGGAAAAAAGTATTTGATTCCCTGCTGATTTTGTACGTTTGCCCACTGACAAAGAAATGATCAGTCTATACTTTAATGGTAGGTTTATTTGAACAGTGAGAGACAGAATAACAACAAAAAAATCCAGAAAAACGAATGTAAAAAATGTTATAAATTGATTTGCATTTTAACCTGTCTGGGCTAGGGGGCAGTATTTTCATGGCCGGATAAAAAACGTACCCGATTTAAACTGGTTACTACTCTTTCCCAAAAATTTAGTAAATTCACCGGAAGTTTTCGTTGGGGATACATTTTCTGAACATCATACGCCAATGTAAAAAGCTGATTTTTGATATAAATATGAACTTGATTGAACAAAACATGCATGTATTGTATAACATAATGTCCTAGGAGTGTCATCTGATGAAGATCATCAAAGGTTAGTGCTTCATTTAGCTGTGTTTTGGGTTTCTGTGACATATATGCTTGCTTGGAAAATGGCTGTGTGATTATTTTGGGCTATGTACTTTCCTAACATAATCTAATGTTTTGCTTTCGCTGTAAAGCCTTTTGGAAATCGGACAATGTGGTTAGATTAACGAGAGTCTTATCTTTCAAATGGTTTAAAATAGTCCTATGTTTGAAAAATGGAAATTATTGCATTTTTGAGGTTTTTGTATTTCGCGCCACACGGTTCCACTGGCTGTCGAATAGGGTGGGACAGTGACGTCCCACTAGCCCAGACAGGTTAATGAGGGAAATAAGTATTTGACCGCCTCTCAATCAGAAAGATTTCTGGTTCCCAGGTGTCTTTTATACAGGTAACAAACTGAGATTAGGAGCACACTCTTAAAGGGAGTGCTCGTAATCTCTGCTTGTTACCTGTATAAAAGACACCTGTCCACAGAAGCAATCAATCAATCAGATTCCAAACTCTCCACCATAGCCAAGGCCAAAGAGCTCTCCAAGGATGTCAGGGACAAGATTGTAGACCTACACAAGGCTGGAATGGGCTACAAAACCATCGCCAAGCAGCTTGGTGAGAAGGTGACAACAATTGGTGCGATTATTCGCAAACGGAAGAAACACAAAAGAACTGTAAATCTCCCTCGGCCTGGGGCTCCATGCAAGATCTCACTTTGTGGAGTTGCAATGATCATGAGAACGGTGAGGAATCAGCCCAGAACTACACGGGAGGATCTTGTCAATGATCTCAAGGCAGCTGGGACCATAGTCACCAAAAAAACAATTGGTAACACACTACGCCGTGAAGGACTGAAATCCTGCAGCGCCCGCAAGGTCCCCCTGCTCAAGAAAGCACATATACATGCCCGTCTGAAGTTTGCCAATGAACATCTGAATGATTCAGAGGACAACTGGGTGAAAGTGTTGTGGTCAGATGAGACCAAAATGGAGCTCTTTGGCATCAACACAACTCGCCGTGTTTGGAGGAGGAATGCTGCCTATGACCCCAAGAACACCATCCCCACTGTCAAACATGGAGGTGGAAACATTATGCTTTGGGGGTGTTTTTCTGCTAAGGGGACAGGACAACTTCACCGCATAAAAGGGACGATGGACGGGGCCCATGTACCGTCAAATCTTGGGTGAGAACCTCCTTCCCTCAGCCAGGTCATTGAAAATGGGTCGTGGATGGGTATTCCAGCATGACAATGACCCAAAACACATGGCAAAGGCAACAAAGGAGTGGCTTAAGAAGAAGCACATTAAGGTCCTGGAGTGGCCTAGCTAGTATCCAGACCTTAATCCCATAGAAAATCTGTGGAGGGAGCTGAAGGTTCGAGTTGCCAAACGTCAGCCTCGAAACCTTAATGACTTGGAGAAGATCTGCAAAGAGGAGTGGGACAAAATCCCTCCTGAGATGTGTGCAAACCTGGTGGCCAACTACAAGAAACGTCTGACCTCTGTGATTGCCAACAAGGGTTTTGCCACCAAGTACTAAGTCATGTTTTGCAGAGGGGTCAAATACTTATTTCCCTCATTAAAATGCAAATCCTTTTATAACATTTTTGACATGCTTTTTTCTGGATTTTTTTGTTGTTATTCTGTCTCTCACTGTTCAAATAAACCTACCATTAAAATTATAAACGGATAATTTCTTTGTCAGTGGGCAAACGTACAAAATCAGCAGGGGATCAAATACTTTTTTCCCCTCACTGTAGATGTACGAAACTGACTTACCAAAACTATAGTTTGTTGACAAGAAATTTGTGGAGTGGTTAAAGAACGAGTTTTAATAACTCCAACCTAAGTGTATGTAAACTTCTGACTTCAACTGTAAGTATTCAGACCATTTACTCAGTACTTTGTTGAAGAACCCACCTTTGGCTGTGATTACAGCCGAGAGTCTTCTTGGGTATGACGCTTCAAGCTTGGCACACATGTATTTGGGGAGTTTCTCCCATTCTTCTCTGCAGATCCTCTCAAGCTCTGTCAGGTTGGATGGGGATTGTTGCTGCACAGCTATTTTCAAGTCTCTCCAGAGATGTTGGATCGGGTCCAGGCCCTGGATGGGCCTTTCAAAGACATTCAGAGACTCGTCCCGAAGCCCCTCCTGCGTTCTCTTGGCTGTGTGCTTAGGGCCGTTGTCCTGTTGGAAGATGAACCTTCACCCAGTCGGAGATCCTGAGCGTACTGGAGCAGGTTTTCATCAAGGATCTCTCTGTACTTTGCTCCGTTCATCTTTCCCTCAATCTTGACTAGTCTTTCAGTCCCTGCCACTGAAAAACATCCCCACAGCATGATGCTGCCACCACCATGCTTTACTGTAGGGATGGTGCCAGGTTTCCTCAGACGTGACGCTTGGCATTCAGGCCAAAGAGTTCAATCTTGGTTTCATCAGACCAGAGAATCTTGTTTCTCATGGTCTGAGAGTCCTTTAGGTGCCTTTTGACAAACCCCAAGCGGGCTATCATGTGCCTTTTACTGAGGAGTGGATTCCATTTGTACCCTTCCCCAGATCTGTGCATCGACACAGTCTTGTCTCGGAGCGCTACGGACAATTTCTTCGACCTCATGGCTTGGTTTTTGCTCTGACATGCACTGTCAACTGTGGGACCTTATATAGACAGGTGTGTGCCTTTCCAAATCATGTCCAATCAATGGAATCTACCAAGTTGTAGAAACATCCAAGAATGATCAATGGAAAAAGAATGCACCTGAGCTCAATTCCGAGTCTCATAACAAAGGGTATGAATACATATGTAAATAAGATATGTTTTTTATATTTAATCAATTTGCTAAAATGTCTAAAAACGTGTTTTCCATTTGTCATTATGGATTGTTGTGTATAGATTGATAAGGACATTTAAAAATATATATATTTTACAATAAGGCTGTAACGTAACAAAACATGGGAAAAGGGAAGGTGTCTGAATACCTTCCGAATGCACCGTACGTTTTTAAGAGAAAGCTTTTCAATTGGCATCTCTCCCCGTTTTCAGTCACAGGTGGGGACAGTGCAGGAGGTGGACTCATGAGTTGTGCTCCAATTTTACTGCGGATAGCTTTATTTGTGACCTATGTACAAATTAGAATTGTGCACAGCAGAGCATAATAGAGTTGCCACATCAATGTTACAATGAGTTAATTAGTTAAGTTATTAAATGTTATATTCCAATGTAATTTAATGTTATTAGTTATATTCCATTCCAATATTATATTCCAATGAATATATTAGTTTTTTGAATTAAAAACAACTATTGAAAACCGTTTGCTCCTGAATGTCATTTTAAAGACTGCTGGGATTTAAAATCTTGCATTATTCAAATCATATTTTGTGCAATTGTACATAATGGATGGTATGGATAAGGAACAACAAAGAAAGAACAAAGAAAATAAATGTGCAGGTGAGTTAAATAGAGAACTTTACATCAAATCTCTTCATAGTGCGGATATTAATGGTGATATGCGCAACACAACCCCCCCTATATTTTATTTAAATAATTAACATAAGACAACTAAACTTAGCTTTTGAGTATTACTTACCAAATCATTTCTATATAAAAGTGATTAAATGGATTTTAACACACTTGTGTGAAACCCTATGTCATAATCTTTTACCAGGGTAACTGGCATCCCCGGGGGCCAGTTTACTAGTAGTTTACTGGGATAACTGGCGTCCCTGGGGGCCAGTTTACTAGTAGTTTTTATAAAACGCACCTTTTCTAAAAACAACATTTCATGAAATAACAAAACAAGTGTAAACTGTAGCCATTTATAGTTTATTCCCCTAAACATGACCTTCATCCACATACCATTGTTTTTCTCCGAACAGCTTTTTTTGTGTCAGCAATTAGACATTGTTCTTAGGGGGCCTAGTTACCCCATAGTACCCTATCTCTGTAAAATGTCAGAGCACTGAGCTTACCAAAAGCTTTTTATTTTCAAAGCCCTTTACATGTAACTCAGCTCATGTCATGTTACTTTAGCTTTTTGCGACTAGCAGAAACATTGCAGATGACCACCACATGTAAAATTCTCAATTGTCCATATGAGAAAGCAACACCGCTCTGTCAACAAAGTCCTATATTTAGGAGACGAAATCCAACTTTTTGGATATAATGCTAATGATCCACTATATATACAGCAGTATGTGGACACCCCTTCAAATGAGTGGATTTGGCTATTTTGAGCACACCGCCATGCAATCTCCATAGAGAAACATTGGCAGTAGAATAGCCTTACTGGAGAGCTCAGTGACTGTCATAGGATTCCCCCTTTCCAAATAGTTAGTTCATCAAATTTCTGCCCTGCTAGAGCTTCCCTGGACAACTGTAAATGCTGTTATTGTGAAGTGGAAATCCCTTTTCCATCTGTTTATCTAGAAATCAAAGCCTTTACTTATGCCAACATTTTAAGATGACACTTAAGAAAAATGCATCCATGCCTTTATTTCCCACAAAATATAAACTAGTAGCTTTCATTTGACACCCAATTTGATATGCTCCAAATATCTAATTTGATAACTTCATGGGGACTTTTCGATGAAAATGTAATAAAATAAACGTACCTCTCCGTGGACAGGTCCCGTCCAGAAAGCAGTGGACTGTCAGCGCAGACAGGAGAACCGTCAGCCTAATCCACGATGGCATCTTTACGCTTCTTTAATACGAGTCATCTCTCTGTGTCGGTAAATCCAATCACACCGTATCAGTAGACTAGATTAGAAAGCTGCTCCCTTTCAGACGTCAATTAACACTCATTTGAAACGGAGGAAAAAAAACGTTATACAAGTGGTCCCTGTTCCCGTACAAGCTCTCCAGACTACCTCTCCGCTGGCCTGAGTCTGGACTGGCGTTATGACCAGCTGTTGATTTACATAACTCAAATAGATCAGACCACCTTCTGTGTTTTAATAAAATAACAGAAGCGAAGACATCACCAGGGGCATATTCATTACGCCGAATCTGTTGCTGAAACGGGGAGGGACCTACATGAATGTGTCCTAATAGACTAATTACACCCCAGGCACCAGCTAAATGGACCCCCCCCCCCCTCTCTCTCTCACACACACACACACACACACACACACACACACACACACACACACACACACACACACACAGTCCCAACGGGCTCTATTCAATCCGTATCGCGGAAGTTCAGCTTTACAGCGTGATTGAAATTTAAAGATTATGCTCCCGCTTTAGCGGAGACTGTATTCACGATAAACGCTGCATGTCGGCTCAACCGGAAATTACCATTACATGTTTATCCCGCAATATGTAACGATTCAGAGATACCGAGAGAATATATCCCTAAATCTCCGTTTCTTCTGGTCAGACAAAATGAACTCTCAGAAATCGGACATTACGAAAGTACAGATAGTGTCGTGTCCCTGTGTCAAACTCCTTTCCAGATAAAACTGTCCATGTTTGCAGGGCGAAAGGCCAGAAGCACTTTTTCGGAGCCAGCGCGCTGGGGAGAGTATGTGACAAAACAAACACTAGGTTTACGTAGTACACTGCTTTTTCAGGAGATTGAGCAAACATTTTGTGGTAATCTTGGCATGTCCTAATGACATGGTCGGTAATAATAATCAGCTTCTCTGAAGGCCACGTTCACCCTGTTTTGATCTTTTGGTTCTGGAGATAAGGCCCGGGTTGCGGTTAAGAACATTGAGACAAACGTCTGTAAAAAGTGCTATAAATAGGTTAGATTGATTGTTTCCCTTATTATAAACATTATTCCCCGTACAGTCACACTACAAATGAAATCATACTTTGAGGTCAACTGTAAATAATTATATTTCAGTTGACACTTCCTCTTTGGATTGACAAAGACTTGATTAACTTTCTTAACTTGAACGTTCTCACTGAAACCCAACATCAACCTGCTGTATCTATCTATAACACCAGTGCTTGAAGTGTACTGAAATAGGTGACAGTACTTATTTTGGGTGTCCCTACTGTTTATAATTATGTGCCACTGGCAGAACGCCACAATATTTTAAAGCAAAACTCTGTAAGAGGTGCCAAAACTCAAAACATGAATACATTTGAGGTGCGATACTCAGTACTCGTGCGTTCTGGCCCAATTCAAGCACTTTATAACACGTTGCAACACAATCTCACACTCAACTCGTGCAAATATGTACAAAAAGTATTTAAGCCGATTCAGTTTGTTTTTGTGAATTTTTGTGTGGCTTAATTCGTGTGAAAAGACACATTTTTGTGCAACTTCATTCATAGGAAAATATTTTTTTGGGGGGCAAACCTAGGAACAATCTTTTGAAAGTTATTCGAGCAATTTTTGTTGTTGTATTTTCACACAAATTAAGCCACATAAAAATGCACAAAATCTGCTGAAATACTTTTTGTACATATTTGCACAAATTGAGTGTGATATTGTGTTGCACTGACTTACAGGTGGTTTGAGCCCTCTACAGCAAGGAGAGACAGGTCCAGCAGAGCAGAGACTGGTTGTGCTGCTTTCACCCTATAATCTTTCTAACCAGAGGCTGTATGCTATAGAACAGTGGTATTCAAACTTGTTCAGCTGGGACCCCATTTTTTCCGGACACAATTTCCGGGGAAGCCATTTTTCTTCACAACATTTTTTTGCGACCTCATCCCACCCCAAAACAAATAACATAACCTTAAAATCTGTAAATTCCAATTTTTACATCAAGAAATAACCTTCAATTCATTACATGTTCATCTCTTATCAAAATTAAAAGAAAACAATAAATACATTTTATTTTTCAAATGATCTTTCTCAAAAACATTTTTATGTTGACCCATACAATAATCTGTACTCTTCATTTTTTGTTCCTAAAAAAAATATATGTTTTTTTGTTTTCTGGCTGCGATCCAACTGCAGTTCACTCGAGACCTGGACTTTGAATACCACTGCTGTAGAGTACAACAGCTGTCTCATCTGGTTTCACCCTATATCTTTCTAACCAGAAGCTGTATGCTGTAGAGTACAACAGCTGTCTCATCTGGTTTCACCCTATATCTTTCTAACCAGAAGCTGTATGCTGTAGAGTACAACAGCTGTCTCACCTAGTTTCACCCTATATCTTTCTAACCAGAAGCTGTATGCTGTAGAGTACAACAGCTGTCTCATCTGGTTTCACCCTATATCTTTCTAACCAGAAGCTGTATGCTGTAGAGTACAACAGCTGTCTCACCTAGTTTCACCCTATATCTTTCTAACCAGAAGCTGTATGCTGTAGAGTACAACAGCTGTCTCATCTGGTTTCACCCTATATCTTTCTAACCAGAAGCTGTATGCTGTAGAGTACAACAGCTGTCTCACCTAGTTTCACCCTATATCTTTCTAACCAGAAGCTGTATGCTGTAGAGTACAACAGCTGTCTCACCTGGTTTCACCCTATATCTTTCTAACCAGAAGCTGTATGCTGTAGAGTACAACAGCTGTCTCACCTAGTTTCACCCTATATCTTTCTAACCAGAAGCTGTATGCTGTAGAGTACAACAGCTGTCTCACCTAGTTTCACCCTATATCTTTCTAACCAGAAGCTGTATGCTGTAGAGTACAACAGCTGTCTCACCTAGTTTCACCCTATATCTTTCTAACCAGAAGCTGTATGCTGTAGAGTACAACAGCTGTCTCACCTAGTTTCACCCTATATCTTTCTAACCAGAAGCTGTATGCTGTAGAGTACAACAGCTGTCTCACCTGGTTTCACCCTATATCTTTCTAACCAGAAGCTGTATGCTGTAGAGTACAACAGCTGTCTCACCTAGTTTCACCCTATATCTTTCTAACCAGAAGCTGTATGCTGTAGAGTACAACAGCTGTCTCATCTGGTTTCACCCTATATCTTTCTAACCAGAAGCTGTATGCTGTAGAGTACAACAGCTGTCTCACCTAGTTTCACCCTATATCTTTCTAACCAGAAGCTGTATGCTGTAGAGTACAACAGCTGTCTCATCTGGTTTCACCCTATATCTTTCTAACCAGAAGCTTTATGCTGTAGAGTACAACAGCTGTCTCACCTAGTTTCACCCTATATCTTTCTAACCAGAAGCTGTATGCTGTAGAGTACAACAGCTGTCTCACCTAGTTTCACCCTATATCTTTCTAACCAGAAGCTGTATGCTGTAGAGTACAACAGCTGTCTCACCTAGTTTCACCCTATATCTTTCTAACCAGAAGCTGTATGCTGTAGAGTACAACAGCTGTCTCACCTAGTTTCACCCTATATCTTTCTAACCAGAAGCTGTATGCTATAGAGTACAACAGCTGTCTCACCTAGTTTCACCCTATATCTTTCTAACCAGAAGCTGTATGCTGTAGAGTACAACAGCTGTCTCACCTAGTTTCACCCTATATCTTTCTAACCAGAAGCTGTATGCTGTAGAGTACAACAGCTGTCTCACCTAGTTTCACCCTATATCTTTCTAACCAGAAGCTGTATGCTGTAGAGTACAACAGTGAAAGCATCATTCCAGTGGCCCTGGAGGACTGGGTTTGTTTCCCCCTGCTGTATAGAAGGAATACGCTACATGATGACATGCCTAGTAGAGGGATGAATTGGGTTGATCATCATTACTGTGGATTTATTAAGGCTTAATAATAACATCCCTGATCCCTCCCTCATTAACACGTTCTCCTGTTCCTAGACCAGCTCAGTCTCTAGGTAACTACAGGTTACTGTCTGACTGTATAAGCCCATATTAGCATACTTTCCCACACACTCAGTCCGCCCCAAAGCAACATGGAGGTCCAGGTTTTTGTTAGAAGTCCATCTCCTCTCTCTTAAGCCCAGTACAGGTGGGGCTCAGAGTCTGAGATATAACTGTAGTTCTGTCTGTGGGCCCAGCAGCAGGTCACCAATATGGTGCAGAGGAGGAGGATGAAGAAGAACATGACGAAGAGGAGTCTTGCTGTGTCCGGTAAGCTTAAAATGGCATTCTCACTGAGAACTATAGTGAACACAGAAGCTCCGCCCATGAACTTATGATGACATATACTACAACATTCCAGCAAGGACAGCATCCTGCATTCTTCAGTCATTGGTTGGCTGACTGAACCCCTCAGTGTCCTGCCAAGTTATTGGCTAAAACAACAGACGGACTATGTATGTGAAAATGTCAGTCAGACAGACAGTCAGGCAGACAGATAGAGAATGTACAGTAGTATGTACCCATAAGAGTGTAGGATCGTGCAGCCTGTCTGGTTTGACTAAGTCTTTGGGCATGGTGACACAGCAATATGTAACCATGAATACAAAGACCAGGACCACTGATAAGGTTCCAGAGACCTTCCTCATACAGACTGTACAGGTTAGATGGACAGCTCTACACTACTGCATTGGTTTACACTGTGTCATACATTATTAGAGAAGGTAGATAGCATTACTTGGCCTATTAAAGACATGTTTATGATTGGTTAACAGCTGGATACAGACAGGTGTATTGGAGTACTATGTCTAACAACAGCTGATCATAAAAACCACTCATTCTGCTATTTCATCTCAATTCACCACCTTTCTGACGATCAAATGAACCTCTCTTCTGTCATAAAGACTCAATTCACCACCTTTCTGACGATCAAATGAACCTCTCTTCTGTCATAAAGACTCAATTCACCACCTTTCTGACGATCAAATGAACCTCTCTTCTGTCATAAAGACTCAATTCACCACCTTTCTGACGATCAAATGAACCTCTCTTCTGTCATAAAGACTCAATTCACCAGCTTTCTGACGATCAAATGAACCTCTCTTCTGTCATAAAGACTCAATTCACCACCTTTCTGACGATCAAATGACCCCCCCTCTGTCATAAAGACTCAATTCACCACCTTTCTGACGATCAAATGAACCTCTCTTCTGTCATAAAGACTCAATTCACCACCTTTCTGACGATCAAATGAACCTCTCTTCTGTCATAAAGACTCAATTCACCACCTTTCTGACGATCAAATGGACCTCTCTTCTGTCATAAAGACTCAATTCAATACTTTGTTTTGAACCAATCTGATATGTTATGACATATGATCCATTGTATAAATAGTATAGTCATGTCTGAACCACAGTGGTGTTGTTGGAGCGGGGTTTCTCTCCGGATCCCTGTGGTACCAAGCTCTTCAGCAGATGGTTACATCATTTGCATGAAGAAGTGCTTCTTTCAGTCCACCTCATTGGTTGAAGAAAACAGAGAAGTGGGTTGTGGGTAGTCTGAGCATGTCTATCACAAATACCACACACTATCTTTCAGACGGATACATATATGTACCAACACTATTGCAACGACAGTGTCATACAAATACCAGTGGGTGTTGATGGGTGTGTATGCCTTCTGCCTACAATGGCTGCCACTTTGGATCGCTTCCTAACCCAGGGTGAGTGCCATTCCAACTTCAGTATTCCAAACTTCCAAATGCAGTATTTCTTCACGTATTCCAAGAGAATCCAGTGGGATATGACAGCCTGTCCTTCTTCTTTCTATCATCTGTCCATCCGTCTCACACGGTGTGGTTGTTTTCCTTGGGAACAAGGGGAGGTCCCGGGCTGCTGGTTCCGCTGGTGCGAGAGGCACCGCCCCTCCAACCAAATAGAGCATCCTGCAGGAAAGGTGGAACACACGGTTACTGTTGTGTGTGTGAGGTTGTGTGTGAGGTTGTGTGTGTGAGAAACAGATTAAAGAAGATGACAGTATCTCACCTGTACAGCGCCCAGACTAAGGTTCCAGCCACCAACCGAGTCTCCCCCAGGACTCCTCACCGAGGTGGGGGTGAGAGCGTCAGTAGAGGGGACCTGGGCTGGAGCTAATGCTGGAGGTGTGGTTGTGGGAGCGCCAGAAGCCACCTGTGGGAGTATGACAGGCAGCGTGTGTGTTCCCTCCTCCAGGGGAGTGTCCTGCGACCCCCCCAGGAGAGAGGATGAATTGGACAGGGGGGGAGCTGATCCAGACACATAGCTAGGAGCTGGGCTGCTCTCTCCTGAGGCGCTCTGGGGGGGATGTGTGGTTGAGTGTTTCTTTTTGCGCAGGGTGTCTATCCAGCTGGAGCTGTGTCTGGAGGCAAAGTTGGCCAGGGCCAGGGAGGACAGTCTCATGTTCTTCCCAGAGGTGATGAGCTCCCCAAATCCCTCCTGGTGGGCAAAGGCATATCCTGACCTCCTGGACCCGCCCCTCGCCCCCAGACGACCCTCAGGCACGCCCCCGCCCCTGCCCCTGACTCCTCCCATGCATCGACCCGCTGGCTTCCTCGTCTTCTGACGCACCAGCTGGGTGTAACGCACCTGGAGGGGGAGGGCGAGGGAGGGGTGAGAGCAGGGGAGGTAGAGGGGGAGGGAGAAGGGAGAGCAGGGGAGGTAGAGGGGGAGGGGGGAAAGGGAGAGGTAGAGAGGACACAGAGGAGTGTTATTTCCTAGTATAAAGGGATATGTAGGGTTTAATACAGGTGACCGGTATCCTGGGACTTCCTGACCAAGCTCCTTCCTGTTTCAGGAGAGAAATATTGACAGGTCCTGTAGACCAATAATTAAAACATGTTATGCAGCACTAATGCAAAAATAGTAAATATGCACGATAGGTGCATGCATGAAGCGAACATATCGACTCCCTGGCTTCACAACCTACATTAGACCAGTCATCACAACGCTAGCAGCCAACCATATTTAGCCTATAGGCCTGCTCAACATAGTCCTCAGTAGAAAACATCACTTACATACATGACTTCCATAAACTGCATTGCTGACTATCATGTGTAGGCTACACACGACCTGTTGACACAGTTACTGAAGGCAAACCCCATCTCACATTCACAAAGCTCCAGCCATACTCACTGTTAACAAAATGGTAGGTACATTGTGTCCACAAACGCTCTTGAGGAAATAGACATTTGCAACATTGTTCCATGATGTTACAACAACAAAAATGAGTAGACAGGCTGGACTAGTCAGACTGGCAGGGATTTGATCAGCCGCTGTGCTGTCCTCCACTACTAGGCCTATTACCTTGTCTGTTTGTTTAGTGGAACATCTGATATGTTCCCTCTGACAAAGTCACCACAATGAGCAGGTTATGATAAGCCACAACCTTCTGAATCCCCCTGATAGCCAGGTCCAGGTTATAAACCACAACCTTCTGAATTCCCCTGATAGCCAGGTCCAGGTCATAAACCACAACCTTCTGAATCCCCTGATAGCCAGGTCCAGGTCATAAACCACAACCTTCTGAATCCCCTGATAGCCAGGTCCAGGTCATAAACCACAACCTTCTGAATCCCCCTGATAGCCAGGTCCAGGTTATAAACCACAACCTTCTGAATTCCCCTGATAGCCAGGTCCAGGTTATAAACCACAACCTTCTGAATCCCCCTGATAGCCTGGTCCAGGTCATAAACCACAACCTTCTGAATCCCCCTGATAGCCTGGTCCAGGTTATAAACCACAACCTTCTGAATCCCCCTGATAGCCAGGTCCAGGTTATAAACCACAACCTTCTGAATTCCCCTGATAGCCAGGTCCAGGTCATAAACCACAACCTTCTGAATCCCCTGATAGCCAGGTCCAGGTTATAAACCACAACCTTCTGAATCCCCTGATAGCCAGGTCCAGGTTATAAACCACAACCTTCTGAATCCCCCTGATAGCCAGGTCCAGGTTATACACAACAACCTTCTGAATCCCCTGATAGCCAGGTCCAGGTTATAAACAACAACCTTCTGAATCCCCTGATAGCCAGGTCCAGGTTATAAACCACAACCTTCTGAATCCCCTGATAGCCAGGTCCAGGTCATAAACCACAACCTTCTGAATCCCCCTGATAGCCAGGTCCAGGTTATAAACAACAACCTTCTGAATTCCCCTGATAGCCAGGTCCAGGTCATAAACCACAACATTCTGAATCCCCCCTGATAGCCAGGTCCAGGTCATAAACCACAACCTTCTGAATCCCCCTGATAGCCAGGTCCAGGTTATAAACAACAACCTTCTGAATTCCCCTGATAGCCAGGTCCAGGTCATAAACCACCACCTTCTGAATTCCCCTGATAGCCAGGTCCAGGTTATAAACCACAACCTTCTGAATCCCCCTGATAGTCAGGTCCAGGTTATAATCAACAACCTTCTGAATTCCCCTGATAGCCAGGTCCAGGTTATAATCAACAACCTTCTGAATCCCCCTGATAGCCAGGTCCAGGTTATAAACAACAACCTTCTGAATCCCCGATAGCCAGGTCCAGGTTATAAACCACAACCTTCTGAATTCCCCTGATAGCCAGGTCCAGGTCATAAACCACAACCTTCTGAATCCCCTGATAGCCAGGTCCAGGTTATAAACCACAACCTTCTGAATTCCCCTGATAGCCAGGTCCAGGTCATAAACCACAACCTTCTGAATTCCCCTGATAGCCTGGTCCAGGTCATAAACCACAACCTTCTGAATCCCCCTGATAGCCAGGTCCAGGTTATAAACCACAACCTTCTGAATCCCCCTGATAGCCAGGTCCAGGTCATAAACCACAACCTTCTGAATCCCCCTGATAGCCAGGTCCAGGTTATAAACCACAACCTTCTGAATTCCCCTGATAGCCAGGTCCAGGTCATAAACCACAACCTTCTGAATCCCCCTGATAGCCAGGTCCAGGTTATAAACCACAACCTTCTGAATCCCCCTGATAGCCAGGTCCAGGTTATAAACCACAACCTTCTGAATCCCCCTGATAGCCAGGTCCAGACCATAAACCACAACCTTCTGAATCCCCCTGATAGCCAGGTCCAGGTTATAAACCACAACCTTCGGAATCCCCCTGATAGCCAGGTCCAGGTCATAAACCACAACCTTCTGAATCCCCCTGATAGCCAGGTCCAGGTCATAAACCACAACCTTCTGAATTCCCCTGATAGCCAGGTCCAGGTCATAAACCACAACCTTCTGAATTCCCCTGATAGCCAGGTCCAGGTCATAAACCACAACCTTCTGAATTCCCCTGATAGCCAGGTCCAGGTCATAAACCACAACCTTCTGAATTCCCCTGATAGCCAGGTCCAGGTCATAAACCACAACCTTCTGAATTCCCCTGATAGCCAGGTCCAGGTTATAAACCACAACCTTCTGAATCCCCTGATAGCCAGGTCCAGGTCATAAACCACAACCTTCTGAATTCCCCTGATAGCCAGGTCCAGGGGGAGTGAAAAGAGCCAACAAGCTGGCTGGCATCTTTCAGTCAAAGTTATGGGTAAGCTAAAACAAATAACATTTTCACTAGCCTGTAGTCTAATAAACTAATCATCTTTTACGCCTACATTTAGGCTAGATCAACAAATTTTGTGGTGACTTTGACGGAACTTTGAGTTGAGTAAATTGTGACAAATACAACAAGAAACCATTAGTTTCCTGTCCGTATTTCTCAATTTACAGTGGTAAAATCAAATCTTTTTTAGAACTAAACCAAAATAGACCACATCCTGTCTTTCCAATTGAAACAAATGAGTCATAGTGGGCAGAATAAGCAAAATGGTGGGCAGAGCCAAGCACAAGCTAGCGAGATCCTATTAGCTCATTCTAGCACACATCTGCATATTTCCATTAGAAAACGCCTACTCTGTGGAGTGAGCGTGTGCAATAACTCAATTAGCCTTCGCATTCACTCTAAACAATGCCATTTTTTACAACTTTGGCAAAGGTTAAAATCTACAAAACGTAGTCTACTCCGTTCATAACAGATTTTAGTTTTGGGGACAGGAAACTGTATTGAGGTCAAAAGCTTCCCCGATGAGAAAATGTGCAGAATGTTGGCCAAAATCCATCTCCTTCCATCTTCTCCAATCTTCTCCCACTGGGCCATATATGGTAGTGAGTGGGAACGCCAATCGGATGCTTCACATTTACACATTCTGTGAAATATCTGTCTCATTGTTCTATCTGTGGTATAATTATTGTCAGATTTATTTCAGGACGGTTGCAATATTCTCAGGAAGGATGTGTAGAACGTGTAGAATGTTTTCGGACAATATTAAACCCTAGTGATAATGACGTATTATAAGGTGATAAGGACAGCTGTTATGGAGGGCATTAAGTTATATTCATGTCTGTAGGATAGACACAGACTCGTTCTGAGTCAATATTTACAGAGAAGAGATGTGACGGGATACAGAGAGTGGTGGCGTACGCACAAACAGTTAATCATTGGTAGAGTTAGGGGGCATTGGTGTGATTTCAGTCACAGCAATGAAGAGACAAACAGACAGAATCACAATAGTATAGAGAGAAGACAGGAGGCATGGCTGACAGACTGAAAGTTAGACTGAAGGTCAGACTGAAGGCCAGACTGAAGGCCGACTGAAGGCCAGACTGAAGGCCAGACTGAAGGCCCGACTGAAGGTCAGACTGAAGAACATACTGAAGGTCAGACTGAAGGAAATACTGAAGGTCAGACTGAAGAACATACTGAAGGTCAGACTGAAGAACATACTGAAGGTCTGACTGAAGGTCAGACTGAAGGCCCGACTGAAGGTCAGACTGAAGAACATACTGAAGGTCAGACTGAAGGAAATACTGAAGGTCAGACTGAAGAACATACTGAAGGTCAGACTGAAGAACATACTGAAGGTCTGACTGAAGTTCAGACTGAAGGCCAGACTGAAGGTCAGACTGAAGAACATACTGAAGGTCTGACTGAAGGAAATACTGAAGGTCAGACTGAAGAACATACTGAAGGTCAGACTGAAGAACATACTGAAGGTCAGACTGAAGAACATACTGAAGGTCAGACTGAAGAACATACTGAAGGTCAGACTGAAGAACATACTGAAGGTCAGACTGAAGAACATACTGAAGGTCAGACTGAAGAACATACTGAAGGTCAGACTGAAGAACATACTGAAGGTCAGACTGAAGAACATACTGAAGGTCAGCCTGAAGAACATACTGAAGGTCAGACTGAAGAACATACTGAAGGTCAGACTGAAGAACAAACTGAAGGTCAGACTGAAGAACATACTGAAGGTCAGCCTGAAGAACATACTGAAGGTCAGACTGAAGAACATACTGAAGGTCAGACTGAAGAACATACTGAAGGTCAGACTGAAGAACATACTGAAGGTCAGACTGAAGAACATACTGAAGGTCTGACTGAAGGACATACTGAAGGTCAGACTGAAGAACATACTGAAGGTCAGACTGAAGAACATACTGAAGGTCTGACTGAAGGAAATACTGAAGGTCAGACTGAAGGAAATACTGAAGGTCAGACTGAAGAACATACTGAAGGTCAGCCTGAAGGAAATACTGAAGGTCAGACTGAAGAACATACTGAAGGTCAGACTGAAGGAAATACTGAAGGTCAGACTGAAGAACATACTGAAGGTCAGACTGAAGAACATACTGAAGGTCAGACTGAAGAACATACTGAAGGTCAGACTGAAGGAAATACTGAAGGTCAGACTGAAGAACATACTGAAGGTCAGACTGAAGAACATACTGAAGGTCAGACTGAAGAACATACTGAAGGTCAGACTGAAGAACATACTGAAGGTCAGACTGAAGGAAATACTGAAGGTCAGACTGAAGAACATACTGAAGGTCAGACTGAAGAACATACTGAAGGTCAGACTGAAGAACATACTGAAGGTCAGACTGAAGAACATACTGAAGGTCAGACTGAAGAACATACTGAAGGTCAGACTGAAGGAAATACTGAAGGTCAGACTGAAGAACATACTGAAGGTCAGACTGAAGGAAATACTGAAGGTCAGACTGAAGAACATACTGAAGGTCAGCCTGAAGGAAATACTGAAGGTCAGACAGAAAATCATATTGAAGGTCAGACTGAAGGAAATACTGAAGGTCAGACTGAAGAACATACTGAAAGTCAGACTGAAAGTCGGATTGAAGGTCAGACAGAAAATCATATTGAAGGTCATACTAAAGGTCAAACTGAAAATCAGATTGAAGTTCAAACTGAAGATCAGTTTGAAGGTCAGACTGAAGGTGAGACTGATGTAGATGAGCACTGAAAGACTTTGAGACAGGAACAGAGGATCATAAAGAAGTGGTCATGATCCAGCATCCATTCTTCATCCCTTCCACTGATTTCACATGACTGAATTACTATTTTATTTTACCTTTATTTTACCAGGCAGGTCAACTAAGAACAAATACTTATTTACAATGACAGCCTGGCAATTGGTGAATGCTATCTGGAGTTTAACTAACTGTTTTCACCTATCCAATGTGTTAGTGAGTAGGATCAGTGATTAGGATCAGTGAGTAGGATCAGTGATTAGGATCAGTGATTAGGATGTGTTGGATCAAGGAGGGATGTACAGTGTGTGTGTGAAGTGTGTGAGTGTGGCCAGAAGCATATTGTTCTCACCGTATCAGAGAGCTGTGAGTGTGGCCAGAAGCATATTGTTCTCACCGTGTCAGAGAGCTGTGAGTGTGGCCAGAAGCATATTGTTCTCACCGTGTCAGAGAGCTGTGAGTGTGGCCAGAAGCATATTGTTCTCACCGTGTCAGAGAGCTGTGAGTGTGGCCAGAAGCATATTGTTCTCACCGTGTCAGAGAGCTGTGAGTGTGGTCAGAAGCATATTGTTCTCACCGTGTCAGAGAGCTGTGAGTGTGGCCAGAAGCATATTGTTCTCACCGTGTCAGAGAGCTGTGAGTGTGGCCAGAAGCATATTGTTCTCACCGTGTCAGAGAGCTGTGAGTGTGGTCAGAAGCATATTGTTCTCACCGTGTCAGAGAGCTGTGAGTGTGGCCAGAAGCATATTGTTCTCACCGTGTCAGAGAGCTGTGAGTGTGGCCAGAAGCATATTGTTCTCACCGTGTCAGAGAGCTGTGAGTGTGGCCAGAAGCATATTGTTCTCACCGTGTCAGAGAGCTGTGAGTGTGGCCAGAAGCATATTGTTCTCACCGTGTCAGAGAGCTGTGAGTGTGGTCAGAAGCATATTGTTCTCACCGTGTCAGAGAGCTGTGAGTGTGGCCAGAAGCATATTGTTCTCACCGTGTCAGAGAGCTGTGAGTGTGGTCAGAAGCATATTGTTCTCACCGTGTCAGAGAGCTGTGAGTGTGGCCAGAAGCATATTGTTCTCACCGTGTCAGAGAGCTGTGAGTGTGGTCAGAAGCATATTGTTCTCACCGTGTCAGAGAGCTGTGAGTGTGGC